>NW_006769459.1:672113-760003 GCF_000442215.2 Lipotes vexillifer
GGGGGGCGGAGGACGGCGCAGGAGCCGCAGCCGCCGTGGGAGCAGCCGAGGGGCCGGTGCCACCTTCGCTCGCCCCCTCACTACCATGTACAGTGTGCGCTGCAAGAAGAAGGCGGGCGATGTATGCACACCCCTGCGCCCCGCTCCCTCTGACTCGTCCCCGGGCGTGCGCCACTGACCAGGGGGGAATGTGGTGAAGACGGCGAGGAGAGCCGAGGGGGGAGGGGAGGGCCGGCCCGCGCGAACCCAGGCCCGAGGGTGCGAGGAGCCGGAGGCGGCTGGAGCGGGTGGCGACCGCCGCTAGCTTGGAGAAAGTTGGCCCCTATACAGATGGCAACTGTAAGTACCCGCCTGGGGGGTGCGGCGGAGGATGCCGGGGACCCAGCGATCGCGCGGTGGCGCGGCTGGGAGCGAGTGAGCATGAGTGTGAGCGGGTGCGAGCGCGCGGCGAGGCTGACCGTCACGTTGGCTGGGCCGGCGGGCAGCCTGCTCCGCGTCTCCCTCCTCGGGCTCCACGCCTCCTCCCCCTCCAGCAACTCCTTCCCAGCCCCTCGCGGCTCCAGCTCCCGGCCCCTAATGCGAGGCGCCACGACCGCCGGTCCTCCGCCGCCCCCTCCCCCTCCCTTCCCGGCTCGCCGCTCGCTATCGCCCCCCTCTCCCCCACTCCCACCCCGCTGCCGGCTCCGACTACCACGGAGAGCGCGGGGGAGAGCCGGTTGGGGAGCCCCGGAACCCGCGGGCGCCACCACGGCGGCGGCCCGCGGGTGGCGGCGTCCGAGCGCCTCTTTTCTCCAGCCGCTCGGATCGCAGCGCTCGCCCTCCCTCGGCTTCCGAACCCCGGTGCACACCCCAAAGAGGTATTTTTTGTAAGGGTGGCTATGATGAGTGGGCCTTGGAGATGTGAGACGGGGTAAGTCGGCCGTTTACTTTGCAAAAGAGGCTCCAGTGTGTGTGTCTGTGTGCGTGGCGGCCGGGTGGCTTTCTTTCCCTCTCCGCCCTCCCTGCCCCCCCGCTTTCCCTTCCTTTGCTTCGGGGCGGGATGGGGGAGGGGGAGCCTCGCGTCCTGGAACTCCGGGCGCTTCTGCCTGGGCCGCTGTGGGAGCAGCTGTGCCCGGAACCGCGGTTCCGGCCTGGGTGCTGGGCTTCAGCCCGCCCGGCCCCACGTTGCTTAATGCAGGGATGTTCAGGGAGACTATCCAGGGTTTAAATTCTTTGGGGGAAAACAAATAGTTACCCCGCCCCCGCCCTCCATTAAAAAAAAAAAAATCTGAGAATCTGAGAATGTGCCGCGTACCCGCGAATTTACATCGGAGGTGCGTTTCCCAGTCAGAATGTCAGCCTTCCCTGGCTCATTCAACTTTATTTTTTCAAATTTTGGGGCCCCTTTGATGGCAAGGAGGAGGGGAAAGGGAGTGGGGTGAGAGGAAGCTCCTCGACCCTGGCTATCCAGAACTGAATTAAAGTTGTAAACCCTCGAGTTTAATATTGGCTGGACACATTTTGCGATGGGCTGTCAGAGGGGCGGCAGGTGAATGGGGGCGGGGAAGCACCGGGAGGGAGGGGGAGGGGACCCAACCCCACTTGAATGGATGTGCAGATTTGATCCCGCGGAGAACGGAAATTTCAAGGTAAACGTTTTGCTTTCATAGAGGGTGTTTTTGCCGCTTTTAAGCCGGGAGGTGTTTGTCGTTGCTTTGGGAGGTCGGAGATACTTGCGACGTTTATACACTGTGGGTTCCCATTCGTCTCGACACGTCTGGGTGGCCACACGTGAATGATTCGCAGGCACACTTGCACATGTGCGTGAGAATGCAGGGGCTGTTAATAACGCGGGCTGGAGTCGGCTCGGGGATGAAGATCGAGGTCTCCAGGCTTGAACCCGTGACTCAGAAGCGTCTTGGCTTTAGTTTGAGGTTGCGATTCGACATCAGACTTCGGTGGTGGTGAGGCAGAGGCAAGGCTGATCAGAGAAAAGGCATTGGTTCTCCGAGCCCAGCATTTCTACTAAATATTCCCACCCACCTTCCCCCAACCAACGCAACACGCACTCACACACACTCACACACTCGCTCCATTTATGTCCTTTCCTTTATGAGTGCTGCTGTCGACTCGAAGTAGGAAGTCGAAGGAAGCCTTTAAGGGGACAAAAAGCCAGAACGAAAAGGGAGAGGGGCTCAGATTGATTCCTTGGGGAGATGAAATTCGGATATTAAAGCACTGGCTTGTGTCACTTGCTGTTCTCCCTCCCTTACACCCTTCTATTTTGCCTCTTAATCAGCCCAAGTCCCCTTTCTCGGGGGGAAAAAAGGGGGCGTAGGGGGAGTAAAGCACTGACAATTAAATGTAATAAGCAACTCCAAAGATGGGGATGCTGGCGAGGTGGTAGTTCACTCCAAATCTCGCAAATTCGGTAGGGTTAGTTTTGCATACCGTGGCAAACAGACGCGGAGCCCCAGGTTAGAGAGGCTTTGGCGCTGGTCCTTGGTTTACTTTTAGCTGGTTCCCGGTAAGCAGTAGGAACGTCCTAAACTCCAGATATTGAGAGGTGTTCCGGGATTGCGGATGCTTTCGCAGAGTTCTTTGTAATCCGTCGTGTAGAACTATTTCAGTGGCTTAAAGATGCGGTTTAGTAGCGTCGCTGACATGATCAATGAGGAGAAGTGGACGCAGGGCGCTCTCAGGGAAGAGAGCTGCTAAGTGGCACCGTGCACGCAATTAGGACGCTGATGTGCTTAATAGCGTGATAGTGAAGTCCACCAACAAAGCGAACGCGCTCTCCTTTTTCTCCATACTCAAAGCTCCTGAAGAAAATTGGTGACTTAAGAGCTTCTTCTGGGTCCTTTTGATGAATTATCTTGCATCCCTTTTGCCTCTGGAAAGCATTCTTTAGGTTCCCACTCTGGCATTTCCAGCGATGGTTTTAAAATAGCCAAAGTATTGTGGCTCCTGGCTTTGCTGTGAAAATGGGAGACCTTCACTGTGAACTGTTACCTGAAGAGGTTCAGAAGGAAAGGCAGAGGGACTGGGTATAGGTGAGGTGGGGAACCTTGTAAAATGGTGCTTCCTTTCTCTTAAATTAGAGGCATGAAACTGAACTGACAGCCATTTTATGTATATTTATGGATTGGTTTTGAAGGGGGGGGGAGCCGGGAAGAATACTAAAATGGGACTTTGCCTAACCTGCCCTTATCTTGTAAAGAGCAGCATGTTCCTATTGTCATTAGGAAATGAAATCAACCTTTAAATCAAAATGAATGTCAGATTTTAATAAAGTCTGGAGAATTTCGAGGTACCACGGATGGTGGAGGGGGAGGGGAGGTTCATTCTTATCCCCTCCTTCTGGATTTCAGAGTAGTATTAGGAAAGAGACTTTCTGATTGATCCCTTAAATTTTTGTCATATTCTGTTGTTTCCTTTTTTCCTGTCTCCCTTGCAGGAGATAAAATGCACACTTGCTGTCCCCCACTAACTTTGGAACAGGACCTTCACAGAAAAATGCAGAGCTGGATGCTGCAGACTCTAGCTTTTGCTCTAACATCTCTCGTCCTTTCGTGTGCAGAAACCATCGATTATTATGGGGAAATCTGTGACAATGCATGTCCTTGTGAGGAAAAGGATGGCATTTTAACTGTGAGCTGTGAAAACCGGGGGATCATCAGCCTCTCTGAAATTAGCCCTCCCCGTTTCCCAATCTACCACCTCTTGTTGTCTGGAAACCTTTTGAACCGTCTCTATCCCAATGAGTTTGTCAATTACACTGGGGCTTCAATTTTGCATCTGGGTAGCAATGTTATCCAGGATATTGAGACTGGGGCTTTCCACGGGCTGCGGGGTTTAAGGAGATTGCATCTGAACAATAATAAACTGGAACTTCTGCGTGATGATACCTTCCTTGGCTTGGAGGGCCTGGAGTACCTACAGGTCGATTACAATTACATCAGTGTCATTGAACCCAATGCTTTTGGGAAACTGCATTTGTTGCAGGTGCTTATCCTCAATGACAATCTCTTGTCCAGTTTACCCAACAACCTTTTCCGTTTTGTGCCCTTAACGCACTTGGACCTGCGGGGGAACCGGCTGAAACTTCTGCCCTACGTGGGGTTGTTGCAGCATATGGACAAAGTTGTGGAGTTACAGCTGGAGGAAAACCCCTGGAATTGCTCCTGTGAGTTGATCTCTCTGAAGGATTGGTTAGACAGCATCTCCTACTCGGCCCTGGTGGGGGATGTGGTTTGTGAGACCCCCTTCCGCTTACACGGCCGGGACTTGGATGAGGTGTCCAAGCAGGAACTTTGCCCAAGGAAACTTATTTCAGACTATGAGATGAGGCCGCAGTCGCCTTTGAGCACCACGGGGTATTTACATACCACCCCGGCATCGGTGAATTCTGTGGCCACTTCTTCCTCTGCTGTTTACAAACCCCCCTTGAAGCCCCCCAAGGGGACTCGCCAACCCAACAAGCCCAGGGTGCGCCCCACCTCTCGGCAGCCCTCCAAGGACCTGGGGTATGGCAACTATGGCCCCAGCATTGCCTACCAGACCAAATCTCCGGTGCCTTTGGAGTGTCCCACCGCGTGCACTTGCAACCTGCAAATCTCCGATCTGGGCCTCAATGTCAACTGCCAGGAACGCAAGATCGAGAGCATCGCGGAGCTGCAGCCCAAGCCCTACAACCCCAAGAAGATGTATCTGACGGAGAACTACATCGCCCTGGTGCGCAGGAGTGACTTCCTGGAGGCCACCGGCCTGGACCTTCTGCATCTGGGCAACAACCGCATCTCCGTGATCCAGGACCGCGCCTTTGGGGATCTCACCAACCTGAGGCGCCTCTACCTAAATGGCAACAGGATAGAGAGGCTGAGCCCGGAGTTGTTCTATGGCCTGCAGAGCCTGCAGTATCTCTTCCTCCAGTACAATCTCATACGCGAGATTCAGTCTGGGACCTTCGATCCGGTCCCCAACCTCCAGCTGCTATTCCTGAATGACAACCTCCTGCAGACCATGCCCTCAGGCGTCTTCTCAGGCCTGACCCTCCTCAGGCTGAACCTGAGGAGTAACCACTTCACCTCCTTGCCGGTGAGTGGAGTTCTGGACCAGCTGAAGTCGCTCATCCAAATCGACCTGCACGACAACCCTTGGGATTGTACCTGCGACGTGGTGGGCATGAAACTGTGGGTCGAGCAGCTCAGAGTGGGCGTCTTGGTGGACGAGGTCATCTGCAAGGCGCCCAAGAAGTTCGCTGAGATGGATATGCGCTTCATTAAGTCGGAGCTGCTATGTCCAGACTACTCTGACGTGGAGGTTTCCACGCCCACGCCCTCCTCCATCCAGGACCCCGCGAGGACCAGCGCGGTGACCCCCGCCGTGCGGTTGAACAGCACCGGGGCCCCCGCGGGCTTGGGCGCGGGCGGAGGCGCGTCGTCGGTGCCCTTGTCCGTGTTAATCCTTAGCCTGCTGCTGGTTTTCATCATGTCGGTCTTCGTGGCCGCCGGGCTCTTCGTGCTAGTCATGAAGCGCAGGAAGAAGAAGCAGAGCGACCACACCAGCACCAACAATTCCGACGTGAGCTCCTTCAACATGCAGTACAGCGTGTACGGCGGCGGCGGCGGCGGCGGCGGCGGCGGCGGCGGCGCAGGAGGCCACCCGCACGCGCACGTGCACCACCGCGGGCCGGCGCTGCCCAAGGTGAAGACGCCCGCGGGCCACGTGTACGAGTACATCCCACATCCGCTGGGCCACATGTGCAAAAACCCCATCTACCGCTCCCGAGAGGGCAACTCCGTGGAGGATTACAAAGACCTGCACGAGCTCAAGGTCACCTATAGCAGCAACCATCACCTGCAGCCGCCGCCGCCGCCGCCGCCGCCGCAGCAGCAGCAGCAACAGCCCCCGCCGCAGCTGCAGCTGCAGCCGGGGGAGGAGGAGAGGCGGGAAAGCCACCACTTGCGGAGCCCCGCCTACAGCGTCAGCACCATCGAGCCCCGGGAGGACGTACTGTCGCCGGTGCAGGACGCCGACCGCTTTTACAGGGGCATTTTAGAACCAGACAAACACTGCTCCACCGCCCCCGCCGGCAGTAGCCTCCCGGAATATCCCAAATTCCCGTGCAGCCCCGCTGCTTACACTTTCTCCCCCAATTATGACCTGAGACGCCCCCATCAGTATTTGCACCCGGGGGCAGGGGACAGCAGACTGCGGGAACCGGTGCTCTACAGTCCCCCCAGTGCTGTCTTTGTAGAACCCAACAGGAACGAATATCTGGAGTTAAAAGCAAAACTAAACGTTGAGCCGGACTACCTCGAAGTGCTGGAAAAACAGACCACATTTAGCCAGTTCTAAAGGCAGAGAAACTCCCTTGGAGCTTTTGCGTTTAAAACCGACAAGCAAGCAGACACACACCGCAAACACATTTGATTAATTGTGTTGTTTCAACGTTTAGGGTGAAGTGCCTTGGCACGAGATTCTCAGCTTCGGCGGAAGATACTGAAAGGGTGTGCAATTTCCTTTTAATATTACACGTGGGGAAACATTTGTGTAAACTGGGCACATCACTTTCTCTTCTTGCGTGTGGAGGAGACGAAGAGTGGGGCTTTACTGAGGGCAATTTGCTTCGCGAGTGACTTGTTAAAGGTCTCAGCAATTTTTGTAGTGGTTGGAAGTGTTAAGAATGGTGGGAGATGGTGGCGCATAGATTCTATTCTTCCTCTTTTGCTCCCTTCTCCCTTTGAGCCATGGGTGGGTCTAAATGGCTTTTGTGGAGAGATTAGCACACCCCAACTTTAATAGAAGGTTTGTTCTCTCTCTCTCTCTTTCACTCTCTCTCTCTTTCTCTCTCCCCACCCCCCTTTCTGCTTCCTCTCTTTCTCTGCCTCCCTGCCTTTTCCTCCTCTCTCATTCCTTTCCTTTCTTTTTAAAGGATGTGTTTGTATGCATTCTGGACATTTGAATTAAAAGAACAAACGTATTGTGATCTTGAAAAGATCACCATAGATGTGGACAAATCATTAAAATTACAGAGCTATATGATCCATAATTGATTAGTCAAAATAACTTATTGATGAAATATACAAATATTTTATTGTAGCACCTATTTTTATATGCACATTTAGCATTTCTCTTTCCTTCACTATTTAGCCTATGATTTTCACAGAGGTGTCACACTATATCAGGAGCTGCATTTCCAAAACTGAAGTGATATCAGGAAGGCATTTTAAATCATTAAAATATGGAGAACTTAATGGCAGAATCTTAAAAGTCAATGCAACCCACCCAATTGGATCTGTAATTTAAAACAAACAAACAAACAAACATTGTATCCCAATGTATAAAAGAAAAAGATTTAGGGCAATTAATTGGGCCATTCCAGTGAGAATCATGTGCAAGTTTCTGGTTTTGTCAGAGAAGATTTAAAAGTATTTTTATTAGTCAACCAAAATGATGTATTGATCTGACTACTATTGTAGCCGATTTTTGATTGTTTAACCAAACCCAGTTGCATTTGTACAGATCCACATGTACTGGCACCTCAGAAGACCAAATGATGGACTGTACAAATCTCTATACAATGTCTTTATCCCTCTGGGCAGCAAGCAATGATGATAGCCACAAACAGGATATCTGTAAGATGGGGCTACTGTTGTTACAGTCTCATGTATCCCAGCACATGTAATTTTTTAAATAGTTTCTGAATAAACACTTGATAACTATGTCACATATGAGGGACTGAAGTAATGATTACTTAAGGTGCAAAAGAAACAGCTATGTGTGATTGACTGAATCACCATTATTAATAATTTAAGACATAGTAGCTAACTTCTATTCCTGAAAGAAAAAAATGTTCCCCGAATTATCAAATATATATAATTACACCTTTGTTGGTTCAGGGAAATATGTTTATCTAAATGTGTCATTTAATGTGTTTATTAATGAAATTTCAACTGTATACTTCTTTTCCTTACTGAAGTATTCATCTAACATGTGGAGCATGGTAAGTAATGTATTGCACATTGATTTTGTATTTTCTCGTGCCAGTATTATTTATTCGGTCTACAATTTTTCATAGTTTAACTTGTGTCAAACTACCTTCAACAATTGTGATGGATACTTTATCTCAAGTTGATCTATATCCTAAATGTTCAAAATGTTTGGTGAGTATAAGCTGTTCATCTCTGAGTAAGGTTGGCCAGTGAATTAGATAATATTTATGGGTAGGAAACTTTTGAATTCATCGAAACTTAAAGAGCCATGTGCTTTATTCGTGTTGGTGGATCTCCCCATAATCTCACCTGGAATGTGTACAACATCAAGGGCTGTTCATGAACTTTATGTTTAAGGAATATTTTCCATGGCATTCTGCCACAAAGAGGCAGCATTCATCCGTGAGTAAACTGACAGTAACTACTTGAATTCAGATTGAACAGGTGGTAGCATTTTCCCTAAGGGGTTAAAAAATAATTAGTAACGCAACATTGGCCAAGTGAAGTAAACTATCCCCATTCTGTGTAACTTTTTCCCTTGCAAATTTTTTTTTCAAAGAGGAAAGGAATAAACTTAATGCCATGATATTATCATTAAAAAAATGTATCTCCTTCTCTCCATCTACCTCCTCCATATTAGATCCAGCATTGTAAGATAAATATAAATACTAGCATTTGACATCACAGTTGGGGTTGTGGTTAATTTTTTCTTCACAGTGGGAGTTATTTTTCTTTAAAAACTGTCAAAATCGCTTTCACAATATTATTATATATAGATATGGCAGTGTTGTATGATTTATAAAATATTAATACAAAGTGGAATCCTCCATGTAACTAAGTTTTTAGTTCTTAATTGATGCATTAAAAGTAAGAGGTAAGAATTACATGAAGTCAAAAATGTAGTTCTGGACAATATAAGTAGTTTCCAGAGAAAGTTTGTTGATGTATTTTTCAAAGATTTACAAAATAGTATTATTATTTTCAAACCAGCACTATTTCACATAATCTTGTTACATATACACTCACTGTAGGTGGTTCATTTCTACCTCTACTCTTCGTAAGGCATCCAGTATTTTTTTAGTCTCAAAAAATAATAATTATATGATTTATGGAAAGAAGTTACTTCTAATTTTTAAATTATACTCTTCCCATCTGTATTAAGAGGATAAAAGTAAACTTATCCTTGCCCTAATAAACTTGAAAAAATTTTAGCATGTAGAATCATGAAACTGTATAGAATAATGAATTATTTTTCTCCTTATACATGGTTTCCTGCCAATACATTAGCATATACAGCAGAACATAATTTGTGTGGTTTTGAATATTTGAATTTTGGTTTTTCAGGTATACTGAGTAAATAATTAAATTGGGTATATCAGTGGTATATGACTGGATTAAGGAACCCTGCAAATTCTCTCCATAGAATTTTGGAGAACAACAATATGTAATGTTTCAGGCATCAATTAAAATTTGGATGCAAACTAAGCTTACTCTTTGTGCTTGTTCTATTTGATATGTTGCATAATCTCATACAAATATATCTCCAGGTAGACATTACAAAATTTTATTTTTATCTATATATATGATTATAGTGTAAATATTTAGTTATCTCAGAGAAAGTAAATATATTCCATGTAAATGTAGATAACTTGTATGCTGGTATTCAAAATAATTTACAGCTAAACTAATGATTGGAGTTATGAATTAATCAATTTTAGCATTAGTATCAGACTCAGAACACATCTTTTGTTTAGGCAACAGTATCACCCCTACTTATGTGAAGTGGAAATTTTTGGTAAATATTCTGGGTATCCAGCTCTGTCCCTTACCACTGTTCCCTCAACCTCAATAGGAAAATCAAACTAGTGTGTAATGAAAAAGCCACACAAAATGTGGAAAAGTTTAGAACTTAAGAACTTAATCTAAGTTACCAGTTTCTTGCCCTATATCATTAATTCTATTCTTGTTACTAAGTTAGCAAATTATTCAAATTAAATATGTATACTTTTCTCTCCTTACTCTTATTTCCTGACTCTCTTCTTTTTTTTCCTTACATCTCACCCTTCCCTCCCTCCTTCTCTCTTCTTATCCTTTCTCTTCTTTATTTTTCAGTAGGGCAAGGGAAAGAGTGAGAATAGTTCAGTCCTTGTTTGAAAGCCAAAAACTGGCTACTTCATTTCAAGAGCTCAATAGGTCGTTCCCAAAGTCACACAACTCCAAATTAATGAAAATAAAGCAGACCACAAATATGCTTCCAATTCATTTGGAAATATGCTTTTGTTGCACTTTCAGATGGTCCCAAATTAAGATATTTGCAAAGGTGGCAAAATATTTCTTTTTAACTCATTTTAAGAACAAATTTTACACTGAGAAAGAAGAACTGAAAACAACAAAAGAACCGATTTAAACTCTGGAAGGCAGGAGCATTTAATGAATTGTTTTTCAAAGGAAATAAAATATGAAACTGATAATCAAACTGCTATTAAATTAACTAGTTTATACATAATGTTCCTCATACCCACTGAAGTTCTCTACTATGTTGCAAATACAAATATATGACAATAAAATTAAAGTAGTTGGACGGACATTAGTCATGTGCCTAAAAATAATTATCTAAGATCTAAATCCTAAGAAACATATATCAATTAATACTGCATTTGACAACTGTGCATTTTATCATTAATTTGATTTTAATTCAATTTAATGCCTATCTATAACTATCCATATATATTTCCATTGGTAATATATGTAGCACGTATATGGCATACAAAAATATATTATTAAAGCATGGCATACCCAATTTTCATTTCAAGTTTTAAATTATTTTAAATTATACTTCCGTGTTCTACTCTTTAGGCATGTTAGATTGGGGGGGAAAGAAAAGAATCTGATGCAGTATAATCTTTGAGTCTGACAATAATATACTCTTTTCTTCCTCTATTTATGGCAAATCATTTGGCTTACAAGACACAGGTCAAACATTTGTCATGGTAGTAGTGCCAGTATTATAAAATGAATAGCTTTTATACTCCTTTTTTAAAAGAACAACATTTAACCTTAAATTTGAGTGATTTAGATTATTTCTTATAAAAAGAACTTTTGAAGATCAAAACATAAATATTTCATAGAGAACTGATGTAATGCAAATTCGAAATAATTTGACTTTCTCACTTTCTATTTACTGTCAAAAAATATAACGATATATGGCATAATGCTAAGTATGTCAGATACATTTTTATTAGATATTAAGAAAGTCATTTACAGAAGAAAAGTAATATTCATAGAGATATGTTGAGTGGAAGTCTTCCAATGAGTTTTTTTTTAATTAGGTACTTTATCAGTGAACATGAAGGAATATTGTATATTTCTACTATAAAATAAACAGGTTCATGCTTCAAAATTACATGTGTTTCTAAAAGTGGAAAATATGAAACAATGATTTTAAGGGTGATTTTTTTTAAGTTAAAATATGCAGAAATAGAATTGTGCTTTTTCAAATTGAAGGCTTATCAGCATCTTGGTCGACTTTCAACAAACTTATTTGAAGATCATTACATTCTAAGACATATTTCCAATGTATCACAATGTAAACTCAATTCAAATTTGTGATACTCCAGTACTGAAGCATATATATGCTAGTAGCAAATTTTGGTTACTTTTTAGTGTTCTGGAATATACATATTTTAGAGTTTCTTACAAATTGATTTCTACCACCAGTAATAATTTCTAGTGTTTCCAGCTAACACATTTTTTAAGAATCTTATTGTATAGTTCATTAAAAATACAACTTAATATTGAGTACTGAAACTAAAATAACTGTATTTTCAATTTGTAATTGAATACATGTCTATTTAAATAAAACATGAAGGGTGGCAGTAACCCATGTTAATTGATTAGTAAAATTTTTGTCAGATACTCTGCTATAGAGACCTTACCAGCGTGTTTTATCCAAGAGAGGTTCATCAGGCTCTTGTAGACTAAAATTTTAAATAGTCAGTGTAAAAATTGATATGTGTATGGGCTTCCCTGGTGGCGCAGTGGTTGAGAGTCCGCCTGCCGATGCAGGGGACACGGGTTAGTGCGCCAGTCCGGGAAGATCCCACATGCCGCGGAGCTGCTGGGCCCGTGAGCCATGGCCGCTGAGCCTGCGCGTCCGGAGCCTGTGCTCCGCAAATGGGAGAGGCCACAACAGTGAGAGGCCCGCGTACCGCAAAAAAAAAAAAAAAAAAAATTGATACGTGAAAAGAAATACCTGACTTATAAATATATTTACCTGTAATGATATATCTGTATAAATTATCCATATAAAATCATGCTTTTTAACATTACAATATAATATTTTTGCTCTAAGTCCAAAGTCAATAAGAGTATTTCACGTCTGAAAATCCTAATAAAGGGAAAGTTATAGCTATCAAATTTATCTAAATCCTGAGTTTTAATATTGACTTTAAATCTCCACTCCCAAGTATTGGGTTGGCCAAAAATTCAGTTCAGGTTTTTCCGTAACATCTTAACGGAAAAACCTGAACGAACTTTTTGGTCAACCCAATGTAAAGTTCATAGTGCATGTTTTTCTTTATATTACTGAACTCTGCCCTCGCTAAAGTCCCCTGAAGGTATACAAATACACATAATACACATAATATTTTTCCTTTATGTTTTTCTTTTTGATTGATATTTAGGTAGCAAATATTAAAATATACAGTTATGAACTAGCACTTGTTAAAGTATAAATTAAATTTGGTCTCACACAAACAGTATCCCTCAATTTTATAATTATCTCCAAATTTTTAAAGCTAGTGAATAGTATATTTACGTTAAGTGGTTCCAAATGTGAACATTCAGATCCAGAAATTACTCATATTACTCAGAGAATATTTAAAATCATTCACCATACTGCCATTTAAACTCATTCAATCAGAGAAATGATGTTTTGTTACTCAGTTACGATTAAAAAGCCCCAAGTCTTAGGAGGAAATTAAGTATTTCATTAGAAATTTTAACAGGAAAAAAATGTAAGTGATAAATATTAAGTACTTGGATTCTAAATGTAAAATATCTTCTCCGAAGCTAACAGAGTTGTATATACAGAAAAAATCATTACATTACATTACAAAAATCATTACATTACCGTTATACATTTTATAAAATCGCTTGTTTCATATTGCTTGCAAAATCTTTTTACTTTCAACAATGAACTCTGTCTTCATTTAAGAAAGTTTATCTGATTGAGGATTTCTTTTCTTTTGCATAGGATGTCATCTTATTGTCCTATTATGGCTTTGGCCTACACGTTCATTTAAAAGCTCTGTGCCCATTTTTAAGTGTATTGAAAATGGTCTCTATTATTATGTTTAATTTTTTTTATTATGTTTAATTTTTGCAACTCAAATCGTTTCCTCCTTCCCCCCCAAAAATTGAAAAGAAGTTGATATATTTCTCCCATTTGTTAACTTAACATGAATTTTGAAGTCAAATTAAGATTATCCCAAATCATTCCAAATATAGCAATCCAAGTGCTGTGTAAGCACGACAATGTGAACGTGAGGATGTGGATATTAAACTGTCACTATGGACTTGTCCCTCATTAATAATCATCTTAAATACACAGCAGCTAAATATAAAGGTGAAAACATCTTTGAATGTTAACATACTTAACTTGCACACTTTGATTAACCAGGTAGTGCATATAGTTTACAAAATGCCACTATTGTGTGCTTATAAACACTAAAGCAATACTCACCAAGTGGTGACCCACAGGCAAAAGCCTGGAAAATCTGTTTCATTTGATCAGAACAATTTTATTTCCATTTAAAATAAATAAATTTGAATTTGAAAGCCTTTAGGCTAGATAAGCACCTTCCATATTACCTTAACCTAGCAGCTTCATATAATTCCATATTATCTGCTGGACCACGAGAAAATTTGAACTTTCAACCATGTTTAAATAAAATTTTTTCCTCCAATATTAAAATTTATGTATTACAATCATGAATTCTCAGGCATTGCTCTCTAGGAGCTCAGAGTTTTTAATTCTTTATATATAACATATGAAGTAGCAGATTCTATGTAGGTTTATATTATAAAGAAATCAAGATTAAATAAAGGAAAAACTAAGAATGAATAACTTTACAACCAGAAGGGACTGTTTTACTATATGTGAATGCTCTATTAAAAATGTAAAGGTAAGTGTTAAAGATTTACAGTGACTTGGAGTCTCCAAGAGCTACTTTTGTAAACTGTCCTGACCCTCACAGGCCCCTAGACCTTCTAAGGGAAGCAGCAGTAGTAACTAAAAAGTATGTTCTTCCAGAGGGAATATTATAATTGCAGTTCACAACAAAAGCTCTTCCCCAAATTTCTAACTGCTCATGTACTTGAAAACACTGCAAAAGGTCAATTCAATAAAAATATGTCAGCATCAAATATTATGAGAATCACTTCCAGGGTGGAAAATAAAACTTAGAAAATCTGATCCAATAGATTTAGGATCAAAAAAAAAATTGTAAAGGGAAAGACAGAATTGCCAAGGCTATTTTTCAGTATGTTAGAACAAAATAATGAGTAGAGGAAAGATATTTTCGGTATTTCTGACTCTGCTAGTGATAAGTTGTTTGTAAATTGGTGTATATCTACAGGAAGTAAGAGCAAATGTGATGAGATTCCCAAACTCTCCAAATCTGTTTGTTTTCTTTGAAGATTTATGTTCATTTCTTGAGACTAAACTCTGACATATTTTGTAAAGAAATTTTGGATTTCTTCTCTTTAAATTATTTTTCTAACAAAATGTGAATTAGCTTTGCTATACAAATATACTGTCAGTTGGATTTTTATTTTTACTGTTGATTTGGTTTATCAGTCATGTAATCTTAACGTTTTCCTTCATTGAAAGCTAATTAGCTGTGCCTGAAATAACAAAATAATAGCTGCATATTATTTGCTGTTGTTTTATACCAAATGGTAGCCACTGGCAACAAGGCAGAAGATGATTCTAAAATTCCAAATTATGTTTCTTTTCCCATTGCAGATGGTGTGTCCTTTGGCAACTTTCTTTGTGTCTCTGCCTATTTTCAATTTGTAAAAATTAATACAATGCACTTGGTTTATGAAGAACTCAAAAAATTTAGATCTCCATTTTCTCTGCTGGGTGTATGTAAACTGTGGTTCTTTCTAAATTTAACAACATGTAATTAATTATCATTGCTGTTTATACTATATACCTATGAAAGTTATGATCATATCTTTCAGATGAAAACTTCTTTTTTCTCCCTCTTTATATATATGTATGTGTATATATTAGTTTGAAATGTATTTTTCAGTTTCTCCATTAAGTTTCTTTGTTTACAAAATTGCATAGTCACTTGTAGATACTTTACAGTAAATTTAAAAGTACATCTTTGAAAAGGAAAGAACTTAGTGTAGTCTTATTGACTTTATTACATATTCTTACTCTTTGAAATAATATTGAACTTTCAGTATATTTCAAAAAGTATATGATCAGTATTTGTTTCTCAAAAAATTGAATGCTGTTTCTAAATTGCAATTTTATTATAATTGCTTATTTTGTGTGTATTTAACACATTTTGAAATTATGTGTGAGATAATTTCCATTATTTTGGTTTTAATTCAAACATTCTTGGGCATACTTATATTTATTAGATAAGATTCCATAATATCATACAACGGTGTATCAATAATCTGTGCCATATATAATATTTAAGGCTCCTTCGCTTATTTTTTTTACAGAGTTAACTGCAAAAGGTAGAATAAATATGTGATATATCATTCATCATTTTTATATTCTAAATTTAGCAACTGCTCTCCTACATAATGATTAATAGTATATATAGTACTGATTTCTTTCTTCTGCTCTGGTATAAATTTAGTTGTTAATCCAGTAATGAAATTACTTCCATTCTCAATATTTTCAAATATCATTACAATTGCTATTTACTCGTTTCAGTGACAATCTGAGTTCCTCCTCAGATGCTAAAAGGAATCTTTATAGATTGGTATAAACAGAGAACTCTAATGGTTAGAATTAAAATGGTAGCAATGACAAATCAACAATAAACATAATAATAAATCATTAGCTTCTCTATAAAGAAGAGAACAGAAACTCAAGTACATTAAAATAATGTCCTGAAAGATATTGGAAGTGTAGCAAGCTGAGATTCATACCTAATAAAAAGATCTTACTAATATCATCTTGCAGTATTTATATTGTTCTATATAAATATTACGTTTCTATTCAGGGCAACAGATAATTTATTAATCCAGAATTAATCCATTATTTTTCTCTCTAACTTGCCAAAATTCATCTAAATAAAGGTAGAGTAGGAAAAAGAGATATTTGAGATAATGGCTATATCTATCGCCAGATCATAGAACGATACCTCGCAATTGGTAGGCACTCCCCAAATGAACTAACAGATACATATTTATAGATGTCTACAGACTAAGGTGAATTTGTGAATACTAAAAAGATCCTAAGCTGTCTATCACAACACCATTTACCTTGCCATAAACTTCAAGGATGGCTAAAATATCAGTTAGGATATTAGGCGACTGTTTAGTACCTTGGCATGCAAATTTATATTAGGGAACCACTGGGGATGCTACTAGTGAATTTTAAATACATTTATAATAAACATGGGAAATACTTTCCAAATGGCTCCACTTTTAGTCCACTTCTCTAAAAAATGTTCAGATATTTAAAGAAAAATGGAAATGAGACTTGAGCACTAAGACATAAAACTTATCCCAATTTTGAATTTTAATTATTAGTTTTGTTTTGCTGGTATAACTGGCTAACTTTTTTAAATAATTAAGGAAAGTAAGGATTGCTGTTCTGTCTTACATTACTGTTCAGAGTCTGCCTTAATCGAGATACTGGTGAAATTTTCAGGCATTTCACAGATATGCTCCTGGTGTTTTAGCCTGGTGAGGTGTTTATCTATTTAGAAAGCTTTTCTGAGCACTATGTGCTTTCCTCTGGGTGTGAGAAAATCAGTTCATCCTTTTAATGAGAACGTTACCTCCAGGGAAAAAGTAATCCAGAAGGAATAATACATTCCTCAGGGCAGCTTCCTACACAGGGACACACTTTTCTCTAGGGCTCACTGCATGTATATTTCAGTGGGAGAATTTTAATATTTTAAAATATTGCATTTAGTCTTAAGGCACCATGACTATAGGATACAGTATTTTTTTGAATATATATTCACATATTTTTCTAAGGTTTTTTATACATCAATTATAATTTAGGAAATGTTATATATTCTTAAAAATTTACCTGTCTTCATATTTGAAGTTCAATAAAATAGATTATTATTAATATGTACTTTACATATTTTGTTAAGCTTAGAGACAGAGAACAAGAGGCTTAAATGAAATGGCTTTAGAATTGCACTTATGGACCCCAAGCAGCACAATTTTAGAAGTCTTTAAGCTGTTTCGATACCAAAATATAAACTTTCTCTCCAAACACACTTACCTCATTTTAACCTTGAACATTTGGATGATGAAATGTTTACTTCTTGCGGTCACTTAGAAGATTTTGGAGAGTTCATGAGCTGAGAATGTGAAGCTGTTTGACTTTATAGCCATGTGTTTTAATACTTCATCATCATATGTAACGTTAATATATTTCAAAATTCCCTTCAGTCACTACTTTTGCCCATTAAAGAATATTGGGATACAACTACATAACTTTATGGATTTTAAATACTTAGCTATTTTTTCTTTTACAAACACTTATAATTTTCTTTCCAAATTAAGAACCAATTAGATACTAAATATATAATATTAAAACATTAAGATATGTTAATATTGTGCTTTTGTTTGTAAAAGACTCACTCTCATAGCCAACAACTGTAGTAAATAAATATTTGATTCATAAGATATAGCAACTATCAAAATATTTCAATGGAAATCTGATGGTAAGTAAGAAAAATGCACTTCATTTTAAGAATACTAGCCTAATGTGGAATAATGAGGAATAACACTCAAAAAAGCACCTTTTTAAAATATCTAACATAATCAAAGTGAAAGTTAGATTTTTTGAGGGGGAAAGATCTTTTCCTCCTGCTATTTTCTCTTATTTCTTACTACCAAATCAGTTTCCTGTTATTAATATTCATTAACAATTGCTTAATTTGAGCTACTATTTATGATTTAAAGATGAAATCACTATTTGTTACTTAAAATAAAAATAATTGGTTGACCTATTCATAAATAAATTTGATGTGGCTATTTATTTGTGCACTCAAATAATGTTTAAACTAGACTAAGATCAGTTTTTAAAATGAATTTCATTAAAACCTATTATACATCTTGGATATTAAAGCCATTTTATCATATGCTAGAACATATTAAATACTTTTAAAGGGAAAATAATGAATGGATATTCAATAATTTGAATCTCTTTTTAAACACTTGAACTATGATTCTATGAACATTACTGAGATACAGATTTCTGTTTACCTATCGAATGTGTGTATTCATATGCATGACATAAATACTCTTTTAATTGTCTGAATTACATTTTTGTTTGTTGAACTGGAAAAAAAATGACATAACATCTAGACAACTAAGTAAGAAAATTTAAGGTCTTCATATTGATAAAATGTATCATAATATATCATATATTATGCACATTTTGTAAATAACTTGAAAAGATACAATCATATGTACTGGCAGAAATTAAATACCTGTATTAAAGTTAAACACTGTAGATATTTTATTCAAATTTTATAAGGTTAAATTTCTATTTGCAAATATTTTTAAAATAAAATTACATTAAAAGTTAGTGTATTAAATGTGGTATGAATTATACTAAAAGCAACATTACTTACAATGCCAGAGAATGAAGATAAACATTGTTTAATTATTCAAAAATAGTTGGAAAAAATATGCTTATGTGGGAAATTAGGCAAATAACCAAAATCTGATCTCTAGGTATTTTGCATGGTGATTCAATTAGTAGTGTGTATTTTCACATACTTTTTGTATTCATTTATTTTAATTAATTCCAATGTCTGACATACATGCTAAAGATAACCCCTTTAAAAATGTTATTTCAAAATCGCAAAAAAAGATATTAAACAATTATTTATGCATACTCTGCATCACAGCTATGACAAGCCTATAAATATCACAATGGGAGGAGCAATGTTTGATTTAATTTTGTAACTAAACTGCCTTTTTGTGGTATATATTTTCCATATTGGATTAAAAAAAAACAGAAAAGAAATTCAGTGTGTGTTACAGATGTGACTTAATCAAAAAAAGATATTTTAATCATCAAATCTAACTATTTCTAACTATTACATGTCAATGCCTTTTAAGAAAACTTTGTTTTAAACTGCATTTGCCACAGTTTTCATAAGGGATATAAATGGAAAAGATGGAGTGCATTTACAACAGTTATTAGTTTTTTTCCATAGATGCAACTAAATTTATTCTGATGTTAGTCTACACTTTTAAAAATTGTCAAAGAAAATATACATAGGCTTTTTTGCATTATCTGGCTGATACAGCAATTATGTATATTTACTTAATAAATTACAAATGGGTGAAATTATGGTTTGATACTATACTATTGAGTTATAATTTATTTACTACTACAATGAGATCTTTTACTTTTACCTCCGCAAATAATGCAATTTCATGAATAAGTAATTCTTTCCTTTAAAACTTTCATTTTAATTCTAATTTAAAGCTTCTTAAATAAAAACATAACTCTTCAATAGTAATATGATTCTGTAATTTGAAATTTCCTGAATAAAACAGAAAGATACTGTGCTTACCCTTTTTAAGTGTAATCTAGACTACAAAAATGCTTTTAGTCTTACAACTGGAATTATTAAAAAGAAAACTCAAACTCAGGGCATTAAATATCTTTCATATAAGGTAATCTAACAAGTATGATAAAATAATTGAACACTCATATTTTCAATATTTCAAGATCATTAGCATCTTTAACTTAAGCAATTTTAAACTGGTCATAAACTTACCTTTTGTGACTGCAAACATAGGAGAACTGAAGAAGCAAATGAAGTTTTCTTTTAGCATGTTATGATATGTGTGTACATGTTTGTGTTATGCGAGTTTTACATGAGGGGGTTGCTTGTTTCCTTAGTTTTTGTTTCTTTTTTTACATTTTGCAAAGCCATCATGAATATTTTTATCATAAGCTTCACACATAAGAGCCTGCTGAAGATTTGAAGGAAGGGGCAGCACAATCTTCACAATCCTTGTGTCCCATCACTTACCAGCAGAAAATGATGCCAAGAAGACTTGTGGGCTATACTCTCCATTGGTCATAGTCTCAAGACAGGGTGGGGCTTATTAATGTGCACTGGCTACACCTTGTTAACTGCATACATGTTTGTTATCTGATTACAGGAATGGTAAACAGGACGTTAGCAATAGCCACTCATCTTCAAATTTCACTGTCAAGCATATCAATATTTCAAAAGATAGTTTTGATCCAGGAAAATGTTGATAAGATTTTGAGTAAATGTAGCCAATGCACATCTGGCTCAAACAGAATTTTTTTTTGATCTTTCCATTTTTATCCTTTTTACAAAAAGTGTAAAACTGGTTGCACGTAACTGAGATGAAACAAAAGAGCAAAGCCATGTGAAATGTTGACCTCTTACTATGAATTAGTCTCCCTTTTCTGTTTGTTTTGCCTTGTTTCCTATAATATATATTTAGTGTGTCACAGCAGGATTATTTTTGACAATTTTTCTTGGAATGGTTATTTATTTGCATACTTCTCATTTTCTCTGTTACTTACCTAAAAAATGTTTGAATTATTGAAGTATCAAAATATTCCTTATTATACTGAATTCCAGATCATTTGTTTTACTTTATACCAATTATATTATCGTGGATAATGATTGTCTACAAAATATAGCTCTTTTTTTTTCCTGTTTTGCATTCCAGTGCCCTACTTGCTATGTACTATTTTAGTTTTCCTTTTCCTTGATATTTTGCTTAATGTAGAGTTCATTTTTATCACAAGATTTACATGATGTTCTGAAAGTCCTTGGTAAGTTAAAAAATGGAAAAGTCATTTTTCGGAACCACGAATTTGTTTTAAAAAATTATACTCTCTTTTATTTGTGTGTGTGTGTGTGTGTGTGTGTGTGTGTGTGAAAAACTAAACCTTGAAGATTGAGGACGTTTATTCTTCATTTAATTTTGTTGCTTTGAGTACTCCTGAAGCCTGAAAAAAATACTTACGAAAATAATATGAAAGATATCGTGTACAAGTGAAAGCTGCAATATATATTATGCAAGAATAATATATATTGTGTGTGTTTTCCCTGGGTCCTTTTCTGTTATTTTATTCCCCTAACCTCCTAAATTTTGTTAAGTCTGAATTACAAGTGGCTATCCGTTTGGATAAGTGATTTTTAAAACTATACTGAACTGTGGACCACTTAAGATTCTACACCTGGACAATTTCAATAACCCGAGTCACTCAAAGATCTTACTTTTGGAGTAGCTACCTAAGACGAGTCATCAGTGTTCAGTGTTTCTTGCCCCAAGCGTCTTCCCTGCTGCTGCGTTTGAAATCTCCTCTCCTCACTCTCCATTCTCAAGAATGCTGTCTAGGATTCTTCTCTCACCTCTTACACAATCACAGACTACCTGGGCTGCTGCAAGGTGGAGCCACTGGTGGTAAAGTGGAGTTAGAAAAACAGGAGAGTTAAGACAAAGAGCTGGAAAAGGGAGCTCCTTCTGTCACTGTTTTCAGCAGCCCCGGGACAGTTCATGCCAGGAACTTCCCAGTGCCTGCTGCATTTCTCCACTCACACTTCCCAGAAAGTGCCCTGAGTGTGAGTGCAAACCTCTGGACCTATTTCTGTGATGATATTTCTTTGATATTTCCTTCTGACATGTAGATGGTTTTCCTTTGTCTGTTTGTTTGTAGCCCATGCATTAGGAACATGTTTTGTATGCGTGAGTGTGTGTGTTTTGTTTGTTTTCACTACTCCCCATCTATGTACAAAAAGAGACTGGCAGGTGAAGAAGAAAAGGGAACTATTTAACCCTATCTCTGTTTTCTTAACACTACCAACAGTAGTAGATAGCTAGGCAGATAGGCAGAGAAACAGATAAATGGACCATGCATTTGTTTTGTGTAGGGGAGACACTGTGTGCTTGTTGCTCTATTCTATTATTTGATGGATTAGGGAGGAAAGAAATCCTGATTAGAAGTAAGGAGTTGTGGCAGGGGGAAGCATTAGTAAAAAGAAAAAATTGGGGTGAATATTAGTTGGCCTAAGATGTGTTGTCTTCAGGTACCTCATTTTATTCTCTGCTACCTGGAGTTGCTGGTCTAACCCTAGTCCCTGAACTGAGCGGCGATATCCAGGACTTTCATCTCCTTTCCTCAGTGGCATTCAGTCTTACCTACCTTGAATTCCTTCTGCAGGTCTTGAAAGGCATAATAACTTTCTTAGAATTGGTAAAGACCCCTGTGCCTTTACATTTGGAGAAGGCAGAGGTTAATAATCTGTCATTTGATTGGAAATATGTGCCTGAACTTAGGTCTTTGAATTATTTTTAATATTGTTATATATGGTTATCTGTAATATCTACACAGGATAATAAATACTTAAGGGGCATTATTGATTATATCATTTTGTTGACAATTATAAAAGTATGTTTTTATTGTTTGATTTATATGAGAAAAAATCAAAAAGGGACTATGGATGATAATGTTTTAAAATAACCCATTTGTAAATTCATTTTTGTGTATTTCTTAACCAAGTCACAAGTTTTTATTTAATCCAAATTTATTTGTTAGTGACAGAAATGTATATGTGCATGTAGAATTAAAATTGATAATACTTTTCATTTGAAATGCTGAGGTTTTGGAAAAAAATCATTGGTGACCCAGTAAAGTTAAGTGATATATCTAAGAATGTACATCCTTGAAGATACTCTGTCATTGTAAAGGGGCATGGCCACAGCATTTTATGCAGTTATATGTAGATTCCAATAGAGCGATTTGGACAGTTGCGATAGGTATCTTTACTTTTTTTAAAGCACACTATGAACAACTTGTGTGAATTTTTTTTTCTGTTCAGACTAATACATTTAAATCTAAAGAACACTATGTCTCTGAGAATGGCTTTTTAAACTATTGATTTCATTTTAAAATGAAGGCTAGATTATTAAGCATTCATTACATCAAGCCTCTACCTCATCAGTTCTTAAGAAACCACAGTGGCCTTGGACAGTTCTAGTTAGGGAACATTAACTTCATTTGGACTTCTTACTATCTAATGACAGCCAAGTCACGAAAAAGGCAACTTGCCTTAATAACTAAGTTGGCTTGTGAATGGCTTTCTAACTAATTATTTAATAATACCATGAAATTATATTATTTCGATCATGTCAATGAGTCAGAGAATTTCTATATGAACATTTTTCAGCCTGATTTGAAGCAGAATATTTATTCCTGTGAGATGACAGCAGCAGACAGATTTTACTGACAAGAACGAATAGCTGCATTTGTGAAAAATCACTGTGTGAAGACCACAAGGCAATGAGAATAAGTGGCAGATAGTGAAATGCCTTCTGAGAATGAGAAGACAGCCACCAAACGGCAGTAAACCACGTAAAGCAATATACCATATGTGTGACAAGTCAGGTGACTGCCATTCTGACCCCTTTCAGAAGAAGCTGCAAGATAATGCAACACTAAGGTATGTTATATTTAATGTTTAACATTTTCTCTTATTGCTAAAGTATGCAGGTGTGCATATTCAGCTGGGAGCTGGGAGGTGAGGTCAGTAAAGTAACCAGGCACATTACATTTGTGACTTCTTGACAGCTGACAGTAGTCCTTGTTGGAAACTGGCCAGGTTTGATTGACCTTTAATATAGTGGCCAGATTTTATATTCTTTTTTTTTTTTAAATAAGCAAATGAATGAACAAGTCTTGTCTTATTAGGTTAATACTCATTCGTGGACAATCAAGGAAACTCTTTACAGGCAATGCTTATTTAAAAATGCTGAAATAGAACTAGTCATCACTCTAAATACACTAGCTATCTGCACAGAGAAACATATAGAAAAATAGATCATTTCAATATACCAGGATGTAAATTTATAGCTTCTTATCATCACTTTAATTTGGAAAGTTGGCCAAAAGATTTACTTTTAAAGTATTAATCAAACACTGAAGATTGGTCACTTTGAGTTATTTTTATTTTAATGATTTTGTTAATCGTATTTATATCAGCACATTTTACTGAAACCGTACTAAGTACATATGTTTCTGAATTTTCTTCCCATCCCCTACTTGAATTCATCTTTGCTAAAATTTCACTAGCTTGATTGGTTCTACTACTGAAATCATTAAAGAAAACACTGTATTTATTTATCTGAATCCATTACTTAAGAATCATTTTAATTTTCTTTCTTTTACACATAAAGAATTCAATTGATTTGGAATGTGGTGTATTTGGGTACTCAAAAGTGATTACTGAAAACAGAAGTAATCATAGAAATTGTGACCTGGACTTAATGCTAAGTTAACTACTATCTGGGAATCAACTAATGATCTAAGTAAAAGAAATTAGTTTCTGGGAGACACTACAATGAAAGTGTTCATTCTTCTCTTTCTCTTCGCTTCTCTTTCACCCAGTAAGTGACTGAAAATAATTAGTTAATTCCAGTTACAGAAACAGTTTGAAACCAGATAAGACTATAATTGATGTATCAGGTTTTAAAAAAATGATTTACTAACATTTTACTGTAGCTAAACAATTCAGACTAAAGATATTCTATGTTCTTTGGGATGTTTTGTTTATAATTTCAGATATGTCTCAGACTCAAGCTACATACCTATAGCAGAGACTTTTTTTTTTTAACAAAATTTACCAAAAAGTATTAGGTTAGTCAAATACATGTGCTTATATATTCAATTCAATGAATGCTAAGATATTAGAAAACTGTCAATTCCCTCCAAACCTGAGAAAAACTTCAAGTTTCAGTTTTGTAAGTTTGTGTAGATTCAGCCCGAACCTATCAGAATTTATAATGGTTAAAATTCAAGTAATCATGAGAATTTTATTTATTAATAGAAGGTAAGCAGTTCAAAACATATTAACACATTTGACAGAATTTTAGAATTGTCCTCTATGTGTTTAGTATTAAAAAGAGTAATGAGTTTCATATATAAGATATTTAATACTGCAATTTTGACCAAATCCTTAAATTAAAATAAACAGGTTTTTTGAGAATTATGAGTTACCAGGAACTGTACTGAACTATTTATCTTTTTTGATAGTTTGTATCCAAATTTGCATATGTTTACAGCAAATGCAGACTACAATATTCTTGTAGATATAATTAGAACACTTTACTATCTTTTGCCAGAAAAATGTTCATTCTTTTAACTCTCCCGGAGAATACTGCACATTAATGCACTTGTTGGCAGTGAAAATCAGTAGAGTAACATAAAGTGATATTGCATAAAGTTGAATTTTTATATTTATTAACATTCGTCTATACTCAAAAGTCTTATTTCCTTCAAATTTGGACAATTTCTTTTTATGAGGTAAAGGAAAATGTGTCATAAACTTAATTTCCACATCTAAATTGCAGGATTGTTGGTCCCTGAAAAATAAGATTCTTTTAATAGGAAATTTACCTATAGTAATAAAGTCTTAAAGCTTTCACTGCAACTAATTTTTGGAAAATCAGCAATGAGAAAAATGATTACTGTACAGCAGTAATAAGATATAGTGTATAGGTTTAGTCAACATATAATGTGGTATGATATAGTTTACCAATTTTTCATAGATTAATATAATATATCCCTTCATAGGAAGGGGAAACCAGAAGCAGCATCTAGAGGTTTTTTTAACAATCATCTGGATTCCAAATTTTATGTAGATTTGTACTTGGAATCTTCGGGTTTATTTTAATACCAGCAGTCTTTATGAACCCTGAAAATAAACTTTGATATCAGGATTAAAGGGCGAGACCCCATGCCCCCAAATTATTGTTCTTATCCTATGAATGCTATAACCTAAAAATATGTAGAAAAGTAGGTATATGAAAATATAACTGTGAAATCTCTTATAAAAATGGAAATGGAGTCTGTAAGAATACAATGGGGAAAATGCATTACACTGGGGGTTGGAAAAAGTATTATGAAAGATGTGGTATCCTCAAATGCTTCAAAAACAAGATTTTGACAGGGAAAAGTGGGAAATCCTGATGTGTAGCACCATAAATCACAGGGACACACCTGAGAGTAGGAAGCAGTCCTAGTTAAATCTTAATACTAGTGTTAGCTCAGTGGTTAATTTGCAGAACATTCTGGAAAATTAAATTATTTTTCAAAAATGAAGAACCTCAAAGCAACATCAGGGAATTTCCGGAAAATTCAGACCAATTAAAAAATGTTGAGCAAGTTTCTGACATAAATAAAATTTTCTTTTAGAAAAATAACTGTTGCAGAAGAGGGCAGATTGGCTAAAACGGAGAAACACTGAAGAAAGGAACACTGCTTGGGTAGGCATTTCAGTAACACAACTGTGAAATAGAGAAAAAGAAAGACAGTGGAAAAGGAAATGAGGAAACATTTAACAAAGACAGTATATAGAAAGGATTGTCAGCTTTGGGCTATAGAGTGCATTTACTAGAACTTATAATCAAAGAACATAGAGCTTTTTGTTTGTTTGCTTTTTCTTTGTCTCTCTTATATCCCTATCACTCAGATAAGAATCTGGAACAAAGGAGTAGGCAACCAGGAAACATTTTTTTTTCATTCTAAGTTATTTCATTTTTTGCTGACAAATTTTGCAACAGAGAAACATGAATTTGACTAATAAACCCGAGTAGAACAAAAGTTGTTTATCTGCATTACATTCAATGGCGATAATCTGTTAAAACACGTCTGTTTTAATTAAACCAACAAACTTAAACTAGCTTTTATTTACTAAAGATTATCCCAAATCAAGTGAACTTGAAAAGTATTTGAGTTAGTTTCTGTTATATTTCTGAGAACTTTTTTTTGCGGGGGGGGGGATAATTTTTATTGGAGTGTAGTTGATTTATAATGTTGTGTTAGTTTCAGGTGCACAGCAAAGTGAATCTGTTATACATATACATATATCCACTCTTTTTTTTTTAGATTCTTTTCCCATATAGGCCATTACAGAGTACTGAGTAGAGTTCCCTGTGCTATACAGCAGGTTCTTATTAGTTATCTATTTTGTATATAATAGTGCATATATGTCAATCCCAATCTCCCAATTTATCCCTCCACCCCCTTATTGCCTGGTAACCATAAGTTTGTTTTCTACCTCTGTGACTCTACTTCTGTTTTGTAAATAAGTTCATTTGTACCCTTTTTTCCCCCCGATTCCACATATAAGTGATATCATATGATATTTGTCTTTCTGTGTCTGACTTACTTAACTCAGTATGACAACTCTAAGTCCATCCATGTTGTTGCTGCAAATGGCGTTATATTGTTCCTTTTTATGGCTGAGTAATATTCCATTGTATATATGTACCACATCTTCCTTATCCATTCATCTGTCAAGGGACATTTAGGTTGCTTCCATATCCTGGCTATTGTAAATAGAGCTGCAATGAACACTGGGGTGCATGTTTCTTTTTGAATTATGGTTTTCTGTGGGTATACGGCCAGGAGTGGGATTTCTGGGTCATATGGGAGTTCTATTTGTAGTTTTTTAAGGAACCTCCATACTGTTCTCCATAGTGGCTGTATCAATTTACATTCCCACGAACAGTGCAAGAGGGTTCACTTTTCTCCACACCCTCTCCAGCATTTATTGTTTGTAGAGTTTTGATGATGCCCATTCTGACCGGTGTGAGGTGATACCTCATTGCAGTTTTGATTTGCATTTCTCTAATAATTAGTGATGTTGAGTATCTTTTCATGTGCTTCTTGGCCATCTGTATGTCTTTTTCTGGAAAAATGTCTATTTAGATCTTCTGCCCATTTTTTTTTCAGGTTATTTAATTTGATTTTTATTTTATTTTTTTAAACATTTTTATTGGAGTATAATTGCTTTACAGTGGTGTGTTAGTTTCTGCTTTATAACAAAGTGAATCAGCTATATATACATATACATATATCCCCATATCTCCTCCCTCTTGCATCTCCCTCCCACCCTCCCTATCCCACCCTTCTAGGTGGTCACAAAACACCGAGGGGCTCTCCCTGTGCTATGCGGCTGCATCCCACTAGCTATCTGTTTTACATTTGGTAGTGTATGTACGTCCATGCCAGTCTCTCACTTCGTCCCAGCTTACCCTTCCCCCTCCCCATGTCCTCAAGTCCATTCTCTACATCTGCATCTTTATTCCTGTCTTGCCCCTAGGTTCTTCAGAACCTTTTTTTTCTTTTTAGATTCCATATATATGTTAACACATGGTATTTATTTTTCTCTTTCTGACTTACTTCACTCTGTATGACAGTCTCTAGGTCCATCCACCTCACTACAAATAACTCAATTTCGTTTCTTTTTATGGCTGAGTAATATTCCATTGTATATATGTGCCATATCTTCTTTATCCATTCATCTGTCGATGGACACTTAGGTTGCTTCCATGTCCTGGCTATTGTAAATAGAGCTGCAATGAACATTGTGGTACATGACTCTTTTTGAATTATGGTTTCTCAGGATATATGCCTAGTAGTGCGATTGCTGGGTCATATGGTAGTTCTATTTGTAGTTTTTAAGGAAGATCCATACTGTTCTCCATAGTGGCTCTATCAATTTACATTCCCACCACCAGTGCAAGAGAGTTCCCTTTTCTCCACACACTCTCCAGCATTTATTGTTTGTAGATTTTTTGATGATGGCCATTCTGACCGGTGTGAGGTGATACCTCATTGTAATTTTGATTTGCATTTCTCTAATGATTAGAGATGTTGAACATCCTTTCATGTGTTTGTTGGCAATCCGTATATCTTCTTTGGAGAAACGTCTATTTAGGTCTTCTGCCCATTTTTTGACTGGGTTGTTTGTTTTTTGATATTGGGCTGCATTAGCTGTTTGTATATTTTGGAGATTAATCCCTTGTCGGTTGCTTCATTTGAAAATATTTTCTCCCATTCTAAGGGTTGTCTTTTTGTTTTGTTTATGGTGTCCTTTGCTGTGCAAAAGCTTTTAAGTTTAATTAGATCCCATTTGTTTATTTTTAATTTTATTTTCATTACTCTAGGAGGTGGATCCAAAATGATCTTGCAGCAAAATCAGAAAACATTTTTGAATTAATAGATATAATGGGTGAAGTAGAAAGACCAGTCAAATGTAAATGAAAATGGATGACAATTTTTGACATAAGGGATTGAGGTGTTGTTAGTTCTTTTTAATTTATTTTGTTTATTTATTTTTGGCTGCGTTGGGTTTTTGTTGTGGGAAGTGGGGGCTACTCTTCGTTTTGCTGCTCAGGCTTCTCATTGTGGTGACTTGTTGCAGAGCACGGGTTCTAGGCGCACAGGTTTCAGTAGTTGTGGCACACAGCCTCAGTAGTTGTGGCTCTTGGGCTCTAGAGCACAGGCTCAGTAGTTGTGTTGCATGCGCTTTGTTGCTCTGTGGCATGTGGGATGTTCCCGGACCAGGGATCGCACCCATGTCCCCTGCATTGGCAGGCAGATTCTTAACCACTGTGCCACCAGGGAAGCTCGGGAGGGAGGTGTTTTTAAAATATATTTTTCTGATTACAAATCTTGACATCAGTAATAGTCCTCTCATTACTTCTATTTGCTGATTAGTTTTTGAAACTTCCTTTGAATCTTTCTGAGTGCGCATAACTCTACCGCAGATAGAGAATGAAGAGTGGTAAATATTTTTATGTGTTATTTTTGTAGTTTTTACCTAATTAACTATGAACCAAAATATTTTATTTTTGTGAATTGCTAATCAGCACAGTGGATTTTAAGAATACCTCTTGGATATGCTCGTAGTCTTAACCACTGGTAAAGATACGTAATCTGCATGTGTTTTCCTGTGAGGGAGTAAAGCAGAATGAAAATAAGTATTTTCCAATAAATGGAAAATACACTAAATATGTTCAATATAAGGGCCACTTTGATAAATCACTGTTGCTTTTGTGTGTGCGTGTAAGGTGGCCTTATAAAAATGTATATTTCACTTTCCTATTCACAGTAATAAACTTAATTACTTGAGCCTTCTGGTCTACCAGTTGTATTAACCAGAGCAGGATTCTCATTTTTCATATGAGAGAAATTGTTTCTAAATTTCTCTAAGGCTGTCAAACATGTTAACATACAACCTTGAGCTAGCAAGATTCCTCCTGTGTTCTTTTGAGACTTAGAGGTTTAATGATTTCATTCCACAGAAGAGTTTAGGTAACATAATCCATATTTTTTAGTATTGTAATAGACTTCCTGCATCAAATTTTCAAAAACTAATTTCCCAGAGCATATTTTATAGTCTAAGTTGGATGAGTCCTTACTTCAGCTGCTCTTTTTCCTGAAAAGGAAATGGACATAGGGCAGCATAAATTTTTCTTGGTGCTGGAGGTGAGATTTTTCTTGCAGTGTGCTCTTTCTCATTCCTATTACCCCTGAAGTGCTCCTTAATCTCTTGTGCAACTTGTGTGCTACAAATAAAATGACAGTAGGATCAGGATACAGCACCTGAAAATGAAGCTATCTGGGCAAGGACCTTATGATTTCTTGTAGGAGATATTGCTATAATAGCTGTGCTCTGGCCAACTGGCCCCATTTGAACACCGCACATGGAGTAGAGCCACATATGCAAATTTCCTTTCTAAGTGCATGTATAAATGTGCCCCTAGGCACTCATCCTGAGAGAGGAAGCAAAATTATAAATGGAATATAAATTTTCCCAGGCTTCTATCTGAGCCTCAAACTGATGCAGAAAAGACAGCAAACTCGGATGATCAGAAATGTTTAGATTCTGAATTTCTGAAACATCTACCTAAAAGCTAAAGCACAAGGTGTGTGTTGTCATAGTTTCTTGGGAAAGAAAATAATTAGGAGGTGAAGAAATTTCTTTCGATTGAAGAAATTTGTGAGTTGGTACCTACACTGGACAAGATTTGGAAATCCAGGAGAGACATTTGTTTAACCAGACACTTCAAACTCAAGGTCATCAAGTCTGCCTTGTTCCTTGGCTGTCATCCCAGTGTTTCATCATCTTCCCCTCCCTTTTCTTCTGTGTCTTTTTACACTTTCTACTGGATTTCTACTTTCAGTCTTTAAACATGCTTACATCCCATTTACATGAATTTTTTTAAAAGCTTTATTTGATCTAATGATTTCTCTAGCTATTGTGTCTCTCCTTTCTCTTCTTTTAACTAAATCTTATTTTTAAACCATGATTTGCCATTCACTTCTTAACTATTGTCAACCCATGTCAGTTGGATGTATGATTCTACAATCATTTTGACAATGCCTCCGATGATATCACTAGTATCTTTTTAACCCAGAAAAATGGCTTTTATCTAGTGGGCTTCCTTGCTGCATTTGACTCAGTTAATTGCTCCCATATTTCATGATCATGTGACGTTAGCTTCCAACTCCCTCTTATGATCCATCTTGCATCTGTGATCATTTCTTCTATCTTCATATTGAGGGTCATGTGTCCCTCTTCCCTTAATACTGGTGTTTCCCAGATGTCTAACTTTATTTTCCTAATCTTTCTTTTCTCTCCAGTTCTAAAGCTTTTGAGTCATCTAGGGAACTTATTAAAACTTCAAATGCTTTGGAGACCCCCCTTACCCCACCTCTGTCATTCTGGTTCATGGGGTCTGCAGCTCCTGCCAAGTGAAAGAGAAACCTACATACCCACTCTGATATATATAGACCACTCCTGCTGTACAAGGAGGCAGGTGAAGTAGAATTAACCCATACTCGATCATTTCATTTACTCTCTTTCCTCAGATGCTGCCATTTTACCTTTGAATATTTTTCAAATCATTCTCTTTTATCCCTAATAATACTGTTCAAATTTAGGCCATAAATTGGTTTTTTGGATTGTGGTAAAATATGCATAAAATATGCATAACTTTTTACATAATGGTAACCGTGGTTACCATTTAACCACTTTGAAGTATATAGTTCACTGACATTAAGTACGTCACAGCCTGGAGGGTGTGAGGGAGGGAGACGCAAGAGGGAAGAGATATGGGAACATATGTATATGTATAACTGATTCACTTTGTTATAAAGCAGAAACTAACACACCATTGTAAAGCAATTATACTCCAATAAAGATGTAAAAAATAATAATAATAAATTATCTTTCAAAGAAAAAAAAAAAGTACGGTCACATTGTTATGCAGCCATCACCACCATCCACCTCCAGAACATTTTTTATCTTCCCAAACATAAATTCTCTATGAATTAAACTATAACTCTCTATTCCCCCTTTCCCACAGCCCCTGAAAACCACCATTCTACATTCTGTCTGTATAACTTTGACTACTCTAAGTACCTCATTGAAGTGGAATCATATGGGATTTGACCTTTTGTGAGTTGTTTACTTCACTTAGCATAAAGTCTTCAAGGTTTATCCATGCTGTAACATGTTTCAGAATTTCCCTCCTTTTTAAGGCTAAATAACCACCCATTATATGTAAATACATAGGGATATACACAGATATATAGATATAGATATGTCACATTTTGTTTATCCATTCATCTAAACAAACACTTGGTTTGCTTCCATCTTTTAGCCAAGGTGAGTAATGTGCTGCTGTGAACATAGATGCACAAATATATGTTTCAGTCCCTGCTTTCAAATATTTTGGGAACTTACCCAGAGATGGGATTGCTGGATCATATGGTAATTCTATCTGTAATTTTTTAAGGAAATGCCATACTGTTTTACATATCAGCTATACCATTTTACATTCCCACCAGCAATGCACAAGGGTTCTAATTTCTCCACATTCTCACCAACATTTGTCACTGTTTTCACTTTTGATAGTAGAGGCAGTCTCAATGGGTATAAAGTGGTATATCACTGTAGTTTTGATTTGTGATTCCCTAATGATTACTGAATTTGAGCATATTTTCATATGCTCATTGGTTATGTGTATACTTTCTTTGTAGAAATGACTATCAAGTCCTCTGCTCATTTTTTAATTGTTCTTTTTTAGTGTTGAGTTGTAGATGTTCTTAATATATTCTGGATACTAATCTCTTAGTAGATATATGTTTTGCAAATATTTTCTCCCATTCCATGGGTTTTCTTTTTACCCTGTTGATAGTGTCCTCTGATGCACAAAATTTTTAAACTTTGATATATTTCAGTTTACCTATTTTTTTCTTTTGTTGCCTTTGCTTTCGGTTTCATAGCCAAGAAATAATCACTACATCCAATGTCATGAAGCTTTCCTCTTGTGTTCTCTTCTAAGAGTTTCATAGTTTTAGCACTTACCTTTAGGTCTCTGATCTATTTTGAGTTATTTTTTTGCATATGGCATAAGGTAAGGTCCAACTTCAGTTGTTTTTTGACATTTTGTTATAAATATGTATAATATAATATAGTATACTATATTATATATACTAAATATAATACAGTATATATTATCTACCTCCTTTCATTCATCCACATTTTTATCAGAGTAATGTGTAAAAATTGTAAATTTGCTCATGCCATTTGCATGATTAAAAACTCTCTGATGTATCTCCTTTTCCTATAGGAAGAAGGCTAATGTCCTTAAGATGGTAAATAATATTTTCACTATTAAAGCCCTTGTCTCACTCAGCCACACATTCTCACGCAGCATTAACACATGGTATGTAATTTATTATCTCTCTGCATTTGGTAACACTGCCCCTTTCCCTAGAATGCCATCTCTGTCTTCTAGTTCATACCTTAGGCAGAAAGTCCTTCCTTATAACTCACCACTCTCTAAGCACCATACTTAAATAAGGCCTATTTCATGTGCACCATTAAATCTGATGCCTATCTCTTACAACGATCTCATCAGTTACTATATAATAAAGATGTTTGTCTGTCACTTTTCCATTGCTAGACCATGAGCTTTCCTAGGGAAATGACTATGTTTTTCTCATCTTTATAGCCCCTATGTCTTAGCATCTTAGGCTTAATATTAAATTAGTGACTATGTGGAATCTTGAGGAGCATGTAGTTTTTGAGATGAGCTAGGGTGAAAGGTTAGAAAGAGTGATAATGGAGGAACTATTGGCAAGGCTGGAATTTCTTAGGAAGGGCAAGGGTTAGGAGTAAAGACAGCATTTGAGAGCAGTTCAGTGCCTGTGAGAGAGGAATCTGGATAAAGGCAAGAGAAAGGATATATATGTGGGGAGGGTCATCTGACTTTGGAGGTCAAGAACATCTAGGAAAATAAAGTATTTCTTTCTGGGCTAAATGCCAAATAGAAATATTGTTCAAAAAGAGGCATGGCTATTTCCCTATTAGGAAACAAAAATCGCTGTCAGCAGCAGTTGGTCAGCAGCAGCAGCCATAGATGTATTACCTATAAGAGAATGCAATTATGACTATAGGGAAAAAAAAAAAATCCTGACTCATCCTTGAAAGTACCTGGAAAAAAAGGCACACTGCCATTTGGCCACTCACCACCTATTTGGGTCTGAGCCCATTCGTTATTATAACATACACAGTAAGATTGAAATAATAGGGAAAAAGGAAAATTATGATGGAGATAATTGGTTTTTTTCCGGTGATTTAATCCAGTATTTATCTCAAGCTACAATGATTTTGGATAAATATTCTAAACCAAGTATTCTTCTCATAAAACAATTTAAACATAATGCCTCAATTCAGATTATATTTTTTCTCATTTATTGAAATGACAGATATTTTGTGTTGCTTTGTTTATGCTGAGGACTGAAATAATTACCTAAGTTCAGATTTTTTATAGTGCAATTACATTAGTTTTATTTTAATTATTTTTATTTGTGACTTTGAAATTTTATGTGATTATATCTAAGTCACAATTGTTTTTTATACATGACATCTGGTTCCAAAATGAATTACTGAAAAATAGAAAAATCATGCTATAGCCTTCACCATAAATTTGATTGGAATGATAAAATCACATAATAATATTATTGCTTTTTAGGTCAAGTATCTTATCCTCTTTCATTTATCAAATCCTATAAAAACTTCAAAAAATGCCATTCTTCCTCAGACTACCTCCTTTGTACTGGCTGTTGACTTGAAATATTCCCAGAAAACCGTGCTAATCTATCATTAGTCTTCTAAAAACATAGAACTATGGCACTGCTATTTCCAACATATCAATAATAATAATGTCCACAATAATATATCTGCATGTTCCTTAATTTTTCAGTGATTTCAATCTACAATATTTACTTAATAATAAGTATTTATTTTAGTTGTAAAATCACAGTGTCATTTTTTAAGGATTGCTCATGCATTCATGCGTATATCACTTTCTTCAGAGAACATTATTTGGTTCATGCAATGAATCAAGCAGTGTATTAGAAATTAGGGGAAAAATGGCAATTTGAGAGCTTAGGAAACTTGCCTAATAATACTATGAAATATATCAGCAAAAAGCATTTTTTTCTTTTTGGTTAATAATATGGAAAACCAATCTACTGGATGTAGAAGAACAAAGGGATAGAAGAGCACAAAAGGAACTTTGTGTAGCTGTCTTCTGAGCTACATCTTGAATAAACAGTAAATCTTAGTAGTTTGGAAATTTTTTTAAGAATTTTGTGCTTTCTATGACAATACTTCTCTCTCTCTCTCTCTCTCTTTCTTTTTAAATTTTGGAGACATCAATGATATTCCTTTGGTCTCTTTATTTCCAGACTGAAAAACCATATAATCATATAAGTGTCTTGTCATTGAATACTCAATCTCTTGAATTATTTTAATCCTTTAAGTGATTCTTATTTTTAGTTTTTTCTAGAAATACATTGCTAAAACAGTTCAAATTTTAAGGTATTAATTGAAGAAACATGTCACCATGATGCACAGTGAAGGAGCAGAACCTCTTATGAGCTGCCTGACCTCTACAGGTAGATGGTTTTGGAAGCCCTGGGTCAGATGTAATTAAAGTTATATCTATATATCTGTGCTCACCTACCAATTTCTATGCTTGGCTATTCAACATAAATTCCATTGTGATTCTTCCCATGTGTTAGTCTGAAATTTAATAATGCAAATAATGCAAAGTTATTTATTTTTGTAGTATAGGTTTTTATCATATTTTCTATGTATCAATGTAGGACATTGAATGAAGTTATGCAAAACTAACATACATTACATGCCAAGGTACTTTAGTTTAGTTTTACCTGCAGATGACAGCATGGAAGAAGAGTATCATAATAATTTAAGAATCATAATAATTTAAGAATTTAAGAAGTATCATAAGAATTTAAGAATAATTTAAATCTTTCATATCCTACAGGTAAGTGACCTAACAGGCACTGAGCATTTCTCATATGCCAGAAAACAAAGGCAAAGGCTTTGCAAAATTATTTCATTTTATCCTTAAAAAAACATCTGTAAAAGTATCTATTATTCTTATTTTGCAAAAGATGAAACTGAGGCATAGGGAAGTTAAGCAACCAGATAATCAAGGTCATAAGGCAAACTAAGTTTGTTTGGCCGTAAACCCCATAATGATTCTACTATATCATATAACACCTAACTAGTAAGTTGACTTTTGTAATTAATATGAAATTACTAAACATACTAGACATAAGTAAGAAATACGTAGATTAAAAAAAATCAGGAATAACTCTGAAACTACTGTAAATATCATGGAATCTCACTTTTGTTCTGGAAAATCCTATTGTATCTTACGGCATCTAGTGATATAATGCACCCTCTATAAATATTGAAGTACAATGTCAGTTATAATTGGAAGACATTTTCATAGAATGCAAGTCAAATACATTTTGTGATAAGTGATACCCACATACCCTATACTTTAAGTAACATTGACTGTGATAAAATGAATAAGGTTCCCTCCAACCCCACTAAAGACATCTACATCTTAATCCCTGGAATCTGAATCCTGCAAATGAATATTTTACATGGTAAAAGGGACTTCAAGTTAAATGTCTGAGATGGGGGGGTTATCCTAGATTATCTAGGTGAGCCCTAAATGTAATCACAGAAGTCCTTAAAGAGGAAGGTAAGAAAAGTCAAAAGAGGAGGAAGGCAATGTAAGGAGGGAGACAGTGGTTGGAGTGGTGTAGCCAGGGAGTGTGGGTAACCTCTAGAAACTGGAAGAGGCAAGATATGGATTCTCCTGGAACCTCTAGCAGGAAATGGCCCTATCAACAGCTGGATTTAGCCCATAAAGACTCCTTTTGGACTTCTAATATCCAGAACTGTAAGAGAATAAATTTGTGTTGTTTACGGCAGTCATGGGAAATGAACACATATTAGAAATATTATTTAATTTCCAATTGTTTTTTGATACTAAATATTGGATAATCTTAAGACATTAACTTGAGGTCCAACTGTTTTGTTATCATTTGTAGTAGACAGGGTTGAAAATGAAATCAAACCATAAAAAATATTTACCTGGGGTGTTTTATGTTTAATTTATATTACTGTCAAAGACTAATTATGTTGCTGAAAGTACCAGTCCCAAAGTTTGAAAGTAACTTAAATGGAACTATTCATTGGTATAGTTATCCAGTGCACTGAAAAATTGAGATTTTTAAATATAACTTGTAGTCATAAGAAGAGATCAAAAGAGGATCCTGGGAACTACAGACCAAATGTTTGCTGGGAAAACTTCAGGAATATGTAAAACAATTGAATAGAAACATAAAAATTGGTAGAAATTCAACATGGTTTTATAAGAATAAATTGTTTTTAATAAAATAGAATTCTTTGGAAAAGTAAATTAACATGTATACATTTGGTGTCTATGATAACGTTCTGCTTTTTTTTGTTTGTTTGTTTGTTTGTGGTACACGGGCCTGTCACTGTTGAGGCCTCTCCCGTTGTGGAGCACAGGCTCCAGACGTGCAGGCTCAGCGGCCATGGCTCACGGGCCCAGCCGCTCCGCGGCATGTGGGATCTTTGCGGACTGGGGCACGAACCCGTGTCCCCTGCATCGGCAGGCGGACTCCCAAACACTGCGCCACCAGGGAAGCCCTATGATAACGTTCTTACAATTCAAAATTCTTTGTTTTTTACGATATTTCTAAAAGCCGTTTCACCAATAATCAGTCATTCCATGTGAGTACAAATTTTTTTAAATGTTCTATTGTTTTCAAAATGGAAAACTTACACTAAGGACGGAAGTAGAGGTCGTTAGGAGGATGGAGTAGTCAAGTTTACACAGAGTTGGTGGGGAGACCACTTACACAGCATCTACAAGAGGAGGTGTACCCTCGTATTTTCAAATATGAAGACAAATATTAAAGAGTAAAACACCAAATCAATAAGTCACAGTGATAAAAAATAAAGTTAAACAGGGAAGATCACTCTGCTACCAGGCAATACATAAAATGTCAGAAATATTATAAACTTAAAACTCTTTGCTATAACTGAATTATGAATTAAACTGACCTGAGAAACATTAAGCAGTGTCTCAGACATATAAAACCCATTGATAAGTGGAAAGGAATCAAGAATTTTTTTTTTAAGAAGAGTAGACTGGTTAAATGTACCAAAGACATCCACTAAAACTAAATCAAAGTTATCGAATCTGCAAATAGTGATTATTGCATATACATGTATAGATTAGATCAGAAAAGTATAGGGCCCAAGTGTTTATTAGGAAGAATATTTATTTTTCCATTTATAATCTATACCCCATTAACTTTCTTTTTTTTAAACAGGTATTTATTCTCACCATGATGAGTCTTTTGGTTGACTGTTTTGTTTGTTTTTTTTTTTATCTATTTATTTATTTATTTATTTATGTCTGTGTTGGGTCTTCGTTGCTGTGCGTGGGCTGTCTAGTTGTGGCAAGCGGGGGCTACTCTTCGTTGTGGTGCATGGGCTTCTCATTGCCTTGGCTTCTCTTGTTGCTGAGCATGGGCTCTAGGCGCTCAAGCTTCAGTAGTTGTGGCACATGGGCTCAGTAGTTGTGGCACACGGGCTTAGTTGCTCCGCGGCATGTGGGACTCTTCCCCGGCCAGGGCTCGAACCCGTGTCCCCTGCATTGGCAGGCAATTTCTTAACCACTGTGCCACCAAGGAAGCCCTACCCCATTAACTTCTTATTTAATTTACTGTGATTTGTAGTTATGTTTCTGCACTGCATGTTAACTGATTTTGACATATACATATATATATATATATATATATATATATGGCAAATTCAAATGATTAATACAGAAAGCTGCTTCTTGAAAAGATTACATGGCAAACTACCTCATCAATTCTCTTAAAAATTTAGACATTAACTCAAACTGAAAGAGTTAAAAAAAAAAATGGAAGAAAATTAGAAAAGATGGTGCCAGAGGAGCTTCTTGACAAGCCACTCAATCATCTTCAATTTCTCTATGGGATTGTATTAAAAGTAAGATCTCCAAAACCAAGAAGGGTGATCCGCATTAGGTAAAATTTTTGTTAGTAATTTTATCATCCATTCAACACCTTCTCCAAATAATTGTCAGAAATTGGCTGATATTATTATGGGGTTTGAAAGAATTTTTAGGAAGGGAACATTTCCATAAGTTATAGTGCACCATAAAATCACATTTAGCAGTAATGCATTTTGAACTTTTATTTTTAAAGTGTATTTATAACATCCTCTTTTGATAAAATATATTTAGGCAATTCCTAAAAACAATTTTAGAAACACCAGAGTAAAGAATTTGTTTATTCTTCTATGAGGAAACTAGTGACTTAAATATTTAAAATTTATTTATAAGTGAGATTTATTTGTCTATATTTTCTAAAAGGTAAAAATCTAAGAATGATTAAAACACATTTATTCAACAAATATGTGTATTTAAGCTATAATATATTAAGCACTCTGCTTGGTTTAGGGATTGATAAACAACTAAACACACAACTTCTAGTCATAGGATTCCAATCTAGTGAGGATCTTAACATGAGAGTGAGTCTAGTGAGTTTACTAATCTATCAACACACCTTATAATAATTATTATTGTGTTGATATCTATATTTCTTGTCTTTATGTTGAATGGCATTGTGTTTTTATCAAAGTGCACACAAGTAAACTCTAAAACATTTAAATCACTTTTGAGTGTAGGTACTAATTTAGTTAATAATTATTGAGTATTTTCCAACTGCCAGAAACCATACTAAGCATTTAAATTCACTATACAGTTGTAACTATTAAATAAGAAAACAGTCCAATAACAGAAAGAGCTATTATTATCCTCATTTACCATTAAACATCTTGGAGACAGTAAATAATTTTCTCAAGCTCACAAAGAAATTAATGGGCCACATCTGCCTGCCCCAAATGTTCTGCTTTTAAATACTTCATTATACTGATGTCAAATTTTATTTTATGTTTTTATCATCCTGCCTACATAAATGTTTACTTTAAGTTGTGCCTTTCTGAAACATAAAATTCAATTTTACGTAGATGAAGGCAATAGAATCGATGAACTGCCAGTAAGGATTTTGCCAAAAATCCCCAACTGTGTATAAATTTATACTATTCTTTCCTGTGTCATCAGTGTTCTCCTTGTGATCAAGGGCATAAGTTGGAAGCACTCTGTCTCATGTTAATGAGGTTAATTATTCTGACTAGGTCTATTGAACAGTGGTAAGTTAACTATGCTAGAGATAAAACTCAAGACTTTAATTATATTAACATCATGCTTTATTCTATAAGACTATTTTTAGTATAAACATTCACTATAAATAAGAGATTAAGAGTTGTTTCCAAAGCTAGCCTAATCTGATTCTACTTGAATTAATCATAAAATGTATATACTTTCACATACTGAAAAAGTGATCTGACCACTTCATGAAACAAGGATAAAGTGTGTGGGATACACACATACAGGCATCACCATCCATGTGTCATCATTTTCCACATACCACCAATGTATTACTTGCTAATATTTTTTAAATGCCAGAAAGATAAATTTTGAGAATTTACATGATTCCTATATCAAATATCTATATCAAAGAAAGTTTGGTACATTTTCAAAACTCTTAAAAGCTGAACTTGTTAAATAAGTATATTTTATTCAAGACTGTAAGGTTGGCTGAAAATGTAAAAAAAAAAAAAAGTCAGATATTTTTAGTGATTTAAACATTCATGATTTAAAATTAAATGTTCAGTTTAATTGCTTTATACTCCAAAGAGATTTTAATAACCTCTACATCACTTAGTATGTTCCCACGTTGCAGAAGACAGTCATAAAGACAGAAACATGAATACATCCTGGTCCTGTGTAACCAAATAATTCAAAATCTTTTTAGAAAGTATTTGTGCCTCTAAACAGTCAATGAATTATACAAGAAAACTATGAAGTCTTCCTTTATCTGTTAGAGAACCGTCATACTGATGGTTTCCAAATGTTTAAATATTATCTAGAATGTTTGAATTGAAACACTCTGAAAGAAACAAGTTTTATAATTTGCTACCTACTCTGTTAGATAATATTTGTGATTTTCTTTCTTTAAAATTTCAAGAAATTTTTAAATTTTATTTGTAATACCTACATGTTCTTCTTTCCTCTTAGCCATTTTTTTGAGTCTCCAGAATTTACATGAAGAATTTATATATTCTGTCATGACTTGTCTGTCTCATCCCACACCTGTCACTTGCCTGATTAGGTGAACAGGTGACTGTCTTCTCAATTACATTCTAGAACCCCATCAAATTCTCCTAGAATAACCTACTGGGTTTGCATCAATCTGAACCGTGTTCTCTTCTGCACTCAGTTAATTTTCCCCAATTTTCTCTTTTACCTCCTATTTTCACTTTTGTGTTCTCTGTATTCAGAGTCTATTCTTTCTATCAAGACAACACTTACTCCCTGAAATTGGCTAAGGTATTAATAATTTAAAACCCTCCTTCTTTTCTTATAAAATGAAACTTTGAAACTAACAGAAAGAAGTAAGATTCTCTTGAAAAACAATACTATCTTTAATTCACATGAGAAAAGGAAAGAGAGAAACAGGAAAATTCAGGACAGAGAAATTTCTCCTGCGAAATGATATAAGAACAAAAGAACAAGGATCTCAATTTTATATATACAAATATAATATATTCATTTGTTATGGTTGATACTTTCCGAAAAAGAATACAAGTTAAAACATCAAAATATAAGCAATATAATATCTGCCCTAGTTAGAAGCAAAATTATACATACTAATACACTTTCCTTCTTCAAATACATTTTCCCCACTCATCTCTTCTAATGATTGTTTTTCAGTTTATAATATAATATCTTCTGTCTTTCCTGATTTTTAAAATTTTTATCATAAACTGTGTTTAATAAAAAAATTATTTTTTCCAAGTCATTAGCAGAGTAAAGTGAAAGATTTCAAACAAAATCCCAGAAAGACCAACCAGAAATTAGAATTTATCATTTTTCTCTGTCACAATTTCATATTTAACTTTGCTACCATCATCACAAATGATAATTTGTGAATCACAGTGCAATAGTTTTACAAATAATATTCTTAGAGTAGCTGTCATGATCAGAATACAAAAATATACATACACATTAGAGGAACAAAAATCATTTCAAAACTAGAAACTTACCTCCTATTTTATAATTTTTATTGGATTAAATTATCGAAAAATATAAACTACATTTAAATATTTTATTAATTTTTATAGGTAATATGAGGCTATGAAAATGATTTTCATGTAATTAAATGTGTAATCTTGTGAATATTTTCCATAGACATAGACATTATACCATAATTATGATTTTGTAAAGTTTATTGAACTCCTATATGAGAGAAATCAATATTTGGTAAAATTTAGAAATACGTATGCTTTAAAAACTATATTATATTCATATTTATGCCAAGAACATTCCTGAAGCATTTAACTAAATTATCAATACTAGCCATGGTCTACAATTAGACAAGTGTGATTTGCCCTTTGAATTCCTCACAATCTACTGGAGAAATATTTTTATATTAATTCTGCAATAGCATTGACTCTCTTCCCTCAGTTTCCATGACATGCATCACCTGATTCTATATGAGCTAAATAATTTTTGGCATAAGGTCAATTGCCAAGGGAATTGGCAATGATTTATTTCTTCTTTCCATGGGAAAAAAAAATACGATACAAATAAGAAGGGGAAAAAAATGGAATACTGATAGGTTTCAGTCATATAAGAAAACTCCCAATTGATACCATATCCACTGGTATAGTAACAGATGGCTAAAGTGTATACTGAAAATCTATGAGAATTAGCGATCCATGATGCTGAGTCCTTGTGAGCTAAATGTTTTTGGCATCAAGGTCAATTGCTTCTGTTGATCCCCTGTCTTAATGTGTTGTTACCTCATCCTAAAAATGGTGGATGTTCACATCAGGAGCTCAACCCATCTGGGAGAAAGAGAAGAGAGCTACCAGGTGTCGGAGTAGCCAATTAAAGCAACAAGTCAAAAATGAAAGAGTTAATCTTTAATCACTACAGCCATTGTATAAACAAGAATCTAAAAATGGAGGGAGTGCTGACTCCCCCTGTTCCACTTTACTCCATGGAATGGCATGTAGGTTGAGTGTAAGTGGGTCATCCCACTGTTGAGGGAGCCCCAAACAAAAGGCTTCGGCAGGTTTCTGGACTGTGAGGTAGGGGCAGCGGGGAGGTCAAGGAGGAAGGGCTAGGAGTGGAAAAGTCCTGGGAACTGAGTCAGAGTGGGGAAAAGTGGCTTCAAGGTTGCCCCTCCTCCCACCATAAGGAGGCCTCAGTGGGAGATGCTTGAAGAGGACCTCTGCCCAAGCCTCAGATAAAGAGACCCAGGAATGAAGGCACAGGGGCTATGAAGGCAAATATGCCACCAGCATGACTGGCAGAGGCCTGAGTCCTTGACTGCAACTGTCCTCAGAGATCGCAGTGCATCGGCTATGCACCAAGCCTGGTGTGGGAACAACAGCTTTTCCCCGTGAGGCATGACAGGTAAAGCCTTTGTAATTGCCTGAAAAACTCACACATAGATTTTTTCTTTCTCTTTCTCAGTTACTTCATTTTTTTTAACATCTTTATTGGAGTATAATTGCTTTACAATGGTGTGTTAGTTTCTGCTGTACAACAAAGTAAATCAGCTATACCTATACATAATATCCCCATATCTCCTCCCTCTTGCATCTTCCTTCCACCCTCCTTATCCCATCCCTCTAGGTGGTCATAAAGCACTGAGCTGATCTCCCTGTGCTATGCAGCTGCTTCCCACTAGCTATCTATTTTACATCTGGTAGTATATATAAGTGCATGCCACTCTCGTACTTCGTCCCAGCTTACCCTTCCCCCTCTCAGTGTCCTCAAGTCTATTCTCAACGTCTGCGTCTTTATTCCTGTCCTGCCCCTAGGTTCTTCATAAACTTTTTTTTGTTTTTTAGATTCCATATATAGCACATAGATTTTTAACCAGGAGCAAGGCTCCTCAGTTTGCATTGTGAGAATCATTGTGGAGAATCACCATTAGCGCTGTAGAAGAAAGTAGCTGATAGCCTGCTTTAGAAGCTTCTCCAAATAATTCTTTACAAGTGTGGGTCAAGACTTAATCCTTACAGATAAAAAAGAGCAATTAAATAGAAAGTTAAAGATACCAACTGAGTTGCATAGTTGTGTGTTCCCCGATGCATAGGCCTCTCTTTCAGTACTTGGGAAAATCTTGGACTCCCAGTAATTACTACATATTGCCTCCCGAATTTTGAGAAAAAGATGAGAGGAGCAGGGAAAGGAAACAGACCTAGGGGATGTGAAAGTGAATTAGGAAGACTGTTCAGTGGTCATATTAAGGTTATGTAATAAATTATTTCAAGTTTATCTAAAGAGAGGACAGAAAGTGCCAAGGCATTGAGATTGCGGAAGGAGTGTACGTATAAAAATAAATTTCAAATGAGTGACCCTGAATGCAGGAAAGGTAGCATAGGATTGCTTCTTTCTTCCTTCCATAACTTTGTAAGATCCAGGGGAAATTCATTAAACACGGGTTCAATTGTTTATCTTTTATACTCTAGCTCTTGATCTGATAGCTGGAGAATCATTCATCCAGACGTAAGAGTCCTTGAGAATGCAAATAGTTGTAAGTGCTGATTATATATGTATGTTTATAACTATATATCTTGATTCCAAGAGTTCCACACATGGAATTACTAAAACAGAACAGGGGAGCTTCTGGCTCCTGCGGGCAGGATATAGATTCTAGGAGAAAAGAGCCATCGAAGCTGCCAGGGCATCCTTTGAGGCAAGTCAATGCAAATTTGAATGATAAATTCTGTTTTGAGGTGGTGGGGGCATGGAAATAGTCCTTAAGAGCCAATGCACTTTAATCCCACTTTGGAGGATGGTGCCCCCTCGCATCCCACTGTTGCCTAGGTGAATGACTCAGGATTGGGAAACAGCTTGTCTTCCCTGGGGAATCTCCACTGACAGATGTTACCAAGTTACAGAGAAAAGACAACCAGAAATAAAATGAGCCTGAGGGTTTTTTGTTTTTTTTTAAATGATGTTCACAGAAAGTCAGGGTAAAATATAAATTAATTTCATATTATATTTATAATAATTGGAACAATACACAATTATAATAATTTATAATAATTGGAACAATACATTTAGCTTCATATTAACTCTAACATAAATACATACTTAAAAGTTATTTAAAACCATGTTTTATGAGATAATTTAAGTGGTTTTAAAAGATTAGAATAGGGCTTCCCTGGTGGCGCAGTGCTTGGGAGTCCGCCTGCCGATGCAGGAGACGCGGGTTCTGTGCCCCGTTTCGGGAGGATCCCACATGCCGCGGAGCGGCTGGGCCCGTGAGCCATGGCCGCTGGGCCTGCGCGTCCGGAGCCTGTGCTCCGCAAATGGGAGAGGCCACAACAGTGAGAGGCCCGCATAACGCAAGGAAAAAAAAAAAAAAAAGATTAGAATATATCTTATATTTAGTTTGACAATCAGGTGCTTCCACCTATGAAAGTGAATCTCTACATAATGGTCTGAAAAGCTACTATTCCAATGTATTTAGTCTTTGTTAGACCAGCATTGAGTAACTGCAGGATATGAACACTGATATTTCTTAGATTTATGTACTCGGGCAACCTCAAGTCCTTGTGCCAGAGTCTCAGTCCTATTCACCTTCTCTACAGAAATGAATATCTGCCTCTTTGCAGCCACTGACTAAGTTTATCTCAAAACAGTACATGCAATATAATTTCATCTTTTCTTTCTTTATTTTTTTTGTATTCTATATTATGTAAAGTTCAAGTAAATTGGATGGGATATAAAAATATGAAACAGGTTACATATACTAGTCAGTGGCTTAAACTTTTTTGAAGAAATTATATAATGTAAAGAGAGCTTTCTAAAGTATTAGATGCACAAAATGATATATGAAAAAATATATGCAATTCTATTACAGAAGTTAGCAGAACTTATGGACTCAAAAATTCCAGGAATGGCTCTAAACCTGAGTAAAACAGGGGAAACAAATATAGCAAAAATAAATTTCAATTGGTGAATAACCTAAACTTTAAATGTAAAGTTGTAAAATAAGAGAGACACATATTTTTCTAATTTGTCTAAGCATGACTCCAAAATCAAAGAGCATGAAGAAGATAAACTACATATAAATTAAAAATATTTCTATATATCTGAGAAATAGTAAACTAAATTTAGAGGAAACTGGAGAAATACTTGATTACAACATACATTAAAAGTATAGTGTGTGTTTCCCTGATACATGAAGAAGCTCTACAAATTAGTAAAAAAGAAAAAGAGCATCTTAATAACAAAATACATAAACTAGATAGTCTATTCCTATAGAAGACTATAAAAAACAATTTCAAATTTAAGTTTTCAAAGAAAGTAAAATAACAGTGGAGACAACTTTTTTTCTATTACACTACCAGATATATATGCATACACACACTATGCTGAGTATGGTTCAGGTAAAGGGCCAGGTTCACATAAAGGCATTGTGACATGAATACCAATATAAGCAAAAAAAAAGTTTGTACATTCTTGTATGTACAATTTTAAGAACATGTTGTAAAAATATACATAAAATGTGGACAAAGACTTAAATCTAAAGGTTCCTTATCTTAATGTTACTTATTGTAGCAAAGAATTACAAATACCTTTAACAAATTTGAAGTACTTTTTTAAACAAATGATGGTATTTCAGAATAATGAGTATTTAAAAGTGATGTTGCAGATTAATTCTCTTTATATGGAATGCTTTAACTTATTTTACATGTGTTTTGATATAAAAACATATCCCAATAAATTATAATAATTTTTTATCTATAAAAATGACCCCACTGAATATTATCAGTGTTTTTTATGGCTAGTAGACTTCTGCTAATTTTGATTCTTTAATTCCATGTTTTACAGTCTTCTACAACAACATGTCTTCCTTTTAGAATAAAATGTATTTAGTTACGAACTACAGCAGAAGTATTTAATGCAGATTATCCTTGTAAGTGTTTTTAAATATATTGAATAAATATTAATTGAATTGCTGTTTTAAAATCAAATGGTGGGGCTTCCCTGGTGGCGCAGTGGTTGGGAGTCCGCCTGCCGATGCAGGGGACGCGGGTTAGTGCCCTGGTCCGGGGGGATCCTGCATGCCGCCGAGCGGCTGGGCCCGTGAGCCACGGCCACTGAGCCTGCACGTCCAGAGCCTGCGTTCCGCAACGGGAGAGGCCACAGCAGTGAGAGGCCTGTGTACCTCAAAAACAAACAAACAAAAAACAAACAAACAAAAAATCAAATGGTGGACATAAATCACAGCAAGATCCTTTTTGACCCACCTCCTAGAAAAATGGAAATAAAAACAAAAATAAACAAATGGGACCTAATGAAACTTCAAAGCTTTTGCACAGCAAAGGAAACCATAAACAAGACCAAAAGACAGCTCTCAGAATGGGAGAAAATATTTGCAAATGAAGCCACTGACAAAGGATTAATCTTCAAAATTTGCAAGCAGCTCATGCAGCTCAATATCAAAAAAACAAACAACCCAATCCAAAAATATGCAGAAGACTTAAATAGACATTTCTCCAAAGAAGATATACAGATTGCCAACAAACACATGAAAGAATGCTCAACATCATTAATCATTAGAGAAATGCAAATTAAAACTACAATGAGATATCATCTCACACCAGTCAGAATGGCTGTCATCAAAAAATCTACAAACAGGGCTTCCCAGGTGGTGCAGTGGTTAAGAATCTGCCTGCCAATGCAAGGGACACGGATTTGAGCCCTGGCCTGGGAAGATCCCACATGCCACGGAGCAACTAAGCCCGTGCGCCACAACTACTGAACCTGAGCTCTAGAGCCCACAAGCCACAACTCCTGAAGCCTGTGCACCTGGAGCCCATGTTCTGCAACAAGAGAAGCCACCACAATGAGAAGTCCAGGCACTGCAACAAAGACTAGCCCCCACTCACCACAACTAGAGGAAGCCCGTGAGCAACAACGAAGACCCAACACAGCCAAAAATAAATAAATATATAAATTTATTAAAAAAGAAAAAAAATCTACAAACAATAAATGCTGGAGAGGGTGTGGAGAAAAGGGAACCCTCTTGCACTGTTGGTGGGAATGTAAATTGATACAGCCACCATGGAGAACAGTATGGAGGTTCCTTAAAAAACTAAAAATAGAACTACCATATGACCCAACAATCCCACTACTGGGCATATACCCTGAGAAAACCATAATTCAAAAAGAGTCATGTACCACAATGTTCATTGCAGCTCTATTTACAATAGCCAGGACATGGAAGCAACCTAAGTGTCCATCAACAGATTAATGGCTAAAGAAGATGTGGCACATATATACAATGCAATATTACTCAGCCATAAAGAGAAATGAAATTGAGTTTTTTGTAGTGAGGTGGATGGACCTAGAGTCTGTCATACAGAGTGAAGTAAGTCAGAAAGAGAAAACCAAATACCATATGCTAACACATATATATGGAATCTAAAAATAAACCAAATAAAATGGTCATGAAGAACCTAGGGGCAAGACGGGAATAAAGACATAGACCTACTAAAGAATGGACTTGAGGACACGGGGAGGGGGAAGAGTAAGCTGGGACGAAGTGAGAGAGTGGCATGGACGTATATACACTACCAAACGTAAAATAGATAGCTAGTGGGAAGCAGCCACATAGCACAGGGAGATCAGCTCAGTGCTTTGTGACCACCTAAAGGGGTGGGATAGCGAGGGTGGGGGGGAGGGAGATGCAAGAGGGAAGAGATATGGGGATATATGTATATGTATAACTGATTCACTTATTATAAAGCAGAAACTAACACACCATTGTAAAGCAATTATACTCCAATAAAGATGTTAAAAAAAAAACCACACACACACACACACACACACACATATAAAATTAGAAGAAAAAAAAATCAAATGGTGCCTGAGAAATATTTTTTCAAGTTGTGTAACAGGAGAAACATTACACTTAGTATTTAATTTTTGAAACTCTAGGCATTTGATAATTATTAAATGATATGGGAAATGGCTAATACATAAAACTTACTACACTACTTATAATCAGCATATGCAGACAACAACTGCAGGGAACACACAGGCTATCATTCTTCAGTTAGAAAAGTGAAGATGATTCTACCACAAGTGTTAGCCCTCTAGCTAGGATGACTTTCTTGTCATAGATAATTATGGACATTCGCTGTCCTTGATAGCTTGTTATCAAAAATGACATTGGGTTTGAGTATATGAACGGGAGGGAAAAATAGAGAAGTGGCTGTAAAAATAAATTGTAATCAAATACAATTAAAGAAGATATATTATTGAGTTTATTGAAATAAGTCAAATGAGGTAGTGTGATTTCAATAATATCTTTTGTTTTGAATATTAATATATTTTACCATTTATAAAATTATTTTATTGAAATTCAATTTTTCCCCATGAGTAAAAGATAAAGATTGAGATGTACTGTTCTAACAATATAAATTTTTAATCCATTTACTATTTCTCAAATTTTGTATAGGAAAATATGTGTAAACGTTTTTTAAATGAATCAGAAAAGGAAAAATAACTTGTGTTCATCTAAGAAAAGACACCATATTGCGTACTAAAACCTTGAAAATTATTTCTTAATGTACTTTTGGCCTACTCATCATGATTAAGAATATTTCAAATAAAATATTAATTCATTCATTTATAACAAAACTTTACATTTTACAGAATATAAAAATTTCTTCCCTGGCTATTTATCCTGATGAAATGTAAATATGTCATTCTTTATCTGATTGCTGGGGGCATACAAATCCAAGTTTGGCCAGGAGGATCCCCACTTTATATGTGTTGGAATAGTCTGGACCATATAACTTGGAAATTATTCTTTTTGTTTTCATTTTTTAATTGTTATAGGAATATTCACATTAAAATAAGCCAAAATGGGTTTGGTAGAACTCCACTTTGGAAATATAGCTTCTTTGGTGGTCTTTTCCAGTAGTCCCACTTTAAAACTTGGTTATATCTATAAGATTACTTGAGACCACAATTCTCTCTTTACGTGAGCCTTTTTGTAGAAATGTCAACAAAGGTTACCCTTGGAAATATGGCTTGTTTGGCTGCTCATTAGTAAGACAAGGTGTGGATGTGTAGAAAAAAAAGGTAGTTTTTGTAGTAGTTTTTTAAAATTATAAGTTAATAAATGTAAATAAATTTACTCAAGACATAAACATTTCATAGTTGTATTATATTTTTAAAACCTGCTCAGTTTTCAAAGCTTTGCTGGTTGATGATAAATTATATAGTCAACCCTACCTATTACCATCATCCAAAAACATTGACTTTTTATTGTACCCAAAGCTCTGTGTGAATAAAAATCCCTCATAAATCTCTGAATGCTCTTTAACAATGAAATATCAAAAATGCCCCCAACTAGGGCTTCCCTGGTGGCGCAGTGGTTGAGAGTCCGCCTGCCGATGCAGGGGACACGGGTCCGTGCCCCGGTCCGGGGCACATGCCGCGGAGCGGCTGGGCCTGTCAGCCGTGGCCGCTGAGCCTGCACGTCCGGAGCCTGTGCTCTGCAACGGGAGAGGCCACAACAGTGAGCGACCCAAGTACCAAAAAAAAAAAAAAAAAAATGCCCCCAACTCTTTTATTATCGAGCTATTAAAGTTCTTGGCATGATGTTATCAGTAATTAGAACTCAAAATAACTTATTTATTCAAATTCTTCTAATTTAGTCTTTTATACATTTAAAAATATAACTTAAAAAAATGTATGTATAGTACTACACATATAGCTGGAATTAAATGATTCATTTATTCAAAAAATATATATAACTTTTTAAATAGCTTTTTACATTACTTGGCAAATACACTAAAGGTTTTGTGTTGCCTGTTCTTTTGTATGATGGATGAAAATGTACTAAACTCGCTAGCTTTTTGTTTTTGTATGTTTTTAAATACAGATATAGAGTCAAGACATCTCATTGCTTCAATTGAGTTGCCATATAAAAATGTTTTATTAAAATTTTTTTCATGGGCTTCCCTGGTGGCGCAGTGCTTGAGAGTCCGCCTGCCGATGCAGGAGACGCGGGTTCGTGCCCCGTTTCGGGAAGATCCCACATGCCGCGGAGCGGCTGGGCCCGTGAGCCATGGCCACTGAGCCTGCGCGTCCGGAGCCTGTGCTCCGCAAATGGGAGAGGCCACAACAGTGAGAGGCCCGCATAACGCAAAAAAAAAAAAAAAAAAAAAAAAAATTTTTTTCATTAATTTATCCTTTCACCATTCGCTGCAAATGAACAGTGAAGTGATAAAAAATGATAGATGCCAAAGACTAGAGGAAAAAACAAAAAAAAACAACAAAGAAAACAGATTCTGATTATACTAAACAGATCTTTTTACATTTTCAGTTAGACTTTGACTAAACACTGTGTTTCTTTCAGAAGTAAATGATAGAGCTATTTAGAAAAGCCACTCAAATGAATTCCTATGACCTCTAACTGGCTTTAGGAAGCTAATTCAAACTGAGAAGAATTAAAGAAAAGCAAGATATAAACTTGAAACTAGAAAATTGATGCTCAAGTAATTCTGGAATTAATGATAATCTGATGTGTGAGATATATGCCTAATATATTTGTCATAGATCCGTCTAAGATATTTAGAACAAAGTGTAAAAGCATCACTGTGGGTGGGGAAGGGAAAAAAATGGAAAATGAGTAGCATCTTTTTCAAGAGTTTAAACTTCTGGAATGACTTCAAGGAAAGCAGAATTAGCAAACTATTATAGTAATTAAGCCTAGTTTAAACAAAAGATCTTCCCATGGCAAGGTCTGCATCTGAATAAAATGAATATAAGTAAGATATTACATTTCCTATTACTTTTGTTACTAAGTTACTATTGTCATCTTCCCTCATTTTGGAAAAGCACTAAAAGTAGAGCATCTGCTTTTGATTAAATTGGTGTGCCAGTATTTCTGTTCAAATCCCAACCATAATTAAAGATTGCTATTCCCATCATCTCAAAAGATGTTTTGGAAATTACATCTCATTTTTAAAAATTACTCTCCTTTTTATCTAATAGTTATACTTCTTTTTGTTTCTCAAAAATAAAATAAAGTAAAATGACCTGTTCTGTAAAGGTTAAAGCCATTGTTCTAAATACTCTTTAGCGCATGACAGATTTTTTATGATGGTTGTCTTAGTGAGTTTAGCTAATAAATGAATCTTCTAGACAACTTTCATATGCTTTCCTTTCTGAAAATTTGTCAAACTGCAACATTATCCAAGAGCTCAGTTCTTTGATTTATGTTTAATAGTGCAAGGGAGGACTCTGCGTTTAAAAGAAAATGAGAGATTGAAAAAAAAAAAAAGCTTTCAGTAAGTGTGGTTACAACTAAATTTTTTCTCTTTTTATTCCTCAAACTTGGAAATTTTCTATTACCCAACCCTTTATTTTCTTCAATACCTTTAGTGAAACTATGTCTAGAACTATCCTAATAGAATCTGATTACTTGCCATAAATCTAGAAAGAATGTCCTGACATCTTCAGCTCTGATTCTCACTGACATCTGAAACTCAAAATGTACAATATGAACCACACGTTCAAGCCATTTCTTCCTACATTTCCTATTTCAGAAATTTGCCCCACTATCTGCATCACATTGGTCCATTCTATTGATGACATCACTTTGTGACCGATGAGCAAGAAATGGCAAGTGTTGTGAATGATTTGGTAACACACTCTACTCTAGAGGATGCAAGGCAAACCCTACCAAGATTTAAGGGCTTGCCACATTGGTAAAGTTCTTAGGGTCCAGTTATCTGGGGCATGCTAGGACATTCCACACCAACGTAAAGGTTAAGTCATTGCACCCCGTGCCTCATACAACTAAGAGAAAACGTAAGCCTTGGAAGGTATCTTTAGGTTTTGATATCAGCATATTCCATACTGTAGAATACGGCCATCACCCATTTATTGTTGTGTAAGGCTGCTAGACGGAATACGGCAGGAAAAAGAAAAGGGTTTGTAGCTGTTGTAGACTGTGACATAAGAAGCCCTGTCACTTGGACCATATAACCCTACAGATTTCAGGGTACTTGAGGTATCTCTGGTAGAAAAAAATGGCATATGGATTTGCTAAGTATTTGCTAATACTGACAAGTCTTAATACAACAAAGTGCAGACAGACACTAGGACTCTGGAGTAAGGTGATGCCAACTGCTGCAGAAAACTACAACATTTTAAAATCAGTTCTTGGCATGCTCCTGGACCCTAGTAGAAAGAGTATCTGACTATGGGCCAGTAAGTGATCATGTGTCTTAAACGTTCCACCGTGAAGTAGATACTGATACTGTCAGATCCACATAATTATGGGTGAGCTCAGAAGCAGACCCTCAGAACATGGAAGTGGGCTCAAGAGGACTTAGAGAGCACAAGCTGCACAAGTCAGGTGCCCAGCACCACATGTCACCTACCAATATCGAACCAGTACCTCTCTCACAGCTGATATCTATCCCTTAATGGCCTCCCTATGAGGAGCTGATGAAGGATGAAAGCATCTGAACTTGGTGCATGGATGGGTCAGCATGGTGTGAGCGTATGAGCTAAAAATGGGCTCCTTTTGCACTAAAGCTCATCTCAAACGTGGCCCTTTCTCAAAAGTGAAAGAGAGCAGTGAAGGAAATTCTCCCAGTGGGTACAGGTTAAGTTTGTTTATGTGGAGATAGAAAAGACGTGGTAACAGAGATTGGCTTAGTTTGTTCGTCAGGGGACTGGGAAGAATGAGATTGAAATATTGATTACAAGAAGACCCGAGAAAGAATTGTGTAGATGGACCTACTGACATGGGGACAAAGTATAGAGATCTTTGTATCACAAATGAATGGCCACTAGAAGTGTCCCTAAACAAGTAAGTAGACAACAGATTCTCCAGTGAGTAGATTTCAGTCAGTCTCTGTCCTAGGCCAATCCAGTGCTTATGCAGTGGAATCATAACTATCAGTACTATAGGGGCAGAGGTAGAGGCCCAATAGCATGGGCTCCTTCACATCAAGGGCTATTTACTGGTGCCGCTGAATAAATAATTGCCAGCAATAGAGACCAAAACTGAATCCCCAGTATGATACCCTCCTCAAGGGGAATAACCAACCACTTGGTAGCAAGTTGATTATATCAGGTCCCTTCTACCCTAAATAGGTAATATTTCTTATTGATTGAGATTGACACATATTCTTGGATGAATTTCCTTTTTTTTCTTGCAGTGCCTGCACCATCATTATCCAGGGGCTTCCAGAGTATCTCATCTCCATCCTGGGATAGCACATAACATCTCCTCACTCCAAGGAATCCACTTTACAGCAAAGGAGATGTGGTAGCGAGCACATGATAATGAAATCCATTGTCTCCATCCACATACTGCATTCCCAAGTTGCTTCCTGACAGAGCAATGGAATGGCCTTTTGAAAGCATAGCTGAGGAGCCAGTAAAGAAATGACATCCTCAGAAAATAGGCTCTATCTTTCAAGATAGAATATGTACCTTAAACCAATGGCTTATACGGCACTGTGTCCCCAAACCTACAATACATAGGTCTAGAAAACAATAGGTTTAGGTAGAAGTGACCCCATTCCACCACTGCCAGTGACCTGCTTGAGGGATTTGTGGCCCCTCACCCCTGGTTTCCAGACAAGGGGTGCTTCCACAGGGTGGACACAGTGAGAGTCCGACAGAACCTTAGGCTAACGCCGCCATCTAGCCAATTTGGTCTTCTTGTGCTAATAAACCAGCAAGAAAAGAAAGGAGTTAATGTTCTAGTCCAGGTCATTGACCCTGAGCATCATGAGGAAAAAAGACTGACACTACATAAGAGGAAGAAGGAAAAATAGTTTTACACTTAGATGATCCTCCAAATCACCTCTGGCTGCTCTCATCTCTGGTTCTAACTGCAAATAGGCAAGTGCGGTAATCTCAGCTTGATGAGGGTGTGGTGTCCAGTGGCTGACCCCTCACGAAGGTCTGGGTCAACCCACCAGATAAGCCAGTGAAGCCAGCTAGCCAAGCCGAAGTACTAGTCTCCCAGTGGAAATCTAGATTTTTTGAGGGAAATCCTAAACAGGTGGTGGAGGGTGGCAACGATGAGTGGCAGGAAGAAATTTGAGAGCAATTGCAGCAGCAAGGGCTGTAGTTGATCCCACTTTTCCTCCTCATGTAAGTTTTTCCAGACATTGTGAAAAACCAGAATCAAGGAAAAGCCTGGTCAGAATGGAAGGAATTTAATGTAAGAGTTGAGTGACGAAGGAGATGGAATGCCCCGTCCAGATTCTTTATACAGGTGGTGTCCCATCCCACAGGTGTTGTGACTGTTGGCCAATAACAACCCACAGTTTCTCCCTTCCCCAGAGAACTGTCCAGACCAAACAGGAGCCACCAGACCTGGAGGAATCTATCCCACATTGGGAGTCAGACCTCAGCCAGTGACTGACTGAAGGCAATGAGTGATTGCCTCAAGATGGGACTCACTCTGTGTTGCAGTTTGGTCCCCAAAGCTTCCTTGTGTGCTAAGATTCAAGATAGTCTCTAAGAAAAGTACATTCTTAGGGCTCCCCACCTCCCACCTTCCCTGTCCTACTTTCCTCATTCCTTTTCTCTTGAGAGTACATCCCAGATAATTCACTTGATTAGGACCCCATCTCATGCTCTACTGCCAGGGAACTCCACCTAAGACCTGGCCATGCTTTTTAACATCTCATCATTATTACATATGGTGTTTTCTCTATCCAGGGGCTATGCACTCCCCTTATCTAACAAATTCCTACCTATGCCATATATCAGTTAAATTGCCTTCGATTCAGGGAAGATTTCACAGATATTCAGAGTCAGGTGCCCATTTTGTCTCTTAACTTTCCAGGCCTATCTTCATGTTAGTACTGTCTCATCATATTATAATTGTTTTTGTCTCCTGCAATGGAACAAGTATCGATTTTAATCCTCTTTTCTGTCTTGACTTGTCTTCTCTCTCTCTTCCCCCTCTTCCTTCTTTCCTTCCTTTCTTCCTTTTACCTCCTTTTATTCTTCTAGCATATATTTGGTGCCACCTATGAAATGCTGTGCTAAAACTATGAGAGTAGAAAAGTTTATAAATCATAATTTCAGTTTTACAGAACTTTACAACCCAGAGTTTTGGGGTTTTTTCAAGTACTTGAACTATAAACACCAAAGAAAATTTTCTTTTTGAAACATTTCTGTTTAACCAAAACTCCTATGACAATTCTTCTTCCATCCTCTATTTCAAAGTTAGAGTTTATCTTGTAGTACTTAATTAGGCTTGATCATTTCTTTTTCTTTGGATAAAAAAAAGTGAGTAAAGTGTGAATTTTTTAATAGAAGCTTCTTTAAAGGTTTACTTTAAAATAAATTTATTTCTCTTTTTCAATCATGGATTTGTGAAAAATGGACATTTTGAGTCTTAAAAATTAAATTGACTTTTTTCATTTTATATATATATAATTTTTATATACACACAGGATATAATGGATATGAAAAGTTTCCAGGAAACTTTTATTGTGACACACTAATTTATTTAATGAATTCTATTTTTTTTACTCTTATTATATGTTTCAATAAAAAAAATATAATCCTTGGAAGCAGAAACAGGCAATTTCTAGGCTACACAAATTGATCTACAGCATGAAAATGGTTTGTGCGATCCCAAATTTTGCAATATTACTATACCCTATCAGACTAATAAATGTATATATGTATGTATTGTATATATGTCTATGGAATACATATTTTTATATAAGAAGAAATTAAATGGTGTCTAAACTTAAGAAATATTGTTTACCTTAGTGGAAAAGATATATACATAATCTTCTATCAAGTTCTTATCCATCAATTCATCTGTTGTGTCAATAGTAATAAAATATACGATATGACTGGTAGAAAAAGAAAAGTGGAATATGTATTACCTAGACTGCTGAATAGAAAGAAACTGAATAATTTTGGAAAGTTATTTGTTCAAATTAATTAAATTTTAAAATGTGAATATGCTTTGAACCAGCAGATTTAGTTCTAGGAAGTGCTATGAAGATCTATGTACAGAGGGTTATATGTAGAAATATATTAATTGCAGCAAGATTTGTAATAAAAATAATGAAATACAAATTTGCTAAATTTTTATACAAAATTGCTAAATTTTTATCTCCATAAATTGAAATGCATACAGCTGCTTTAAAATTGAAGTGGATATTATTCATACATATTAAAAAGTATATACATATACAAATATATATATATAATATATAAATTTATATATATATATATAAATGTATATATGTACACTCTATTTGTAGATATTTGTTTATCTATACACATATGTATTGCTGAAAGCCTGCTTTCGGTTTCAAGGTTCGTTGGATTCGCCGGCAAAATAACCACTCGTCTCACACAACTGAACAGATTTAATTTATTTCTTTAATAGATGATTTAACTTAATTTCAATATACAGTCATTAGAAGGGGATGAATAAAAGTATTAGAGAGAAATAAAAGTATTAGAGAGACAGAGTATACTTCACCAGATTGGGCCGACATCTTCATCCAAATTGAAACAGCAGCTGGGAAGTCCCGAGTGATAGCAACCTGGACTCCCAATTGGGAAGGGTCCCGGGCGGTGCGTCCACGCCACCGGTTAGACTTCAAATTGTAGTTCTGGGGGCTTCCGTTTATAATTCCAGGCCACAAACTTATAGCAACAGTTTGCGCGCAAAAATGCAGGTCTGGTTCAATTTTAAAAATGCTGTTGATTTCACCATGTGAGTCACAAGATTTTCCAGACCCCAGGGGACTGGCCAGGTCCCCAGGGCTCAAGAAATTCCAAGACCCACTCCCTTTCTTATCGTACGTGCTGCTTGACTTATTAGTAACAATTGTTAGGTGTGCAGGAAGGCACGCGGTCCAGGCAGGGTCACAAGTCAGTCAGAGGCCTGCTTTTGCATCTAAAGCCTGAGCAAGACTACTTTACTAGTTTTCCCAACAACATATAGGCAATTTTTCCCAGACAGAATTTATAAAAGATAAGCTGCTAGTCATTGCATATTGTATATTATTCTTTTTATACAGGACTATAGGGGTAGTTATAGTTAAAATAATACATTACAATATCTATTGATTTTTAGTGGAAATAATTGATTACTTTTATAATTATTAAAAAAGCAATAACATATTTTATATCTTTGATCTAGCAGTTCTCTTTTTAGATACCAATTATATGAAAATAGCCAAAAATTCACTGAAAGATTTATGTTCAAAGTGCTCATATAAGTGTTATTTTTAATTGTAAAAAAAGGGATCCAGTAACATGTTCAATTGCAGGACGATAGTTAGTAAATTATGGAGCATTCAAATAATGTATTTTAACCATTGAAAATACTTTAGAATGTAATTAATGATCTTAGGAAATGCTTACAACATAATTCTAATGAACAAAGAGAGGATAAAATTAATAAAACATATAATCAAGATTCTGTTTTTAAAGATTCTGTTATTACATGCATAAGCACGTTAAATTTGGTAATAAAGTAAGAGTTAAGAGTGAGAATGATACAGGCTTCCCTGGTGGCGCAGTGGTTGAGAATCTGCCTGCTAATGCAGGGGACACGGGTTTGAGCCCTGGTCTAGGAGGATCCCACATGCCGCAGAGCAACTAGGCCCATGAGCCACAACAGCTGAGCCTGCGCATCTGGAGCCTGTGCTCCACAATAGGAGAGGCCGCGATAGTGAGAGGCCTGCGCACCGCGATGAAGAGTGGCCCCTGCTTGCCACAACTAGAGAAAGCCCTCGCACAGAAATGAAGACCCAACACAGCAAAAATAAAATAAATAAATGATTTTTTTTAAAAAAAGAGTGAGAATGACAAATTGATTTATTGGGAAAATCCTCCAAGAGATAATAGCTTAAGACACTGAAGAAATAAAGAGGAAGACAGGGGTTATGCAAATCAGAGAGCATCATCTTCCTGGAGCTTGAACATTATAGAGATGCTGAGAGGTCAAGTAAGAGTTTCCAGAAGAGTAAGTAGTGTTCTTAGGGTCAGTAATATAATATAAATCATCGCATTCCCAAACCCCCATCCTGTCTCAGGTCTCCTAAACACTCACCTTCCTAACATCCTGAAAAAATCTTCAGTAATACTACAAATATAATGACATACCTGGTGTGACTGAGTTTGGTGATAGGTAAGATTATGCTCTGAGCTGCAGTGTGTGGTGTTGGGTGGGGGGAGGAAGAGATTAGATTCCCTAGGTAGATATACGAGAGTGAAGGAGCCATGTGGAAAAATCAGAAGCAGCTATACAGTGTGAGGGAGAACACTAAATTTTCTCTACTGGTGGAACTGGGAGTTTGAGTCAAATTGTATTAAACCTCCGAGGATATGGAAATCCTAAAGCAACATTTGAGCAGAGGGAAAATAAACATAATATATACATTTCCTAAGTATTAAACCCTTTTTGTAATTCTTTACACCTTGACGGACTGGACTGTAGTGATTCATAAAGTTGTAAATGGAATTCTGCTTTGAGTCAAGTGGGCTAATGGTTCAGATATGTACTGGATTAAACTTTATCTATTGGTCTAATTAGAGACAGCTAGCATAAGGATTTACTTAAATCCTATAAAATGTCAATGTCTTCAGATATGAGGTAGCCATTAGTGATTACCTAGTGTATTAATTTGCTAGGGCTGCCACAGCAATATGCCATAGACTGGGTGGCCCAAACAAAAGAAATTAATTTTCTCACATGCAGTTCTGGAAGCTAGAAGTCCCAGATCAAGTTGCTAGCAAGTTTGGTTTCTCCAGAGGCCTCTGTCCTTATCTGCCTTATTGCTGTGTCCTGCAGGGCCTGTGCCTGTCTCATGTCTCATGTCTTCCTTTTGTTATAAGGACACCAATCATATTAGATTAGGGCCCCACTCTTATAACCTCGTTTAACCTAAATTAAAATCCCTATCTCCAAATACAGCCACATTCTAAGGCACTGGGGTGTAGGACCTCAATATACAAATTTGAAAGGGAACAGAATTTAGTCCGTAAAACCTATAAAAGTTTGATGGGGGCTCTTCATTTGGATTAATTTATGACTTCATTAATTTCTTACATCCAAAAATCTGTTCACTGAATTTCTATCAAATGAAGTCTAAGTATGCATTGTTTAAAAACCTCCATTAAAAATAAAAATATTAAAAGTAAACCTGCCAAATTGAGGCATTTTTTTGTTGTTGTTTTTGTTTTTTTTTTTTGTTTGTTCTAGGCAGTGAGAAGAAAGAGCTAACAAAAAAAGCATAGATATATTACTCTTCTTGATAAGTTTCTCAAGTAGATTGAGAATGATTTCAATCAGTCTGGTGCAGAAAAATCTATCAACCACCTTCCAGAAATAAAGGGGTGAACTATGCCAAAAATGACACTACCAGCTAGAACAGGTAAGGTCCAGGTCACTACTAGCATAACCTAATCTGAAGAGGGATTCTCTGAATAGGCATCTTTCCCAATGAGACCTGAAAGAAAAACAGGAATTAGCTAGTAAGAGTGAAGAAGGCTTCCCTGGTGGCGCAGTGGCTGGGAGTCCGCCTGCTGATGCGGCGGACACAGGTTCGTGCCCTGGTCCAGGAGGATCCCACATGCCGCGTAGCGGCTGCGCCCGTGAGCCACGGCCGCTGAGCCTGCGCGTCCAGAGCCTGTGCTCCGCGACGGGAGAGGCCACAGCAGTGAGAGGCCCGCGTACCGCAAAAAAAAAAAAAAAAAAGAGTGAAGAACATTCCCAAGAGGATAATCCAATTACTGCCTCGAAACTGACAAAACAAATTGCTTTTAAATCAAAAGTATCCTTTTTCTATTGCAAACAAAATGTTTATCTTTACCCTTTTGGTTTAGGTAAATAGAATAGCATCCCCACCTTCCCCTGTTTTACTTCATTAAAAAACCTGCAGTTTGGATTCCACATTGTTTCAATTATGGCCCAACTAGCTTGACTCTAATTTTCTGTGTTTATGTAATATATTCCTTAAATAAATGGCACTGAAAATAAAACTATATGTCTTAAGTTTCTATAGTGCCTTGTATCATTAAATGTTTAATATTAATATAAAAGGAATTAATATATCTAAAATTAAAGCAAAACTGCTACAGATCCAGTGGGCACATACACTCTGACAGCTCATTAGTTTGGTAGCATGTTATACTGGGGAACATCTGGCATGCATCAAAGCTGGGAGCATACTCAAGGTAATGCTTTCTGTTTGAATAATATGTCATGGATAATTAACTATTTATTAAATCTTGCATACTGATGCAACTAAACCAATTCATTGGACACCTTGACTATCAATTATATTACCAAGGTCATGGAGCTATAGGACAGGGCCAGGGGCATGGCAGGCAGTCTGGAAGGATTAGGGGGAGAGTGGTCATTCAAATGGAACCAGAGTTTCATTAGTTGTTTTAAGCTTTTTTTTTTTCCCATGAAAGGCAGATGGAGCTTACTTTGCTCCATTCCTTCAATATAAATCAGATTTGGCCTGTGTGATAGCAGCACGTTATCCTGAAGCAGTAAATACATCTGCAAGGTTTGGGAAGTTTCTTTAGGCTCTTACACAGAGGTCCTAGAAGGTATTAGAGTTTTGGCTTTGGGTTTTGAGTCTAGGAAGCTGCCTCTATATTAACTGCTTAAAATTTCTTTACTCTTTTCCTTGTTGTTGAATGGACTCCAGATTCAAAGTAAGAACTGTAGGGCTTCCCTGGTGGCGCAGCGGTTGAGATTCCGCCTGCCGATGCAGGGGACATGGTTTCGTGCCCCGGTCCGGGAAGATCCCACATGCCGCGGAGCGGCTGGGCCTGTGAGCCATGGCCGCTGAGCCTGCGCGTCCGGAGCCTGTGCTCCACAACGGGAGAGGCCACGACGGTGAGCGGTCCGCGTACCGCAAAATAATAAAAAATAAAAAAAATAAGAACTGTGGTTGGAAAGCCTCTGGCTTTCCAGAAATCTTTCTGGTGTATCCTGTCTCTTTTGCTAAGTGAACTCAACTAGGCTGAGCCTTGCCTTTTAAGTCAGTGCCAATTATAGCAGTAGATCTTAGAAACCCAGAGTATAGTTGTTGCTATGAACATTATTAATTAATAAAGTTTTAATGGGGGTTCTGATTACATGGGAACTTTCCATATTGTCGGAAGAAAGCCCCCAAATTTGCTAAGAAGCCTGTACCTGGAATGTCTTGCCTTTTGGAAATCAAAATAACACTAATGTGGTTATAACGCTATTGATGTAGTAATCCCTGTGAGTCAAACTAAGGATGAAGGCATATTTAAAGAATATAATACTTGGGACTTCCCTGGTGGTCCAAGGGTTAAGACTCTGCTTCTACTGCAGGGGGCACGGGTTCAATCCCTGGTCCAGAGCTAAGATCCCACATGCTGTGCTGCCTACAAAAAAAAAAAAAAGAAAAAGAATATAATACTAGAATGTTTTCTGTATCTATAAGTCTGTTTCTGTTTTCTGGGTTTTTTAAAATTTGTTCATTTGTTTTGTCTTTCTCTGTCTACTTATTTCACTAAGCATAATACCCTCCAGGTCCAGAGAGCAATCTAGTGGTTACCAGAGGAGAGAGGGTTGGGAGGAGGGCTGAAATAGGTGAAAGGGCTTAAGAGGTACAAACTACCAGTAAAATAAATAAGTTACAAGGATGTAAATGTCCAGCACAGGGAATATAGTCAGTATTTTATAATAAGTTTTTATGGTATGTAATCTATAAAAACTATTGAATCACTGTGTTGTGTACCTGAAACTAATATTGTTAGTCAACTGTACCTCAATAAATTTTTTAAAAGGAGGAAAAGAGAATATAACACAACCAGGTTAATTAGTAAATAAATACTAAGTAAATAAAAGAAATCCATATTTTTTACTCCAGTCTCTTGTAGGATAGCAAAGGGATTTAATACATAACACCTGGAAACAATGGATCTAGTTTCCTCTTCTCCCAGAATCTCTTACACCCCACATTCTCTTAAGCCTCTCATTTTTCAACCTCCCTCCACCATCACTACTCCGCTCTGGGATCCCAGCCCACTGGACTCTGACTCCTTCCTCCCCTCTCTCCCATCCAGCTCAGGCTGTCATTCCCTCTCTCATGTCTGAATATTATTTTGACTCATTCTCCGATTTGCTTGGGGAACAGGTGGATATGGCAGGCTCTTCTGGGTGGAGGTGGTAAAATTTAGGGATAGGTCAGGATTTGCATGAACAATTGTTTCACAATCGTTAGCAAGTTGAAGGAGGAGGGTATTTTCTCAATCTCTTTTTTTATTCCTCAGTGGTCACAATGAATACAAGAATTTTAGAGATAGAGAAATCTATCCTATCAGAGAACGTATGCGTAGGTACTATAGCCTTGAAAATGGTAGAACTCATCATTGGTTAAAGTAAAAAGGGGACCTATTTATGAAAAGATTTGAGTTTTAGAGAAAGAAATTACATATATGAAAGGAAAATGAGGGATACCCTAAGGGAAAAATGGCAACAATGAAAGATGGTCTAGTTCTTTAAATACGGGACTGGAAAGAGACAGATATTTAGTTGTAACTTGTGAACTTGATATTGACTCAAGCTCAGGGAAGATTCAAGAGAGTGAACTTTGCCAGATGGTTACAGCAATTTCTGGAAGTCAAAAAATAAATCAATACTGGAATCAATTGAGGAACCTCTTTCAAATGGGTGAAGCAACGACATAATATGTCTGCGTCAACGTGGAAACTTTAAGCAAACAATAAACAAGGTTTTTCAGGTTCTATTCAGTGTGTTGCAGAATGACGCAGTTTGTGTGCGAAGGTGAGGGGAAGTAAGACTGGCACTTTTAATGAAAGAGCATGCTTGGGAAGTGTGTGGATTTATATTTAGAGGGAAGTACTAAGAAGATATGCACAAAAAGGAAGTCAAGGTTAAGTCCAGCTTTGTATTAGATACTATATCTACAATAAATAGGATAGCCACATACTATGCTTTCCAAACTGGTGCACTTGTGAGTGTGAAAGAGAGCACTATTAATAGTTATGTAAAAACAATAAATATAAACCAGCATCGACCTGAGTGAATTGGATGTGTGGTCCCTGTAACAAAAGAGGTTGCATTTTGGATTAAATTATTCTTCTCAGTGGGATATCAGTGCACATGATTTGTGCAAACAACACATATTTTTGTCAGTTAAATAACCCAATGACATAGCCTTACTACCCCCACTATGCTGAAAGGAAAAGGATATTAGGAAATGTATTTATGAAACAATAAGCATAGAGGAAGGAATTGTGGTTGTATGTCCAATTTTTGTACTAAGGATAGGTCAGCTAGATAGACCTAAGAGAAGGAGACTACATCATGTAAAGGTGAATAAGGTTGATGGTAGGATATTCACCTTGAAGATTCCAAAGCTCTTAGACAGAGCCAGGTGAGGGATAGTAAACGACTGAGACTATCAGTAATGTGAAGCCCTGAAAGTTATCTTTCATGTGATCTTCTTACTATGAAAATGGTCTCTGACACTGAGTACAACAGGATTGATTGTGAACTAATCAGCCATGCTGTCTGAATAGAGATTCGAAAATTTTAAGACTATGAGTTTCATTATAGCCTATAAGAGAAAAAATTAAAACACCACCACAATGAAAATAGAACTGAAAGATGTATCCCAATTTCAAAAAGCCAATTCGTGGAAAAAAAAAAAAAAGTGACTTGCTTAAAATAAATAAATGTGTTTAGGAAAATAAAAGCAAAACCAGATAAAAGGTTAGATCATTTCCACACATCTGAAAAGCAGATAGACTCATTAAACTAGCTCAGGTATGCTCTTTCTCATAGTTACAGTGGTCAGCTTACATTCCAGGTGATGGCAGTCAAAGATCAGATTCCTGGAAATTTCATTATTACTATTATGGTTTTTATTAGTTTCAATCTTCTTGGAATTTATGGCTAGAGGGAGTGAGAATACCAATTTGTAGGAACCACTTTACTTATAAGGTAGGCAAGACTGTCATCAATTGAGTTAATTATCTTGTTATTGGAGAACTAATTAAAATAAGTATAATTAAGTATTTTGCCAATAGGCTAAGATGTTTAGCAGTCGAAATTTCCAGTAGTACCAATGACTTCTACCTGCATTTATGATACCAGAAAAGGTATGGGGTGAGCACTAAAATATGTATTTGGGTATTCAGCCTTCCGACAGAACATCTGTAGGTCCCAGGCAAATTGAAAACAATATGTTATTGCTATAGATTTACTATTGTCCCCAATTATTCACTTCTCACCTCCCTGTAAAGAATATTATATCCTTTCCCATTGCCCTGTGAATTGCCAAGAGTCTTCCCTGTAGGAGGAATACACTTGCTCAACAAACTGACATTGGTTTTGGCCATGTGAATGGACTTGGACAACTGGATATGAGAGTACATGAATGACGCCACTTATAAATTAAAGTTCCGAGATCATTTTCCTCTGTCATGAGAATGACATGTTCCAGGCAGAAGCTGCTCCTTCAGTGCAGAACTAGAAATGAAGCAGAGCCGCAAGAGCCAAGCTACAGGTGCTGGTGTTGTAACTTGGGAGAGAAATAATATGTTGCTGTAAGGCTCATGGTGAGATACAATGCAAGCCAGAAAAGATTTGGGACTTTTTTTTTTAAACCAGAGCAAAGCTAACTAATACAAGTAACCTTCAAATAAGTGGTAGATACATGTAGGTTAATTGCAGTTTAAAGGAAATAAGGTAAATGTATCTTCTTTCTAAACTCTATATTGACATAATGTTGCAAAATTAAAATATAATAACGCCTAGAGGCTTATGAATGAGTACAGTGAGCCTAAACTCTTACCAAGTCTATTAGCCTTTAATTTAATAACTTAGAACTACCCACAAATGTGGATCCAAGCCATTTTCTTTATTCCCTTGACTAAAAATTGGTTCTACTCCATATACCACTGAAGGAAAGACCTCAGTGCAAAGTTATATCACACTGAAAGTAGGCAGAGGACATGAAGAGTTCCATCAGAAACCTTGTCTAGTTATATAAACACTTTCAAGAACAGCGCTACCATTTGTTAGTTGAGAGTTTTCATGATCTCTTGTTAATACTTGTTAGCCAGAAATCACAGGGAGATTAGAAAGTAACTATCCATATGTTGGAGTCATTTAAGGAAAATAATTGCTATTCTGACTTAGAGGAGTGCATCTTTCTCAGTGGAAAAATAAGCTGGACTTCAGATGTACAATGTACTAAGTTCAGCTTATTTCCAGTAACCATCAGCCATGGAGTGAAAAGCATCAGCTAATATGGAAATTAATGAAAGAGACAATAGCTGCATTTTGCTTGGCCTCATTAACATCTGATGAAACTTTTAACCTTCATGCAATAATAACTGCCAGTATTATGATGATTGTAATTAAGTGCATGAGAGAGAAGACACGTGTGTTATATGTCTACAGAGGGCTTTGTGAAATTGAAGTGTCCCTGGTGAAAGAGGCATTGCTTGTTTCAAGGGAGTAGCATAAACCTAGAATTTGATTTCGGGTGGTGGTGATAGTGGCAGCAAAAATTCAGAACTAATTTTATTACTAATTCCATTAATGGCTTAAGCTGGATACATTTTTAGAAGGACCAGTCTGTAAAAACTGCCTAGTGGACATATCTATATGAAACTATTAAAGAGGCTGTGGTCTGATCAGGGGGGCTGTGATCAAATGAGAAAATTTGTATCCCACTATAAATGTAATTTATTTCATCTAGAGTAGGAAGACCTAGACAGTTTTGATAGATGATATATATATAGATAGATGATAGAGAGAGAGAGAGAGAGATAGGGAGGAGATAGGTGATAAAATATGCTGAAGGGGGCTGCAAATTCTCTAAGAACATAAGGATTTCAGGAGTTAATGTCATTATAATTCCACGGAGAAAATCATGGATTCCTGGAATTCAGTAGGCCTTGGAAATTGTGTCAGGATGCCTAGTTAGGTGTCCTATAAGACTTTGGAAGTAAAGGGAAATTTCCCCTGATGACTGTAAAAAGTTTCTGTGAATCTAGGAGCAAAATGCTATTCTTATTTGGTGAATTGATAATCAGGTTCAGGCCCAAGATGGGTTGAGCATACAGGTAGACACAAGATATAACTTCAAAATCACAACCAAATAAAAAGTGCAAAAAGTATGGGACATGCTAAGGCAAGTGTGAGGGTTAGGGAACATTGCAGAGCAGTTTCTCAATCACATTAGAAGAATGCCTAGTGTTCTCAGGTTCATCAGGACCACCATTTCTCACTAAAGGGAATTAACTCCGACCTTCCTTCAAACAAACAAACAAAAGAGCCCACTATGTGCCTCCATTTAGGCCGGTAGCAATCAATGATTAATCTCAAGTTCCTCACAAGGGAAAAGTCATGTGGCCTGAGGACACATTTCTGGGTCCAAAATATTTTCATATTTAAGGATAAATATAGGAAATGAAGCCTTCAAATATTTTGTATTTTGGCTTGTGAGGCTAGGTGGAGGGAGGGGGTCAAGGAAGCAGAGAATATAAAATTGGACACCCTCTACCCTATGCAACTTCTTGATTTTCGACAAAAATAAGAGGAGCTGAGGCAAGAAAACTGGGGACTCCACTAACCTGTCTTTATTACCTTCATACTAATAAATTGGACCAGCATTTTATTTGTATTATAATAGCAGTAGTTTCTCCAGAATGAATAGAGGCTTTCCTCACCAAATATCAATCTAGTAAGGTCACTGCAGAGATTCTAGCCTGTGGATTTTCCTATAAAATACATTTCTTCAAAATGATTTACTAAAATGACGATCCACCTTCAAAGTAGAAAACTTGAGGGGATTATGATAATATTTATATTTATATATATGCCTTACATACTGTAGTAACCTGAAAGGAGTTGGGAAATTAGAAAATAAAATCATCTTAAAGGGGAAAAGATATATTTAGTTATACCACTTGACTTTTATGCTGGCATGAAACCTAGAAGAAATCATGCTCTTCCCTTTATGAGTTCTTGGAAATCCTTCCCGCCCCCCCGCCCCCCATCCCCCGCCCACACATGCGCTTGTTCTTTACATATTTACAAGTTACAGAGAGTCTCAATTTCTAATACACATAAGAATAGGGATCTAATGTCTAAATGGGTGTGACATGACATGAAACCTGATCTAACATTCCTGGATGAAGGAATATAAATTAGAATATATGCTTAGAGAATTTACATGTTTGTCTCAAACCCAAATGGCAAAGACAATTTTTTTCCCTGAGTTGTATGTAGCTACAAACAATATCCACACAGGCATAGTTAAAGTCATAAAAGAAGTCCATTTCTGTAGTTCTGAATTCCCCTTCTGTGACTGTAGCATCCCTTGAAGATCTGTTGAATTTACTGAGATGACGGCTATTTTATCTATCTCTCTATTATATATTATACATGTATATGCTATTTACTCAAGATATTTATAAAATACAATAAATCTTGCTGAATCAAATAATTAATTCATACTCTGGAATGAAAGGAAACACATTTTATAAAAGGCCAAGTAAAAATTGAACACAGTCTTCTGGGAGAATAATATAAATATAACATAAACTGGTGGTTTTGTAGACCATAGAGAAGGTGCCTTCCTTCCTCCCTCCCTCCCTCTCTCCCTCCCTCCCTCCTTCCTTACTTCCTTCCTTCCCTCCTTTCCTTTCTATCTATCTCACACTTTCTACACCAACCTATATTTTTCTCCCTCTTCTTTTCTGCCCACTGGGGTTTATTTAGTTTTGACTTGTTATAAGGGGTAACTCTAGGATCCTTGTCTTAAAGAGGTGACTCCAAATCTTGTTTTTACTTGTCCATAACAATTTTTTTTTTACATCTTTATTGGAGTATAATTGCTTTACAATGGTGTGTTAGTTTCTGCTGTATAACAAAGCGAATCAGTTATACATATACACGTGTTCCCATATCTCTTTCCTCTTGCGTCTCCCTCCCTCCCACCGTCCCTATCCCACCCCTCTAGGTGGTCACAAAGCACCAAGCTGATCTCCCTGTGCTATGCGGCTGCTTCCCACTAGCTATCTATTTTACGTTTGGTAGTGTATATATGTCCATGCCATTCTCTCACTTTGTCACAGCTTACCCTTCCCCCTCCCCATATCCTCAAGTCCATTCTCTAGTAGGTCTGTGTCTTTATTCCTGTCTTACCCCTAGGTTCTTCATGACATTTTTTTTTTTCTTAAATTCCATATATGTGTGTTAGCATACGGTATTTGTCTTTCTCTTTCTGACTTACTTCACTCTGTATGACAGACTCTAGATCCATTGGTATCCTTAACCATGGCATCTCTTTACCTGCGTCCAGAGATAGGATGGAGCTAGTAACCTGAAACTGAACCTCCACGATTCTGGAAACTGCTGGGATCTCCCTTCTTCTTTGATCTGTATCTGTCCCCAAACTATTTAAGGAGAGATTTGTACCTTTGTTTTCCAAATAAAGCAAATTAAAGTCTAATGGGATTTCACCACTGGAGAGCTTGAGAGGAACACTCACTAAGGGGCTTTAACACTAGGAAAGTTTATTAACATATAAAAAGAATCAGATCTTTCCTTTCATATGTTAGTATGTTTTTCTAAAAATTCTTCAATATACTTGTCTATTGTTTACTGCAGCTGCAATGGTCCTTAATGCGATAGAGTAATGTAAGTTCCTGTCCTAAGAATACTCAGTCAACTGAACTTTCTCAAATTCAGGGAAAAGACTAAAATCAATGAGGGTGATTCTAATTTATAAAAATATTTTAGGTATTGCCTTTAATAAGAATTAAAAGTGAAGTAGTTTAATTGGTTTTTGTCTTTGTTGTTTTAATTTTTTTCTCTTTAATATGAAATTATACTTAGTGTTGAGTCCAGAGTGATAGCTTCTAAAACTAGGAGAGAAAAAAAAAAATGACTTTCATAAATGTTGCTAGAATTTGGGATTCATAGCCCTTTAGAAATTTAGGAATTTAATGATGAGTAAAACAGACCCCATTTTGCTGTCATCAAAAAGTATAGTCTAGTGGGAGAAGGAGTTATTGAAAATAGTATGGTAAACATTGTGAAGGACAAATGCAGTGTGCTATAAATGAAGGATCTAACTTAGCCTAGATAACTGTCCTCTGTATTTTCCTGAAAAAAAAAAAAGTTTTATTTTTTCATTGAGATCAAAAGGATGAGTGGTTAGCTAACAGAAAAGAGAAAGACAAAATTGTTCGGGCAGAGGGGACAGAGTGTGTGATGGTCTAAAGCAGGGAGCAGTATTGCTCACTAGCAGAAATGAAGGAAGGTCAGAGAGAAAGGAAAAAATAGGAAAATGTTAGAAGATAAAGCTGGAGAGTGAAGTATAGACCCAAGAATGTCGGTCTTGGTACATTTTAAAAGTGGGGAAGCCATTGAAAGGTTATAAACAAGAAACACAGATTTCTGGTTTTCTTAGCCTGGCATTCAAAGCCATAGCCCCACTCCCTATCTACCAACTGACTCAAATTTCTGTGACAGGACATCTTAAGAGCTAAATATTGGATTTATTCATCTATGGAGAAGCATCAAGGATTAATTAGAAAAATTAGGATGATTCCCAATTTGCTACCACATGGTCAAGCAAGGCAAAAAGAAATTGCCCCTTGCTAACTCCTACTCCAGTGTGAGAAAACCCTGCTGATTTATTTTTGCCACTCCTGTATTGCAAACATCTGGTCAAAGTGGAACTTGATAATTGCATATTTAATAAGGAAAACAGGGAGAAGCATAGCATATACATTTTTCCCTTGGTAGTAGGCTCATATGGATGTAGCTCTGAATAGTTATAATAGCTAATTCTTTTATGCACCTGCAGCACTATGCTAAGAATGTTACAGATATTGTCTCATTTAATATTTAAATGACTCAGTGGAATAGATATTGTTATTTGTTCAAAATAGAGACTTATGCATTAAACTATGTGGCCAGCATCATGTAATTAGTAACTGACAAAATCAGTATTGAACTGGGATTGAAATACAAGTATTTCCATTACAGAGACTGTACTTTAATCCTACACATTATTTGGGGCCTTGTCAAAAGCAATAGGTTGAAACTCTTTTAAATGTATTCTGTAAAAAGTAGAATTTCCTTCACTATCAATATTTTAATCATGAAAGTCATATTTTCTTATCAGTAAACTATATTTGAGATGCAGAATAAAGATGTGTTAGGCAATTAACACTAAAATTTTAACATTGATTCAAAACTGTGATTTTTTTTTTTTTTTTTTTTTTTTTTGCGGTATGCGGGCCTCTCACTGCTGTGGCCTCCCCCATTGCGGAGCACAGGCTCCGGACATGCAGGCTCAGCAGCCACGGCCCACGGGCCCAGGCGCTCCGCGGCACGTGGGATCCTCCCAGACCGGGGCACGAACCCGTGTCCCCTGCATTGGCAGGCGGACTCTCAACCACTGCGCCACCAGGGAAGCCCAAAACTGTGATTTTTGAAAATATATTTAGTAACTTCAGTAACCAATTTTTAATTTTGCATCAATAATTCTGAAAGAAACATTATGGTTATAAACTGTGTAATTGGATATTTCATCTCAACCGACAGTGAATAGACAACATTTGTTGAGTTTTTCTTGAAGGAGTACAACATTATTTAACTTGTTCCATGGTCTCTCATTTCCTAAGCCACGCACACAAAAGTGGAGAAATTGCACTAATAGGAGTCGTACAATAACAAAGAGGTTTACCTTGAATTGAACCAGAATAATAAGATATTCTTTGTATAGGGTCTAAAGATCTTTTACATCCACCCCTACTCCCGTCTCTCCCTCTTCTCTCCCTCTCATAATGGTACAAGTTTTCATATTAGTGGATGTAGCCTTACAGAAGTCAACTGATTGCTATTATAACATCTTCCACATTTCCAGGTAGAAATGCATTACTCTGTGTTTTGGATTATAGTAAGTCACTGTAAAAATTACCAATAAGTGAAAGTTATAATCCTGAATGATACAGGGGAAAAATTAATCAGACATAAATAAATAGTTCCTTAGGAATTACACGGCATTTCCGCCACAGTTTTCATCCTTTTCCTTTCCCATTCTTCAGGCCTTCCCATTTCTCCTTTATCAAGATTTGAATACTGAATGTGCTGCAGACATGGTCCTGGGCACTTATCTCTTGAGGGGCTTAAGTTTAGTTAAGGAGAAAAATATCTAAGCAAACAAACTGCAAAAGAAGGTAAAGTGTTTTACATAAAGTATTGCAAAGTGGACTTTCAACCGTACCACCTAGTATTTTGAATAATGAGGTGATTTTCTAAATCAGCATTTTTGAAAACTGGGCACTAACAAAAAAAAAAAATGAAAGAGGGTGATTTTAATTCAAAACTACCCGTTTAAATTATTGTATTTTTCAATCTAGAATCTAAGAGCTAAATTGCATCACCTTCTAAGTCAGAATCAGATTATTTGGTTAGGCAGATGCAGGGAAGAAATTTTAAAACCTCTTTCTCATTGAAATACATATGCCATCTTTTTCCATTTCAATGATTATTCTTATGGAGAAGTTTGATAATGTTTAATAAATTAAATTTCATTTATAACATTTATATAGCAGTATACATGTATGACAACATCCTTTCTGAAACATTTACAAGTGAAGTAATTAATTTAATATTTTCACTAAAGTTTAGTTATTTCAAAGCATTTGACTTCAAAATGTTTACAACAAATTAGTGAAGATTAATTCTAACTAGGATCAGTCTCCTAATGATCAGCTCTGTGTGCTTCCCATTAAACTAGACTGACACTAGTTTTTTTTGATTTTCAATTCCTATTGACATAATGGTATATATAATAGTTTGCTTTAACAAAGTGTCACAAAATGGGTACTTAAACAATAGAAATGTATCATTTCAGTTTTGAAAGTCTGAAGTCAAGATGTTGACAAGGGCTACGATGGAAGGATCTGTTCTATGCCCCTCTCCTTTCTTGTAGAGGCTGTCTTCATATTCACGTGGTGTTCTCCCACATGTGCCTATTTACACATTTCCCCCTTTTGTAAGGACACTAGTCATATTGGATTAGGGCCACCCTAATGATCTCATGTTACCTTAGCCCATTACATTTGCAATGGCCCTAATTCCAAATAAGGTCATTTTCTGAGATATTGGGAGTTAAACTTCAACACATGAGTAGTGGGGGGACACTATTCAACCTATAACACCATCAAATTTTGTGTTTCAGTCCTTTTTTTGTGGAAATAAATGAAAAATAATGTCATGATCTTTGGTCCTTTTGTTTCTCATTAACATAAGTACAATAAATTAGCACTTTTACCAACAAAATGTATTCTTTACCATCTGCAAAGGATTATAAGACTTTTTTTTTTCATTCTTTCTTGTACCCACCTGGGTACCAGGAGTTTAGACCTGATGATTTAACATGCAATATAATATCAAAAAGTTTTGGTTTGTTATCTTTTGTGTCTGGGTGTTGGGGAAAGGGGGTAGAGGTGTTGGGGGTTATTATGTGTGTGCTTATTGGACAAATTACTTTTCAATTAGTTTTGGTCCCTCGGGATTATTTCCAAGTGTCATTATCACCCTCAAAGTATTATATTTGGGATATTTTGCTTTTCCTCACCCCACCCAACACCCCAACTCAGATTACAAAATGTGAAGTATAAAATCAGTAATAATTCTAGCTATAGATTAAGCCTCTCTTCATGCATTTCTAGTTATTTTTGGTGTTCCTATCATATTGAATTTATCACCTAAGTAGTAGAAACTTCTGTCTTTGGCAATATATCTTTCAATGTGGAAATTAAAGATATAAAATGGTCAAGTGAAAGAAATCAGAGGTTGCAAGGGCCCTGGGGTGTGAACCAGCACTCCAGCTTTTTATCCTTTTGTCCTGACTTTCTGAGAAAGGCAGCTTTTCTCAGTATAAATGATGCTGCAGTCATTGTGCTTCTTCCTCTCAGTTTATGATGCTTCATAAAATTTTGTATAATTATATTCAATACTTTTTTTTAAAAACCCTTCTTTTATTTTCCTTTCTTTTATTTTCTTCTTTTTTTGTTTCAATTCAATATTCTTGCAATCACTTTTTTTCTATAACTTGGCTCTTATATTTTTTAGACATTTCAGAGAAGTCTTTATCACCACTTAATTAAATAAAAATTAAGACAAAGCACAAAGATTAAAACATTTCCTCAGGCTCTTCAGGGTAGTGTGTAGGCTTCATCCTGACTTTAATAGATGTGTCTAAAATTAAGCATAGACTTTATACCTGACTCTTACATAATCTCAGAGCTGAAAGTGGGCATAACACAAATATAAATTAATCTAATCATACCCTCTTGTTATAGAGCCTGTCAAAGACAAGATTGAAATTTTAAAAATTACACTAGTGATTTTACTGTGTGGAACTTACTTAAACTCTCTAGGTTTCAGTCATCTCATCTGCAATATGAGGGTAATAATAACTACCTTTCAAAAATTTGTGCAGTGGCTAATAGAGATGACAAATGTAAAGTGCCTTGAATATTGTTTGTTTTAGTGTGTGATTAATAAGTACTTTACCGTTAAACAAAAGTCTTAAAAATGTTCTTTCCGTCTTCCTAATACAAACCAGCTAAGAATATTATCTTTAGCAATAATCAGTTTTATACCATCTCCAGACATAAAATTAGCTTGGTAAATTTTATTTTCATTCCAGAGGTTAGATCTTAGCTCTCTTTCTCAAAAATCTTGTGACTTTGAGCTAGCACTTCTCCTTCTGAGCCTCAGTTTACACATCTATAAAGTGGGAATGATAATCATGACTAACGGGGGACTTCCCTGGTGGTCCAATGGTAAAGAATCCGCCTTCCAAAGCAGGGGACACAGGTTCCATCCCTGGTCAGGGAACTAAGATCCCACATGCCACAGGGCAGCTAAGCCCGCATGCCACAACTACTGAGCCCACGTGCCACAACTAGAGAGGAGCCTGTGCACCGCAACGAAGATCCTGTGTGTCACAACTAAGACCCGACACAGCCGAAAACAAAAAAAATAAGTAAATAAATCATGACTAATGGGACTACGGTGATGACTGGTTTTGAAAATAAATTGTAAATCATAAAGCACAATATAAATGTTTTATCCATTTATGGTCAGCTTTGTACCAATATTGCCATTATAACAGATGCAGCCAGACCTACTCAGAAACAGTGAGAAAAATGTAATTGTATACTCAGCTAGCAAGTATAAATTAACAGGTCAGTAGAATCTATCCACCAATTACTAAGATTTTCATCAGGCTTTATTCCAGTAGATTTGAATCAATTTAACATTACAATTCAAGTCATAAGTGGTTTACTATATAATTATGAACATTTCAAGGTTAATTCCTCCAAAATGAATTTATTAATCAGGCATATTATTTTTTTAGATGTATAAATAATTATCAAACAAATGGACACATATTTGAGCCTTGACCAACTTTGCATATTAGGCTCGGAACCTTGAATCACAGAAGTATACATCAATCTAACATATATATGAATATGAGGCTTATTAGCATTTAAAAATGTTTGCTCTTGTTTTTTAAATACTCAATAGCACTGCAAGTCACTTTTATTACAGGCTGAGACTTTGGGGAACATATCTTCCTTCCTAAAAACTAGCAAAACAAATTTGCTTAATAAGTAGAGTGCTATTAAATATGTCTTCCTTCTTTGTGTATATTTTAAGTGGTAGCTTGTAAAATCTATCAACAGTTCCAAAGTAGCATTACTAAGACATATACATGCTCAGTAATTCATGAAGATAAGTTGAGATTGATGCAGGAATTAAATGCAGAAATGTCTGGCAAATATTTGTGAAGAATGAGTATAAATTTACAATAATTTTAATAACTTGAGTAACATTTTCATTGAGCAAGAATAGTTTTCTGGGTTTCAAAAAAAGGGAATAGAAACTGGAACCAAATATATCAATAATTTATTTCTGATCTATAATATAAACACTATAAGCTTTAAGAGATTTCAGAAAGAAAAATGCTAAGAGTATGAAGGTAAGGGCTAGCCTTAGTTGACATCAATAAAGAAAAGCAATGTAGTTTTAGATGGCTTACAAAATTATGTAAATTCATTTTTAATTGCTTTTTTCTTGAAAGGTCTTCTGAGAGAGTTTAATATGATATTTTAAGAATAAAATACCTTTCTTTTCCCATTCTCATATTTGATCATTAAAATTTTTACTACCAAGGGAAAATTACCATATTCCACTTTGAATCAGCTAAATTATATGAATAATTTTTTTATCTGTAACAAAGAGCTCACATGTTTCTAAACATAATTAATAACTGTCAAGTTAGTGAATTTCAAAATAAAAGATTATTTGGAATATATATTATATGCTATTTTCTTTCTCTTGTTTTTTAATGGTTATTAGTAGAATAAATAGATCCAAAACCAGAACAAATTGTTTTGGAATTTACTGTAACATGTTTAATTGATATGCTGAAGGAGAGTATTAATTTTCTACTACAATCGTTAAGAATAAATATCGGTGATAACGATGGCGAAGCAAAAGCAGAAGTTTATATTTGTGTTGGGCTGAACCCCACAGGCCTACAAGCTCTGTGCTTGCCCAGCCTCAAGACTGAAGAAAGCCCAGAGTCAGCAACAGAGACACCAATGGTTTAATGGATGGATGGAGGGATCTTACATGTCCTGAACCAAGGTCCTGGAGAGACACCCCACTGTGTGTGGCAGACTGGCAGGACATAGCAGTTGTCTCCTTTACGGGATGGGAATGGGAGTGCGGGGAGGGGGGCGTTTTACCAGTTATAGTGGGAATAGTTGCATCAGCTTGGCTCATTCGTTACCCCTGAAATCAGCAGAGGGGCCGCTTTGATAAACTATCATAATAGAGAAAGTTCTGATCTAAAGATTAGAACAATCACTAGCTGGGGCTGGGGGCCAGTATATAGGCATTTATTGATTAGGCTTTATGATTAAGAGGGAAGGTCAGTCAGAAGAGGAGGGTGTGTTTAGCAAATTGATCAGGTTCAGAATCACCCATGGCATTTACTTGTCATGACTCTCCAGTTTCCTTCAAACTAGGATAGTGTTTCCTTGGTTTTCATGATGTTAAAACTTTTGGAGTTTAAGGAAATCATTTTGTAGAGCCTTCCTCAATCTGAGTTTGCCTAATGCTTCCTCATGATTATCTATACAGGCTATGCATCTTTGCCAGAAGTTATGCTGAGTTCTCTTTGCATCTTTATTAGGTGGCATGTCATTTCTATTTTTCTTAACGCTGATAATGACCACTTTGATCAGTTGATTAGTGGGGTCTGCCAAAGTTCTCCATTAGAGAGTCACTCTTTTTTCTTTTGCAATAGACAAGTATTTTGTAGACAGGTACCTTGACACAATGCAAATAGCCAAGTTCCTCATCAGACTTTTAATTTATTCAGTTTATTTTTATCAATATAGCTTCATGGTTTCCTATTTTATTCCATGAGTTAAAATCAACTGATATAATATAATATATAATAAATATATCAACTATACTTCAATAAAAAATAAAATCAATTAATATTATTTATTTGGCCAATTGGGAGAGCCCCTTTAAACTGCTTCTGTAACCTTATCACCTTTGATTTCTCAACCTGCTGAAGCTCCTCTCTTCAGTCCTGTTAACACACATGCCTTCACTGTTGTATGATATTTAAGAGTTTTAGAATTGAATTGCTTAGAATGGTAAAGGAGTGATGACATAGGAAATCAGGAGAAAGACAGTGTTTTCATTATTTAAAATGTTATTTTCTTGCTGATTTAGAAAGTTAAATACTTATTTCAGCTGCTTTAACGTTCTTTTAGAAAACAGTGAATGTGATGGCAGTGGTGGTAATGATGGTGGTGATGGTGGGTTGAGTGTGTGTGTGTGTGTGTGTGTGTGTGTGTGTGTGTGCATTTTCTCCCAAAGAGGAGTATTTTACAATTACAAATATTCTCTTATTAAGACTTATAGAGAACTAAAATTCAAAAAATTTAGAAAAATACCACTATGTAGCCAAATCTGAAATATTAACCATATATCTATAGCTCCTTTGATAATAAAATTATATTCCCACTCATAGCCTAAAAACAAAACGATCATCTTTGAATTCTCTTCTTTATCTTCTACAAAATTCTGTTAGTTTCATGTTTGCGGTACCTTTTATATCTCTTTTTATTTTCATTTTCTTTCATCTGAGCCTTGACTCTTTCTCCTGGTTTGCTGCAGTGCCGCCAAACTGGTCTTCCTACTACAATTTTTATGCTTTTATCCTACATTGTGCTACCAAATTAATGTCATCTGCTCCCTGCTGTCAGAAGAATAAAGGCATTCAACAACTTCAAGGATCTCTTTTCTAACCTACTTACTCAATCTCTTCTTTCCCATTCTTTTTCAAAATCAGTCACTCTAGCTAAAGTAAAGACTTATTGTTCCTTTTGGAAAACCTTGGATTTCAAGGTCTGTATCTTTTCTTTCACCTTCACCAATGGCATTCTCTATTTAATTCTCCATTTGCTTAGATCTTCCCCAACATGTAAAACCTAGCTCAACTGCAATCTCCTCTGTGAAATGTTACATGAATCTCCTGGGTAGAAGTGCATCCAGCCAATTTATAACCAAATGACGTGTATTATTTCCCACCATGTATTTTATTTTTTAATTTATGAACAACTTAACATTTACAATGTGCTAAACACTATTCTCAGTGTTTTACAAATGCTCACTAATTTAATGCTCAAAACAACCCTATAAGTACTATTGTTAATCTAATTTTAAACATTAGATCCACAGAGTTTTCAAACAATTCAGATCCACAACAGCTGACTCTTGAGACCATGTATTTAAATTTTATGCTGTGTGGCTGATGTGACTTATATATAATTTTGCCTCATTTACAAGTAGATAAGGGAAAAATCTATTTATCAGTTAACCCTCCCCACACAGAACCTAGCTCATTGCATTGCATTTATAAGGCATTCAACTAGTTTTGATTAGATTTTAGGATATTATTTTTACATGAGTCAATTATTTCATTAGGAATTACAAAATGGTTAATTTTTAACTCCACATATCTATAGAAATTTATTATCATCAATTAAGTAGTTATTTCAAATACAATTAACTTAAGAAAGTCAGGATGTCTGATTTTTTTTTTTTCATTTTATTTAAAAATGCTTGGAGTAACTACTTCACACCACAGACAGCCTTTAATATTGATGGATGGGTTGGTTGTTTCAAAACATCCTTATGTACTCATGGGTTTTTACATATTTGAAGTGTTTAAATTAATGACAATTGTTCTTTTGTGTTTAAATTATACCATCTTGGGCTTCCCTGGTGGCGCAGTGGTTGAGAGTCCACCTGCCGATGCATGGGACACGGGTTCGCGCCCCGGTCCGAGAAGATCCCACGTGCCGCGGAGCGGCTGGGCCCGTGAGCCATGGCCGCTGAGCCTGAGCGCCCGGAGCCTGTGCTCCGCAACGGGACAGGCCACAACAGTGAGAGGCCTGCGTACCGCAAAAAACAAACAAAAAAAGAAGCACATTTTAAAGGATAACCTTAGCTCGTATTTGTTTGTAATACCATTATACTAAATATATTTTCAGTAATATACCCAAAGATTGTTATTTTTTATATATGCATAATGTGCTTTTCAAACTTTTTAAGGTGTAGAATCCCTTATTAAGATAAAGGTTTACATAAAAGCTTAAAGTACAAATGAATGAAAGCAGAACTACTCTGGTTGGGGAGGTTTTTATATAAATTTTATTTCAGTAAGCTTGCCTAGAGCTCTTCCCACTCAGAGAATCATGTTACCAAAATGACTTTAAATAGAAACATAAAATAAAAAATAAGGCTTTGGTTTTTAAGCAAGAATGACTAGGGCCTAAACTGGTTGTTCCACTTTCTAGCTCTGTAAATCAGGGTAAAATTATGTAATCTATCGGGGACAGGACTTACTTGTGTGTAAATTCAGAATCTCAAGAGAGGATTTTACTATAAGAATGCAATAAAATCATGGTTTTGAAGGCATTTTATATATTCTAAGTTTCATATAAGTGCATATTGCAACTGTTTATATACTAAATCTTAATTTTCATTAACATTTTAAATTCTGATACTCCAGGATTGAGAAACTGTCTCTTTGTCCTCTTCAAAAGAAAACTTACAGGATTCTCATATACACTCAGTTCCCAAGTGAATCTAAAACAATTGTGAATACCTAGGGCTTCTGTCTTTTAGTTGAAAATATGAGGCACTATTGGTAAAAGATGTTCATTCTCACCACTGACTAAATGATTCTGTGTGAGTTACTGTGTAGTCAGGTGCAGTACTGCACCTATTGATACTTTAGGACCTAGGATATTTCATACATCCCTATAAACTCATAACATCTCTAAAATCTTTGCAGCAGGCAGCATATTCATAAGCTATTAAGAAAAAGCTGACACAGGAGATAATTTTACCCGCAAACATGATTTCAATCTTTGATAGAAAATGTCTCCTTCATGAAATAATAAGCCTCTTTTAAGATGATTTCACTTACAAGGTGATCTCACATTATAGACCTTGAAGAAGACATTTTAGAGAGGTGCCCTTGTCAGTGTAATTTAACTACATCAGTGATGTGAGTAGATGTCTAAATTTTGGTTAATAAATAGCACACTGAGAGACAATGTACATACTGCTTCCTATTCACTGCTTTATGTCCAATATCATCCTTACTGCTAGCATTTGTTGAACTCAGACGAATGGAAGTAAAATTATCTTAATCGAGGTTTACCGAGATTATTCTGGATGTTATATTTTGGAAAAGTAAGAAGAATGAGGGATTGCAAGCTGAAAGCTCAATAAACATAAAAGACTCCAAAATCACAGAATATTTAACATGACTATATTTGAGTACAGACCATTGAAATTATTATTTATAACACTTCTAAGACTTAAGCAAATTATTATTTTATAATTATTCATTCCCCAAGAAGAAAATGGGTACAGGATCTTTCAGTAATGAAGTTGGAACATTGTAAAAGTAAATACAGCATTTGACAAGGAAGATGACATAGGTCTGTCACGTCATTTGATGTAGAAACAATTGCTGCTTAACAAGGTTGGGTCTCTGCTATTATTTATCTCTGATAACACTTCTTGGAAGTCTTGTGCCTTAACAAAGTGCTGTGTGATGACAGGTTATAATATAATCCCAAGATCAAAGCTATTTTGCTGGTACTTATCTATTTCCATAGTGTATTTTTTTAATTTATTTTTTTATACAGCAGGTTCTTATTAGTCATCAATTTTATACACATCAGTGTATACATGTCAATCCCAATCGCCCAATTCATCCCACCACCACCCCACCCCACCCCACCCCCCACTGCTTTACCCCCTTGGTGTCCATATGTTTGTTCCCTACATCTGTGTCTCAATTTCTGACCTGCAAACCGGTTCATCCATACCATTTTTCTAGATTCCACATATATGCGTTAATATATGATATTTGTTTTTCTCTTTCTGATTTACTTCACTCTGTATGACAGTCTCTAGATCCATCCATGTCTCTACAAATGACCCAATTATACCCAATTATGAGTTCATATTGCAGTGGCTTCTCATTGCAGAGCACAGGCCCTAGGCATGCGGGCTTCAGTAGTTGGGGCATGTGGGCTCAGTAGTTGTGGCACATGGGCTTAGTTGCTCCATGGCATGTGGGATCTTCCTGGACCAGGGCTCGAACCCATGACCTCTGCATTGGCAGGCAGATTCTTAACCACTGCACCACCAGGGAAGTCCCTCAATTACTCTTAAAACAAAGAAAACAAAACTTTTTTCTCATGCTTACATGCAAATTTCAGGACTTGTTTTTCTTTGTCAGTTATTGGTGAAGCAGCCATCCAACCTTGTAAACACTTTATAAACCCATTCAATAAATACAACATACTATTTTGGGTAGCAATACAACAATGGCAAAAATAATAAAAAGTGAGAAATATTATTAAACTTATTATGATTTATTATATTCTTTGTTTTGACAGAGTCTGATGCTAGATAAACCTTAAGGGAATTGTGAGTGGTCATGTGCATATAAGAAAAAGTATGTGAACTGAAAGGGGGAGGCCACCTGAAAAATAGGAAAATTCCACTTTAGCAGATAAATAGCTGGTACCTGAAAGGAGGAAAATAAACTAGCTTGGTTGCTAAGGGCAACTCTAAATGCTACTTCTTCAAGCATGATGTTGTATTGGAAGATTCATGTCTGTGCCTCTGCTATTTATTTATCTGCAAGTGATTAAGATGATGCTATTTTAAGTCAGGTGTTCACACAACTGTCAGCAATCATGAGTTGTGACTCAGAGAGCATAAGCACAGGGGCTTAAATTCTATACCTTACGTGATGCCCAAGGCACAAAAGTGAAAGACAGTGAGGGCTAGGAACATGAAGAAATGTGGGCTTCTTATCAAGCAGAATGTCACCCTTGTCAAGTAAGGCTGACATTTGCTATAATGTAACAGGATGCCCATCTGTTTTGGTCAAAATGCAATTGGTGTACAATGGAAAATTACCTGAGATTAACTTGACATATTTGCTGTTTTGCAACTCTTTGTCCAGTTACCTTACATAAAATAAGTCATGGATGTAAAAATAAATCAGGTTAAAACTACAATGGAAAATTTATAAGGATGACTCAAATTTGTTCAGGTATAATTAGGACTACTAAAGTTGTGTAAGTTTGGCTGAATACTATTTCAAGTGAAATTTACAATTTATATTGGACAATATTCCATGGAATATAAACGTTTATATCTTTTCCAGCTTTGAGATATAATTGAGAAATAAAAATTGTATATATATTAAAGGTGCACAACACAATGTTTTGGGGTTATTTTTTGCGATATGCGAGCCTCTCACTGTTGTGGCCTCTCCCGCTGCAGAGCACAGGCTCCGGACGCGCAGGCTCAGCGGCCATGGCTCATGGGCCCAGCCGCTCCACTGCATGCGGGATCTTCCCGGACCGGGGCACGAACCCGTGTCTCCTACATCGGCAGGCGGACTCTCAACCACTGTGCCACCAGGGAAGCCCAGAACACAATGTTTTGATATACATATACATTGTGAAATAATTACTACTATCAAGCTGATTAACATATCCATCACCTTACATAGTTGTCTTCTTTTTTTGTGGTGATAACACTTAAGGTCTACTTTCTGTGCAAAATTTCATGCATACACTACAGTATTAATTCCCTATTGTCACCATGCTATACACTAGATCTCCAGAACTTTTTCATCCTGTATAACTGAAAGTTAGTATCCTTTAACCAACATCTCCCTATTTCCCCCGCTTCCCAGCCCCTGGCAACCACCATTATACTCTCTGCTTCTGTGAATTCAACTTTTTTAGGTTCCATGTATAAATGAGACCATGCTGTAATTTAAAATCTTAAGCATTTAATATTGTTACTCTCACGGAAGTTGGAATGTTGACCTGTGGTGAAAAAAAAAAAAACCTACCAATTCCATTTTTCTAATGAAATCATGGTCACTGAAAAAATAAAGTCTCATTACGACTTTGGCATCTGGTATTTTCCATTTGAACAAAAGGTTTTGCGATTACAGGATGGAATGTTAGATGCCTATAGACTGTGGTTTCCATTTTGCCACTGGAATGTGGATTCATTTGAAAGCACAGCCTCCTTTCATCTTTGTTTCCACCATGCCAGTCAATGCCTTTAGACAAGGTATTTTAATCTGTAGTGCCTCAGCTGCATTAACTATAATCTAGATATTAAAATTTGCAAAAATAACTTGACTCCTGGGCTTCCCTGGTGGCGCAGTGGTTGAGACTCCTCATCCACTATAATCTAAAAAGCAATCCCTAATTTTTAGTATAAAAATAATATAAGACTGTGAAAGGGAATTACCCAGATAGAGAATAAAGCTTAGACATAGTCTGTATGTAACATAAATAAACTTAACATCAAAGTTATCATTTTGCTTTGCACCTGCAAACAGATAAGTCACCAGCAGACCGCTGAGCACAGGTGTGATGTGCTCAATTCATCTGAGAGCCCTAAACAGAATAAACTTCTCTATTTAATTCTCTGTGAAGCCTCTGAGTCTATCTTTATGAAGCTCTTGACAGACTGAAATTTTCTACATCCCTAAAAGTAGCTAGGTCCAAATTCAGTCCCATTGTTTGTGCCAATGAGATATAAAAAAATCTGCGGTATTACTTGGTACATCAAAATCAATGGATTTGTTCTCAAAAAGCTGATAATGGAAGCATATTATATATTAACGTTCTGTACTTAATAAAAGGGTGACTATAGCTGGTCCCAGTGAGACATGGTGAATTGATTTTTTTTTAACCAGCTCAGCAGGGCAGCTCCGAGCTTAGAACAATGGAACAAATACTTATGTCAGAGCAGGGGCTTGGGGGGGGGCGGGGGGCAGGTAATTATAAAAGGTGTGGTTCTCAGGAACCACACTCAGAATCTTATTCAATAGGTCTTTTGGGGGCCCAGAAATCTCAATGCCTGACAACCCTAGATCCCCAGGTGTTCTTGTTGCAATCAAAGGTTTATAGACTGAAATTTTTTTAAAAGTCAGGTTTACTGAGGTACCTATTTACATAAATAAAAATCATCCTCTTTAAGAGCACAGTTTATAGAGTGAAATTTTTTTTTAAAGTCAGGTTTACTGAGGTATTATTTACCTAAATAAAAATCGTCCTCTTTAAGAGCACAGTTCTTCAAGCACATCCTCTTGAAGAATTATGTGACCACAAGCATTAACAATATAGAGAACATTTCCTCCTGCCTCTTTGCACTCAATGCCTCTTTCTGCCCCAAACAACTGACAACCAACCACTCATCTGTGTTTTTGTCGCTACAATTTTGCCTTTAGGAGAATGACACATAAAAGGAGGCACAGTATATGCATTCTAAGTGTTATTTCACTAACATTATGCTATTGTGATTCATCCATGCTGTTGCATGTATCAGTAATTCATTTATTCCCTTTTGATAACAGAGTAATATTTCATTTTAGGAGTGTACCACATTCCTTAATTCATCCACAAGTATGAGCACATTTGAATTTTTCAGAATTAGACAATTATGGCTACAGCTGCTACAAATATTAGAAAGTAAGTCTTTGCGTTGACAAACGTTTTTGCTTCTCTTGGAATTGCTAGTCATATAGTAGTTGTATGTTTAATGTTACAAGAAAGTGTCAAACTGCTTTCCAAGTAACTATGCCATTTTGTGTTCCCACCAGCAATGTGTAATAAAGCAATTTGCATACTTGTCAGAACATGATATTTTTTTGTCATTTTTATTTTAGCCATCAATATTTAAGTGTATCTCATTGTTTTAATTTGTATTTCTCTGTTGACTAATGATGATGTTGGCTGCCATTTACACACTTCCAAAGGGAAAACATGTCTGTGTGTCCTGTCTCTCCTACAAGGGACTTGTCAGCATTTGGATTATGACTTTATAGATTATCTGGCTTTTTTCTCATTGTTAGAGTGGGGTTAATATTGTCAGTGGCTTTTAACATTTTAAGTGGAATCTGATGCAGACAGAAGTCTAACAAATACCTTTCTTAAAGGGCTTGAAGGAATTGAACACACCGAAAGAAGTCATGAAGTTCCATTTCTGTCAGTGGGTATCCATGTGAAAACTCAAGAATCTTTCTTAACTTCAGATGTATTTCTCACTTCCTGAGAAAAATAGCAGGATAATTGAGGAACTAATATATATATTTGTATCATTTAATATCTATCAAATCATTTATTACAGAAACATAGTGGAATCTTCTAAATGGTCCTGATAAGCCATTTCAATAAGCTCTGGGACTTGAGAATCAAGGTGTCAAATAAAGGAATAAAGGAAGGAAGGGGCTGTGGGAGAAGGGAGAGCAGAAAATAAAGTTGGATATCACACATATTTTCCTCAAGTGCAAGAGTAGCAATAAGAATCATATATCTGTCTATATCTTAAATTATAATTAAGTCCAAAATATATGTAGATTAAAGAAGGTTTTAATCAGAAGGGCTTTCTAGTAGCTTCCACTTTTCTTTCTCTAACCTATCTTTATCATGGAATAATAATTTCCATGATATTCTCTTTATTCTCCATAGGCAATTCCAAATCACTAACACAAATACATCAATTTTAAGAAGAGAGCAATGCTAAAATGCTTATGAAAATTTAAAGAAAACTTTCCTGAAGCTAAAAAGTGAAGATGCCGATCAATTATTAATAAAGTACCCCCTGGGCCCCAATGCTGACCAGAGATGAAATATTTCATGCAATGAGTGAACAGAGTGATCATAACAACTATAAGAGTTTAGCATTCTTATACACATGTATCCAGAGGTGTTGAAAGTGTTTAGTAAATGAAAAAAAAAAAGTATATCCAATTTTTTACTCTCTCAACAAACTGATAAAACAAAAACTTACTTGAGCTAAAGTAATGAAACTAAGCCAAGAAAAAATTAAATTCCACATAGAGCGGGAAAGAGAGTAGACAGATTTATCGAAGTATGCAATAGTCTCCCTAGGGGGGTGTTAAAGGCTGGACCTGAATCATTTGAAAAGAGTCCAGGAAACACACACATACACACACACACACACACACACATAACAATGAGAGACATGCTAGAAGGAATTATTTGCACTGTCTGGCAAATTGGTTAAATGTTTATTTACCTTCAATAATTTTGAAGAGCCATGATCATAAAAAAGCTTCAGAGTAAGTATGTTTAGAAAGTACACTGCAGGATTAAAGAGTTAAAACTATATTAGATGTGAAGAAATTTTGAATTCATTTATATATAATATTGGAAAGGGAAAGGTTTTTTAATATCAGTGCACAAAAACGACTCATCATAATGAAAAAGTATGGTAAACTTCACTAATTTAAATTTGATTTTTTTTTTTTTTTTTTTTTTTTGTATTTTTTTTTTGCGGTACGCGGGCCTCTCACCGCTGTGGCCTCTCCCATTGCAGAGCACAGGCCCAGCAGCCATGGCTCACGGGCCTAGCCTCTCCGCGGCATGTGGGGTCCTCCCGGACCGGGGCACGAACCCGTGTCCCCTGCATCGGCAGGGGGGGGGGGCTCCCGCCCACCCCCC
>NW_006769459.1:760305-766365 GCF_000442215.2 Lipotes vexillifer
GCTCCGCGGCAATGTGGGATCTTCCCAGACCAGGGCGCAAACCCGTGTCCCCTGCATCGGCAGGCGGACTCTCAACCACTGCGCCACCAGGGAAGCCCCTGAATTTGATTATTCTTAACAGTTAATGACCATAAGAGGAAGTTATAAGATAATAATAACAATATGATAATTATGGCGTTCAAAACAATAAGAGCCAATATTTACTGGACAATTATTACATGCCAAGTGCTCTACTCCCTACTTTATAAATATTAGTTCATTGAAATCATCTAACAACCAAAATGAAGTGCATAATATTATTGTCCACATTATGTAGATGTAAAAACTTGGTTAAATGTACAGTTGGCCCTTGGTATCCATGGGTTCGGCATCCGCGGGAGTACCGGCTATACTATGCCATTTTTAATAAGGGACTTGAGCATCCCTTGGATTTTGGTATCACAGCAATCCTGAAACCAGTCCCCCATGGATACCAAGGGACTGTATGGACTTGCCCATGTTCACACAGCCCTTAAGTATTTACACAGTGTAACAAGATAAAAACCTAGGCCTGGGTATCCTAAATCAGTGCTTCTTGGAACATAATGTGCATTTGGATCAACCAGGGATCTTGTTAAGATGCAAATTATGATTCAGTATGTCTGGATTGGGGCTCAGGAGTCTATTTCTAACAAGCTCCCAAGTGATGCTGATACTGCCTGTCCATAAACCACTCTATGAATGGCAAGGCTACAGAGTATGACTTCTTACCACTAAAGTATAGTCCCTCACATATAGATATCAACTGAATCAATCATAGATAAGATTCAGGGAACTATGGAGTGATGAGACTCTATTATGTGTTTATGATGAGTGATTAGGCTGGAATCAGGAATTCTAGGTAAGGAAATAAATGTAAAGTCTTCCAAAATTTAAAATGCAGAAGTGCAAAACTTCTTTGTATCCAATTGTATGTCTATACATTTATTATGGAAATAGATTCTTACATGTGCTTAAATATTTTTTAAAGTGTTTACTGCAGTGTTATTTGTAATAAAAAAATGGAATTTTCCAAAGTATTTAGCAGTAGGAGACAGGTTAAATAAAGAAGAATAAATCTATCCAACAAAATATTGGGAAGCATTTAAAAAGTTACTTTATTGGAAAGGGCTCCATTTGTTTTGTAAGCCCAGTGTAGGTAGGGACTGTCTGTTTTATTCATGTCTGTAATGTCCATAAAGATGGAGCATGTCTTCTACACAGCAGGCGTTCAAAACTCAACAATTTTTTGTTGCCTGAATGAATATATGACTTCCAAGATATATGACTGAGTGAAAAAAATGTATAATAGTAGTTATAGGGTTTGGCAAGGATGGAATCTGTAAATTTTGGGTAGAGGTAAAATTATGCATTTATAGAGGTAAAATTATACTTTTATTTTATACTTTCTTCTCTGGTTTGATTAATGTCAGCTTTGATATTTGGAAAATAAAATTAGTTAAAATATACAAAAAGGAGAATCAGATATACCAAGAAGTTAGCATGTTAGTCCTTAGATTCCAGTCTTTCTTCTTTCATGGTTAAAAGCACATAACATAAAATTTACCATTTTAACCCCTTTTAAGTGTACAGTTCGACAGACTAAGTATTTTCCCATTGTTGTGAAAGAGATCTCCAGGATCTTTTCATCCTGCAAATCTGAAACTCTATACCCATTAAACAACAACCACAGTCTCTTTTAAAGGAAGTGCTTCAAGCTACTGTGTTGAATCAAAGACAAATTTCCTTCCACACTTCTTCCAATATTTTATTCATACATTTAAATTTGTACAGTCAAAATTAGCCTCAAGGCTTCCCCTTTCTCATTTTTTAGGAGTCCACTTCGTTTAATGCTGTTCTCCCAAATTTGAGAATAATCAAAGTGAATTAGATGTTATAAGTTGATTTGTGCCACTATCTAGTTCTGCATATCAATTTTATAATATTAAGTATTCCACAGAAATTGTGAGGTAATTTGGGGATTAAGAAGGGAGATACAACTGAAAGGAAATGTTCTACTGTGTATTCTAAATCTGTTTGACTGTGCTCCCAGTAATGGCTACTTCTATTCTTCAAGTCTGCCAAAATTTAGTTGTAAATAAAATAGAACCTGCTCAAAATCTACAGAGGCTAAATTATGAGTCCAGATCCTAGGGCTCTGTGATACAATTTATATGATTTACAACTACTATGTTTTTTTCAGTGTTAGAATATGTAAACACATCTATTTCTTGAGATTGAGTCAAATATTTCTTTTGCTCTTTAGGCTTTTGACTATTCAGTGGGATATATGGATATTGAGATGTTTCAAAATCCCTAGGACCACAAACTCCATCCAGAAGTCCTGATTTATGTCATTAAGTGTTTGAGTCCTACAATTTTATCTTCTTCTGAGATAAATTCACCTCCAGATAATTTGCAGAAAATCATTCCAGGCTAAACACTAACACGTGATATGGCCAATACTTGTGTATTACTAGAACTGCTGTTCCATTCAGCCTGTTTTCAATCTGTCAGATTCCTTTTTTGTGTGCTGAAACCTGATGGCAATAGAGCTGCACTTTTTCACAGACAGGCTCTTTTGAGGGGAAATGTATTACAGGCAGAGGATACAAGTGGATAGTGTGGCCTTGAGTAAGGCCTTGGGATGTCAGATGTACTCATGGCCAAACAGAGGTCTCTTATTGGGAATCATGGCCCTGTTTTTTGCTAGGGTGCTGTGAGTGAAGGCTATCTATACCATCCTCCACAGTGGTTGCTCACAATCAACCTGGAATCTCCTTTTTTATTTTCTTAAATTTGTAATCTGCCTTATGGTGTACCATTTATTTGAATGACATATAATCAGCAAATTATAAATTTCTAAACCTATATGTTAGGTATAAAGGAAAACAGGCTGAGTTTTAACTTCCTTTGGAATTTTAAACAATGCAGATGATTCTAAAATTTTTTTTTCAAAAGAATAATACGACACAAAAATTATCTGGAATAACATGGTCACAAATTTTTACATGAGAGATTTGTAACTGAAGCAATAGAAAAAAGTAAGTATTTTCGAAACTGCAAAAAAAGTTGAGTTTGCAAACTAAAAATGAGTTAGATTAACCAATCATGAGAATGTACTTTCACAGAACACATAAAGGCAGTAATTCTCCAGGTGTGGTCTAGGGTCCAGAGTTATTAGCACGACAGGGGAAACTTTGATAAATGCAAATTCTCAGGCCCACTGTAGACCAACTGAATCCAATGGGGAAAGGGCTTACTGATATGTTTTAAAGACGCCCTCCAGGAGATTCTATCCCCTGGCACAGTTTTCGAATTATTGCTATAAACTATAAATCATTCACTACTCTTTGATCAGTGCAAGTAATCTTAACCTAAAAAAAGAAAGAAAAATCAATTGCACCAACTATACATTTGACGTTTCCTTTGGTAGCCCAAGTACAATTTTAATTGATATCTAATGTAGTCTTTGTTCTTAAATTTCTGTAGCTCAATCTGTAGCTTTGATAATAGTTCAATGGAATTTACATTGTGCATTTCCATATACTCTTAAATTGAGTATTCAATGATCGTGGCTCGTCAAGGTTAATTGTGACATTAATGATTTCTATTTCTACCCTCACCACTTGTGAGGCTGCAGGGGGGGCTGACAGCGCTCCAAATGTGCAGTGCCCTCAGCTCTCCAGCTGAGCCCAGGATGCTGACAGTACAGGTTCAGGAAAGGGTCATTGTGCGAAGCTAATTTCCGGTAGCTATGTGAAACAGTGATTCTTTCCACAAAGTGACTAATTATGAATACTACGGCAAGATTGATGTTCTCTTTTTTCCTGTTCTTTCCTCAGAAAGAACCATATAAACCCTAGTACTGCTGATTGGAACTTCATTTGGGCAATCCAGTTGGCTCAGAGGAAACGCAGCATTTGAACTAAAATATCCATGAAATTGCTGTAAAGGCTAATTGGAAGGTGGGCAGTTTCAGGCAAATGTGAAAACAACTTTTGTTCTAGTATGACTCTAATAGGACTTATGTAGTGGAACTAGACTAGGATTTCATAAGGTTACAACAAAATAGTTATTTTCTGGGGCTTCCCTGGTGGCGCAGTGGTTGAGAGTCTGCCTGCAGGGGACACGGGTTCGTTTCCGGATCCGGGAAGATCCCACATGCCGCGGAGCGGCTGGGTCCGTGAGCCATGGCCGCTGAGCCTGCGCGTCCGGAGCCTGTGCTCCGCAGCGGGAGAGGCCACAGCAGTGAGAGGCCCGCGTACCGAAAAAAAAAAAGTTATTTTCTAACACCAGATACAAGCAGTCCAATTACTGCTTAAGACTTAGATAGGCAGTGACGGTGTTTATTTAATAAGTGGGTGCTTGCAATTTTATGTAGTATAGATGTGATTTTTTTCATGCACTTTGATGCATCAGAAAATTCATAACGCTAACTTTATTTCCCATGGTAAAAACTTTCTGATTTTCATTGGGCATCTCACTAGCACTAGCAATGGTGGGTTTCCTTAGTGCCATTTTTAATCTTATGATTTAATTTGGAGTGCATATTGTGCATTTGTGAGATGGACAGCAGAGATTCGATGTACTCAGTTTTTAAGAAAATGTGTACTTAGTCAAAGCGGAGTCACTTATGCAATAACTAACCTTTCTTTTCATATTGTGACACAGGAATTTTATTGAAATAAAGAACCAAGCATTCATTTAAGTGGAATTCAAAGACGCACTAAGGATTTCTACTCAAAGTGTAGCCTGAGGACCAGCGTATCAGCATGATTCAGAACTTGTTGGAAATGCATGATTTCAGGAATCACCGCAGACCAACCGAAATAGAATCTATTCTAACATGATTCCAATTGGTTTGTATGTTCATCAGAATTTCAGGTGCACAGTACTGGGGAGAAATAAATAATATTTGATTTATCCAGTCTGTTGTTATTTGCCACCAAAAATGAACATGCACTTTGATTTACTGAGGTTTTCAGCAGCCACTTTGGGGATTAAAATGTGCAGAAATTACCATGCCATCTGTATAAATCTTGCAGACCTAAGCATCTGCCATAAGTATATAAAAAATTCATCTTTTTTTTAATACCTATTGGGTCAAATAGTTATTTGACATTGAACAGGTTAATTTTTCTGCTCTTAAATTTCCTCATCTGCAAAATGGGGACAAACACTAATATTTCCATTACAAGGCTGTTTTGAGGATTATATGAATTATACATGTAAAATATTTGGAAGAGTTTTGGACACATAGTAAACAGTCCTTACTCATTACTTTCAGTATTGCTTTTTGACATTAGGCACAGAAGGGTGATTTGCACTCTTCAGACCAAGTGAGAAAAGGGGCCAGGAACTAAGTTGGGTGAGTGAGTAGGTGTGAGTTTAAAGATACTATAAAGAGGCCCTTTGGTTTGTCTCAATTCCTCATGACACCTTGGGATGAACAGAGCAAGGTAAGACAAAGCCAGCTGAGCCTCACTGGTCACCCTGGGTTGCTTGAAGTTTTTGATCGTAGCTCTAGAGAAATTCACTTGGCACCCCTGAGGTCTGCCATAGGGCAGCCAAGTTCAGCAAGGGCAGCAGAAAGCGAAGCAGCAGTACTCATGCCAGCACTATTTTATAGCACCCTTCATCAAAGAGGGAGAACAAACCCCCAGAAGGATGGCTGATGGCATTAAAGATAAAACATGAAAGAAACAGAATTTTCTCTAGGACATCGTTTTTTGTCTAAAGGGATTCCACAGAGAGCGTCCTGCAGTTGAAAGAGAAATCTGGCCAGAGGGGATAAACTTCACTTGGTATTCTGGCCACTCTGAGTATTAGCTCATCTCTTGATTTTTAAAATAGTGTGTTTTTACTTCATATCATGTTTCTAGAAAATTTACTTAGGATCAAACTTCTAAAAATATGCTTGTTTTAGGATAGGTGTATCCCTTGTTTAAATGTAATAACAGAAAAAAAGATGTACAGATTGGATCTTCCTTGAAAAAGCAATTTCAGATAATGTTTCACAGAGAATTATAATGAAAGAGT
>NW_006769459.1:766375-773575 GCF_000442215.2 Lipotes vexillifer
AAGAGTGTAGCATTGCTTTTTTCTTAAAAAAGAAAAAAGAAAGAGGGAAAAAACACAACTAAAAATGACTCTGAAAATGAGGGCACTTTTTATATTTGCCATGTGGAAAGTGAAAATAGTTTATGACAGCGTTTATGGAATATTCAAGACTGTCTAGGGCTGGTGGCGCAGTGGTTGAGAGTCTGCCTGCCGATGCAGGGGACACGGGTTCGTGCCCCAGTTCGGGAAGATCCCACATGCCACGGAGCGGCTGGGCCTGTGAGCCGTGGCCGCTGAGCCTGCACGTCCAGAGCCTGTGCTCCGCAATGGGAGAGGCCACAACAGTGAGAGGCCCGCGTACTGCAAAAAAAAAAAAGACTGTCTACAAATACAAAGTGGAATAATGATGATGATGATGATCACATTAGAAACAAATGCTATTATATATTGGGCTTCTGTGAAGTGCAAATGACCCTATGCATTGCTTCTGATACTAACAGGAAACTATAAGATAGATATCATTAGTATCAGGTAGTAGTATTTCTCATTTAAAGATGTGGAATATAATGTTCAGAGACATTACTTGTCCCAGGTCTCAGGCAAGGCAATACTAAGAGATAACTAGATGGACCATTCCCATTCCCATTAGTCTGCACTAACATCTTCCCATAAGTCAGGCCAGAGAAACTTCCTCACTAAGAATAATATTTCTGCTTTTCCCCCAAGCCATCCTGCTGCATTAATTCTCATATAAATATTCAGAGCCTCTACTGTGCTGATAATGAACTAAGTAAGCATTCAATTCAGGTGTATATGTATGACTCTGAAGTCCCTACTCTTAAAAATTTATTCTCCCACAATTGGTCATTGAAGACAGTCACCACTGTAGACATTCTCATTTTCTAGACAATAATTTCCATAGTGGAGACAAATTTCTATCAGCATCACCTAAACCATAGGGCAGAAATACGTGTGACATCAATTGTTTCTACACATCAGAGATGACGTGATGCTCTTCCGTGTTTCTTCTGAAAAATCTGGCTCCCTAACGAATAAATACTTAGTGCTTGATATAGATTTGCTAATGATTAAAAGAAAAGACACAGTTAAGTTTCTCCCCTTAGAGTCATACAGGGCTGCTGAGAAGGGGCTCTCCCTTTCCCAAAATAAAATAAATAGAAGTCAGTAGAGGGAAGATTTATACAATATTTGCTGTGGATCTTATCACAATCTTCTCTCTTCCCTCTCAAAAAAAAAAAAAAAAAGGGAAAGTTAAGCCCATTATGCTTGAATAAACTTAAACTTGCAAGATATGAGCAACCACATTTCCATCTGCATCAGAACAATTAAATATAATTGTTTTTAAGTTCTTATAAGACAAAGTTCAGGACAGCCATTTTTCCAAATCTATAGTTTTCATACAAACAGCGAGAAAAAGTTCTAGCCGTTCACAGTTACTTACTTATCACTCTGTGACTTTTCTCACTGAATTTTTTCTTTAAAGTTTTCTGTTGTAGTCATGTTATTTTTGCAGCCTGTTTCATTTCTTTGCAAGTTCAAAACCCACATTTGGCCAAGGGGTTCCCAAATCACCTGAATGCAAAAGATGTTTTACCAGCCTGCATAATATCTACAGCAGGATGTGAATACTTATTGAAAGTAAAAGATGTTTAAGGGAGGAAATAGAAGGTATATGGCTAACATTTCCAGAAACTACTTATGAAAGCTTGATACGTGTCTTTAGAGCAATAATACCTTGGGATTGATATGCTTGAGCCCATTTCCTAGGAAGTATCACTGTGAGTGTCCAGTGGATTGCATGGGGGTTGGGAGCAGGTGCAGAGCTCTGCCAGCTCAGCATGTACACTGCGGGGCACACAGCAGCGACGTGTCCCTGCTGTCTGCACAGCTTACTGGGTGAGGCTGTGCCTTTAATGAGGAAACATGCCTGTAAGATAAATCCAGCTCAGCTTTGCAGATGCACTGGGACAAAAGAAATGACAGGAATATGAATGAAAAACTTGATAGATTTGGCCACACATAAATATAAAATGTCTACATGTTAAAATACAGAAATAAGGTCATTTCAATAGAAAAACAGAATAAGAAATATAACCTGACAACACTCAAGACATAAGAGAGCCAATAAACCTACGAAACATATTGAACTTTACTTGTAATCAAACAGAAAGGGATGCAAATAAAATAACAATGAGTCCCCACTGGAAAAGACCAAAAGGGAGAAAGTATTAGCAACGAGCAGAAAGCAAGCACTTTCATACACTGTTACTGAAAATGGAGGAAATACATGATAAATACATTTGAGGGGAAAATTGTCTATTTTATCTATTTATCTATCTTAAAATTAAAATGTGTATAATTTTGATACAGTAATATTGTTTACTGGAATTTGTCACAGAGACATTTTAAAATATGTTAAAAATTCATATACCAAGGAATTTCATTATAGTATTTTTGGAAATATTAAAAATGGAAAAGGAGACAACCTAAAGTGTTAAGAGTTTATATTTGTAGAAAAATTCATGGCAAATTATTTTGACATGGTACATGAACGTAGTCAAAATAATAATTTTAAAGAATATGTAAGGATATGGGGGAATAATTATAATGGTTATTAAGTTAAAAAATGTTTGCAAGACATGTAACTTATAACATCAATTACACAATTATAAGATATGAAAATTCAGCAACTATAATAAATGGTTATGTCTGGATGTTCGAATTATGATTTAATTTTTCCTTAATTTTAGAAAATCAGATTCCTATAGGTAAATGTATCTAATGTACAGAAAGTTATATAATTAAGTGCTAAATTATCCTAAACTGAATCTTCCTAACCTTCAGTTTTACTTGCCAGAATTGATAAATTAAAAATGGTTGTTTGCTTTTAGCTCCCAGAGATACATCCATAATGCTCGATACTAGTCTAATATCACTATTTGTCTCTCTGATAGATAAAGATTTAGCTAATTTATACGACTCCCCTGCCCCCCTCCACGTACCAACTCAATCCTTTTCCTACCAATACAGTCATATCATGCAGTTTAACTTTTCAGTTAGATAAAATATAAAAGTAAATAAAACATTTAAGCCACATTTCTTATTATCTCAACTACATATATTATCTCTTGACTTCTCACTTTGTTTGATGAGGCTATAAATGCCCTATTCCTACATTTACTTCTCTTCCCCTCTTCTACCATCTATTTCTGACATTTATAAAATTATGTTTGCATCTGTAAGACAACCGCTGTTCTGTAACCACATTAACTTTTGTAATTTGTGTGGAGATTAAGCTTATATTTGAAAACAATTGCAGAGTATTGATTATGTCGTATCTTTCACTTTGAAGGTGGTATGATTCTTCTTCGACTACAACGTCATGATCACTTGTCAAAATAGAATATTTCCAGGATTAAGTCATTTTTCTTACTGGTGAGGTAGCCAGGATAATGAGCCTTGTGAACATTCAGCCGCAGGGAGCGTAGTAGCCAGAGACCCCAGAAGCTGTGCTCTGAAATCAGTGCTGGCCTGAGATGAGCACTGAGGCCAGGCTTCCAGGGACTGGTCCTAACCAATGACTGAGCTTGGGAAGGTCACTATGCAGGCACAGTCCGGGGCCACGTGGGACTCTGCTCCGGGCTGGAATTGGCACAAGAACTCCCTGAAGACCTCGAGGTCCTCCTTCCCTCTCTTCTTCACGAAGACTCAGACTTGCATTGCCTTCCTTCCCAAAGCTCTTCCAGCCTTCCAGCTTCTCCCCATTTCTCACACAATCACTCACCCAACTGAAATCCTTGCAGGTTGAATCCTACCTTTGGCGGCTGCTTCTCCTTGACTGAACATAGATGCCATTAGTTCCTCAAAAGGATGCAATATTTTAATGTGCTTTATATTTTAACCCTCAGTTCTGTACATTTTCTTAGCAATATTATGTTAATTATTAATTATATCATCCATTATTTAGGTATTATACATTATTAAATAAAATATTAATACAATAACTATATTAATAATTAATTAACCATTTCCCTTTAATCTATGTTTTTATTACATAATCAGGTTTTATTTTCAAATTTCCAATTATACTGTGAATTCTGGTGCACACCATTTGCTCCATGCCCATGACCTCCCTCCCAGAGAACTCTGTCCTGCTTCGACTGTTATTGTAGTATTTTCTTCTACTCATCTCCAAGTTTGAAATCACTATTGATTGGATCTCAAGATCTTTTCTTGACTTATTCTTTATTTCTTCTGAGGCACACACTAAACTAATTTCCTAAGAAAGGATGTGCCAGAAATAAATTTCTGAGTTTTTGGAATTTTACAATGGCTTTGTTCTGACTTAGATATTATTGAGCCATCAGAGTTTTCAATTCTAGTTAGAAAATACTTTCCTTCAGAATTTGGACGGCCCGATTTCACTGTCTTGTAACACACACTATTGCTAATAAGAATTCAGAGACCAGTATGTTTTCCTATATTAAGTGATAATCTTCTCCTCTATGAATTCTCTTATAATTTTTTCTATATTATTCACATACTGAATTTCAGAGCAATATATGAAAATATAAATTTTGTGTGCATGTGTACAGTTGGCCGAAGTGTTTTTAAGATTCATGTTACTCTAGCTTTTAGTAATTCTTACCGTTCATAATTGCGTGTTTTCTTTCCATTTTCTTTCTTGTCCATTTCTCAAATACCTTAAGTTTGAGATTCAATCACCTGGGTTTATCCTCTGTGTCTTGTCCCACCTCCATTCTCAGTGTATTTTTTATTTGGTCAATATAGAAAATACACCTTCTATTTATTCCATAACCAGTCTGATATTTCATAAGAACCTCATGCCACTGGTGAGGAAACGTATTTCAGATAATATCGCAGCTTTTTTCCTGTTAAAGTACTCTATTCATAGTTCAACTCCCCACCAGTGCTAGTTTAACTAGTTCTTTTTATGCAAATGAGTCTTAGATTATGTTCTCCTTTCTCCTCCCCAAATGACAATTGTTGATATGAGGGGGTCTCACTGTGTCTTTTTCATGATTAAGAGTCTCTCAGATTCACGCATGTGCTCTGTGCTGTTTTCTGCTGTGAGGAGCTGGTCTGGTATGATTACTGGACAGATAACCACTGATTCTGAAGGTCGTGTTTGGCATATTGTGGGACAGGCCGACAGCAACGGCTAGGATCTGTGGTTCTGTCCATTTGCCTTTCATCTGAAAGTCTTCACACCCACATACTTCTTTTCTCCAACCCTAAACCTCTAACCTTTTACTCATTGTGTTCAGCAACTTCTTTTAACTTTCTGAGTTTCTTAATCATTTCTCAACTGCTTGCTTACGGCACATAGGTTTGTGGTGGGGTAGAAAATTATCTCTGTATCTTAACTAATTGCTTCTCCCAAATGTTCTCATTCCTCATCTGGGTAATTTCTCAGAAACCTCAACGGACAGGGCATTGATGTGAAAGCCAAGGTTCCTCAGTGAGTCCATGGCTTTCCCTATGCTGCTTCAAGTACAACAGGACACTTGCTCTCAGTGCTGAGGTTCCCTAGTGCATTTAAAGTGTGCGCTTCGCTAAGATTAGGACCTGATGGACAAAGTGACAATTAAGTAGGGAAAACTCACCACGTTACCACTATCTTCTCCCTTCTTGTAATAATCCTCGAGAGCAGAAGTGAGAAGACTATTCTCTTATTTTTTCCTCCTTAAGTGTAATCTCATGATTCAGCCCAGCGGCAGGTAAGAGTCAGGGGAGAAACCAGTCCTCTGATAGAAAAGCACAAATCAGGAAGCATTTCACCAATATTGTATTTACCATCCGTCCTTCAGGCAACCCCGGAGGAGCACTTTTATCTTCCCCTCCTGCTGAGTTTGGAACTTATTGAGAAATAAGACAGAGGAACCAGAGAGCAAATGACCCCTTAATCACTGATAAAGCTGTTTGGTCAATGTGGCTTTAAGAATATGGCCACTTGGCTCTGAACTGCTTCACCACAGGGTTAAACAGACTGGCCTGCCCAATATTGGCAGAGCTGAAGAAAGTTGGCCTTCCTGACCAGGGAAGCTTATCCTCTGAAGGAGTGGAGAAAAGTAGGCCTCCTGCAGACCAGGTGGTCCCACAAGAAAACCTGGAGTGCCCTCAGCCCAGCCGATTAAGCAAATGTGTGGCTCCTTGGAGCAGGCTGCAGCTGGATGTATGCTTCCCATACCTTTTTTGCTGGAGTTCTGAAGAAGGAATGTGCTCCTTTTTCATGGAAATGTGAGGAATGGAAAGTAAACATTCTCCAATAATACTCTTCAGATTTGTTTTTCTTGCGAAGCTATAAACAATTAATTCTATGATCAGCCCTGACTATAGCTGCTCACTTTTGCAGAGGCCAGAGGTGACTGATCAGGCTACCCCTATTTCCAGCTTCACCGTGCCACTCGTCTGATGCCAACCTAGTTTCCATGTCACTCCTCCTGGACTCACTGGAAGGAAGTTAGTTTCTGCCCCAAAGGGTTTTGAAATGGGTTAGAACCGTACTACTTCTGACCCGGAAGCATCAGCGTCACCTGGGGGCTTCTTAGAAATACAGAATTTGTTAGAAATGCAGAATTTCAGACCCAGCCCAGAACTACTTATCCTATAGTTTAACCCCTTGAAAGTTAAATCCCCAGGTAATTCTTATGTACATTAAAGTTGGAGAAGCATTGTTTTAGAACAAGTCATTGATTAAAGTACCTCAAAGGCTTTGCTAAACCCTAAACTGAATATTTCTTCCCAATCAGTTTTGCAACGCAAATTAGCCATACCACTATCTTCAATGGACCTCACTAGAGATTATGAGATGAAATTAAATTGTAGTGGATGAACTATAGATGAGATTAAATGAGCGCTATTGGAATGGCCTAATGGTAATCAGTCACACATTTTCCATATTTGAATTTAAGTTACCCCCCTTATGGAGTTCAGGAAAGTATTACAATTCAAAAATTGAATCCCCTTACCCAAATATGAATATAAAACTTGAAAATATATCAAAGTCCATATTTCTTATTAAAGTAAATAATAAAATAAATTCTAAAAATGAAACTCTTTGACCTTGTGAGCTAAAGTCGCTTTCCGAGATACTTGGGCAGATAACCCACTCTGAAGGCTGGGCAGTGGATGCCTCTTCAGTAGCTGGTGCCAGAACTTGTCATCCACTTATTCCTG
>NW_006769459.1:773585-783300 GCF_000442215.2 Lipotes vexillifer
TTTGAGGCATATGTGCCTTTTAGCAATGTGAGGAAATTTGCACTGGTGGTGGCCCAGTTCCCAGATCACGAGATCTCTTTCTTTCCTGTGTTATTGAGCTTAGTACAAAAAGGGAAAAAAACCTTGTAACCAATATCTCTACATAACACCTCGAGGCCCTGGATGTCTTTCTTCTATCTCTTGAACATTTCCAGCCTGGAGTAGCATTTCTTTCTACTCTCTCTTTCTCTGTAGTAGAAGCTATGCCTTTATTTACTTTTTCTTCTCCTTTCACCCCTATACACTGAGGGCTCAGATGAGTTTTTAGCAGTTTAACCTGAGTTCACTTTTGTTTTTCTGAACCACATACACAAGCAAGCGATTTTGCTAGATAAAAAGACTTATTTTATCTGGTGGTGTTAGACTTCTCTGGTGGTGTTAGACTTCTGTATTTCCCATTGAATTTGCTAGTTTTGCTTTGTGAGGCCACTTGGTTAGACAGAGCAAATTCTGGGTCTGCAAAAATCATAGTATTCAAAGAAATATTATATATCTTCACATCCCTTTTCTGACTATTTCCCCAAGGAGACATTTTCCCATCAGACTAAGGATGAATGTATGATTGTTATTACCCAGCCTGGCTCTTTCAAGGAGTTTTCTCTCTTTTGTGTCTGTTTCTTCAGAGCACAAGCAATGTTTCCTCACCTACGTTACCCGGGTCACCTTGAAACTCACTCAGTAATTGTTTGGTTATATACACTAATCTTTCTAGGCTTCCTCTCTCAAAGTTGTCCATGTCTTCCCCAACTACTTAATATTTGTAAATATTTCTCTAACTACTTAGGCCTTATCTTCAAATTGTGATTCATATTTTTTAATATTTTTATTTTTAATTTTTAAAATTGAGTATAGTTGATGTACAATATTATATAAGTTCCAGGTGTAAAACATAGTGACTCACAATTCTTAAAGGGTATACTCCATTTATAGTCATTATAGTATATTGACAATAATCCCTGTGTTGGACAATATATCATTGTAGCTTATTTTATACCCAATAGTTTGTACCTCTTACTCCCCTTCCCCTATATTTCCCCTCTCCTCTTCCCCCTCCCCACTGGTAACCACTAGTTTGTCCTCTATATCTGTGAATCTGCTTCTTTTTTGCTATATTCGCTAGTTTATTTTTTAGATTTCACATGTAAGTGATATCATATAGTATTTGTCTTTCTCTGTCTGACTTAATTTCATTAGCATAATAACCTCCAAGTCCATCCGTGTTGTAGCAAATGGCAAAATTTCACTCTTTTTTATGGCTGAGTAGTATTCCATTATATATATATATATATATATATATATATATATATATACACCACATCTTCTTTATCCATTCATATGTTGACAGACACTTAGGTTGCTTCTGTATCTTGGCAATTGTAAATAATGCTGCTATGAACATTGGGGTGCATGTATCTTTTCAAATTAGTGTTTTCTTTTTTTTTGGATATATACCCAGGAGTGGAATTTCTGAGTCATATGATACTTCTATTTTTAGTTTTTTGATAAACCTCTATATTGTTTTCCACAGTGGCCACAACAATTTACATTCCCATCAACAGGGTATGAGGGTTCCCTTTTCTCCACATCCTTGCCTTTTTGATGATGGTCATTCTGACAGATGTGAGGTGATTGATCTTGTTTTAGGAATTTTTTATTTAATTATATATTTAACAGGTTATCTCTCAACATTTTTTGGACTCTTTCTGACAGAAGGCTCCTAATCATTGAGATCTTGCCTTTTTCCTGCTGTTATTTATTTATTTGGGGGTATACCCAGCCACTCTTTCTGATCTAGTAGAAACCAAAACAGGTGTCCCCTCCTTAACACCTTCCTTAAAAGTATATGTCTTCTCTACTTTCTTATCTGTCTGGTTTCACCTCCAAGATGTCATTTGTCTCCTATCAAATGTGTATACCTTTTCCTTTAAAATGACAGATTTCTCATGTGGAAATTCTCTCTTCCTCAAGCTTATTTAGCTTATATTTATTATGTGCTCGTTCTTCACTATTCCTGCTATCAAAAGCAAAGCCTATTTTTAAATCAATCCAATCACTCCTAGATTTCCTGAGAAATGAGATCCCTACAGACAGAATGTTCCAGCTCAGGCTTTTTAAATTGCTGTCTTAAGTCTTTGTACTTGCAGTGATTTTTATTGACATGCTTTTTGTCCTCAATAGGAGCTGATGGCATACACTTCACAATTAATGGCCTCTTTTCCTATCATATTTTGTATAGTAAGATATACTGAGCTTATGTGGATGGAACCACAATCTGGATCTCTGAAACTTAAAACTTTAATCAGAGTTGCAGAAACAACTCAATTCTGGTTCTGTTTGAGACCAAATAATGGGGTCCGACTCAAGAGTGTGTGTATGTTAAAAACTACATAAAGCCTAAATGAATATGGGGCATCTGATCTGGCACTACTAGCTCACATATTGGACACGCTCAGGAAATTTAGCTGCCTTTGCAATGATAAGTTCTAATCTGAGGTAATGGCTGAGAAGTACAAGAAAAGCAGATAAAATTAATCCATACTTCAATGACTTAAACTGTAGTTTAATGAATTTTTGCTTGTTTTAAATGAGCATAAAGTAGGTCTCAGAGTCTCCTTTTGTTCAATATAATTTATCTACTTGATAAAATCTGTGTCAGCTTAGGTGGGGTCATGTTTAGGTCATGAGGGACCATCTTATGTCTTAGGTCAGATTGGTGTCATCTGCAGAGAATTCTATTCCTGCTTATTAAGGTCTGTACAGGCTATACTTAATAAGTTGAAGGCCCATTAAAAACAGCACTGAACCTCTAAAAACAGAAAATCCCCTATGGCTAAGCCACTGTGAAAGGTTGAATTCAAATGCCACATAGCCTTTACTCCCTAAGGCCTTTTATTAGTACTATAGCAGAAATATCAATCATCTTTGGTCCTCAAATACCAGTTCTTATATATTCTCAAGACTATGGGATGCAGGGCTTTCCATGAGCCAATAAAAAATACTCCTATCTACTCTGTCATACAGAGTGAGGTAAGTCAGAAAGAGAAAAACAAATATCATATGCTAACACATATATATGGAATCTAAAAAAAAAAAAAAATTGGTTCTGAAGAACCTAGGGGCAGGACAAGAATAAAGACACAGATGTAGAGAATGGACTTGAGGACACAGGGAGGGGGAAGGGTAAGCGGGGACAAAGTGAGAGAGTGGCATGGACACACATACACTACCAAATGTAAAGTAGATAGCTAGGGGGAAGCAGCCGCATAGCACAGGGAGATCAGCCTGGTGCTTAGTGACCACCTAGAGGGGTGGGATAGGGAGGGTGAGAGGGAGATGCAAGAGGGAGGGGATATGGGGACATATGTATACGTATAGCTGATTCACTTTGTTATACAGCAGAAACTAACACACTGTTGTAAAGCAATTATACTCCAATAAAGATGTTAAAAAAAAAAAGACGTAGAACAGAAAAATGAAAGGTGACATACTAGGTTAATTTTGATAACACTAAGTAGAGAACAGAACTTCAGCTAACTTGGCAAATGTGCTTGCTTATCCTTCAGCCTGGAACTAGGTGGACTCAGTCATACAGTCCCTGGTGCCTTTGGGCACCTGCCTACCTCCCGGGCAGGGCAAGAGCCAGACTCTCCAAGCTTCCCCCATGGAACAGCATAGGACGCACATGACTTGCAAGGCAGCTGGGCTCAAAAGGAACCTGGAGGCACCAAATCAACCACACTCATTTCTTCTCTTAAATGTATTGGTCGGATGCATTTCTCCCACACATTTCTCTCCTGGGGAGTGGAGCATAAAGTCACTCCTTTCTATGAAAGCAAGAGGAAAACGGGAATAAACACCTCTACTGTACTATGTAAATGTGGATGGAGACTGGTTTCTGCATTCAGTTGATTACTCTTTTCACTTACTTTTTAGCCAGTTATTTGGGAAAATACTTGCAAGTGGTAAATATTGTCCCTCTCCAAAGCATGAAAATATTTATTCATATTTTGTCAGTTTTCAATGGTTTTCGTTTTAGCCGGGGCTCACTGAGTGAGGAGGTGAGCGACTTTCTAGCAAGCCAGCTAGATCGCTGAGCAAATTTGTGTTATCTGAGCAAGATTCTAGGAAAAGGAATTTTCTTAATGAGGTCAAAGATCTATGGTTCCAGTCCCAGCTACAGTACTTGAGTTTGGGCAAGTGACAGTTGTTTTATGCTTCTTTGTCTTTAAAACGAACACAAAACTTCAAAAGATTATTGTGATTATTAAACAAGGAATATCTGTACATTGCATGGCATAATGATTAACATGTTATTCAAGTAAAGTTGGAGCTCTGATTCTTAATCATTATCATTAAAACCCAAAGTTACTTTTTGATTCCATATATAAATATTAATATTTTCATATGTGTAATATGCCAAAACACTGATAATTATTGAACCAACTACCTTAATGACCTCTTCTTTTTTTTATCTGCACAAGATATTGCTATTAATCACTGACCTGCCCTCCAATGAGAGTACTGCCCCCTCTATTCCTCTCTAGGCAGCTAAATGATAGTAGTTAAAATATGTCTCATGAGATTTTTCTGTCACCAATATCACTGCAAAGAGTGTATAATAATTCCTGCAACATTCATCTGAACAGCTGTGGACTCAGGGGTTCACGACCCTATGACAGAGGGTGTGTCTCTAAGTGTCTCTTTTTCTTTTTTTTTGCGGTATGCGGGCTCTCACTGTTGTGGTCTCTCCCGTTGCGGAGCACAGGCCCAGGACACGCAGGCTCAGCAGCCATGGCTCATGGGCCCAGCCGCTAAGCGGCATGTGGGATCTTCCTGGACCGGGACACGAACCCACGTCCCCTGCATCGGCAGGCGGACTCTCAACCACTGCACCACCAGGGAAGCCCTCTAAGTGTCTCTTTGAAGAGACAGTGAGAGCTGGAGTGATGAGAACAGGGCAAGGGAAAAAGAGCACAAGTCAGTCATGAAAAGGACACGTGAACTGATTTAAAGGGATAAGCAGAGGGTGAAAACTTCAGTATTTCTTAGTTCCACCATGGAAGCCATAGACATAAAATTTTCAAAAGTTATTTTCTGGACTGCCAATTAGATTGACTATTATTAGGTAACCTTGGTTTAAGTACATCTACCTGGAGACATGAGGTGGCAGATGAAGTGGGAGTTTTAGGCTTGGATGTAAACAGAATTTTGTACATTTCTTCCACATACAGGATTACAAGACACAATGACCTTTGTCACTGCCCAAGACCTAGATATCCTTGACCAAATATTAGTTCCAGAAAATTGTGAGGCAATGACTTCTGTGATTATTTTGAGCCCATGATCAAGTGGAAGCTGTTATACTTAGTAATGAACAGATATTCTCAACGCAGCTTCAGGCAGGCACTCATGTTTGCTACTTAAAAAAATATTAGCCAAAAACTGGAGTAAATCCTTCAATAATTTCTGTTGTGTCTGCTAGGGATACATCCTTGGGAATATGTGCATTACTAAATTAAAAATAGAGATGATTCCAACTATTCTTAAAAATGCATAATATTTCACATTCTTAAATAAAATATCAAAGTTATTTGAATAAGTACCAGTCTGTATTGTTAATTTGTGAGATTTCAAAGACAGAAGACATAAAGATCACATTCTTTTTTTTCTACCTTTTTCACACTATTAAGGTAGCTGGTAGGACTGTTTGTCATATCTGCCAATGACAATTTACAGTGTTAATAACGGTGACAATGAAAGTTACATTAGTGTTATTATTATTATTATTTTATCGTGGTGCACGGGCCTCTCACTGTCGCAGCCTCTCCTGTTGCGGAGCACAGGCTCCAGACACTCAGGCTCAGTAGTTGTGGATCACGGGCCTAGCCGCTCCGCGGCATGTGGGATCGTGGCACAAACCCGTGTCCCCCGCATTGGCAGGCCACTGCGCCACCAGGGAAGCCTCCATTATGTGCAGGTACTCTGTTTTAAAAGGTCTGAATCAAATTATAATAATTTAGGGTCCTTACAGAATTTCATCAGAAAAAATTTAAACCTCTGTCAAAAATCTTGAAAAGCTAGCCATTAGGATGGAACACAATGAAATAATGGTATTGCAATAAGAATCTCATTAATGAACACCTTTCTGAGTTTGCTCTTTCACTGAAGGTACACACTAGTTTTGTAATTATTTGGCAATGCATTATGCAGTGTAAGCCATGACTTGGTATTAGTCAAAGTTAATAGTTCCAAGATTTACCTAATTTGGTTTAAAATTAGATTTCAAATACTCAGATGCAAATGACAAAACACAATGATAGCATTGCCCTTTAGCTCTAGTTATTGTACTAAGAAAAAAAGTTATCAAAAAAGCAATTGCTTTGGTTAGAGAAAAATACACTAGAAATCTAGTCTATAACCTCTTTTTAGAAAAACATTAAGAAAGCATTATTAAAACTATTAAAATCATATAGGAAAGATAATAATTCCTAGCATGCTAAGAAATCTTAACATGACATGTATGGAATAATGTACATTTTAGTCAATACCTCTTTATTTTGTAATCTAGTAGAATGTTTTGATAGTATGACAAAAAGATGCTGCATTTGCTGATTTTTTTTATAAACTTCTGTATAAATAAACAAAGGCATAATTGAGAAATTTACCTATAGTCCATGAATTTACATATGAAATTCTTCACCATTGGTTAGGGACAGTGGGATGGCAACCACCCCAGATTTATTTCTTGGTTCATTTATATACTTGATATTAATCAAATATCTATTTTGAGCAAGTAGTACCTTCAACAAATACCTTCAACGGTATTTGTAGCACCTTCAACAAATACCGATTACTGTATTAAATCATTTAAATTCTATTCTATTATTGCTTTACCTTCTCATTTACTTTTGATCACACACTTTGACATTTCAACTAAGAGTGCACAGATATAAATTTAGTATTGATTTATTTGATATTCTTTTGCCATCTAATGAAAACTTAACATCTCTTTTTTTATTCGCTTTCATAGAATATGATCTTGTCCTGAATCTTCTCGGCACTAAATTCCATCATGGCAGTGTAGGCATTTTGCTTATATATCTCTGGTAGGCAATGCAAATATATAATGGACTTCATGATGCATTTGAGTCTACTATAACTTTAGCCTTGTCAAATGAGGCAAATCAGTAGAATGAAAAGATCTTACGGTCTTTCGACCCAGAAAACCTAGAATGTGAGTTTTACCTGTGATGTAGCACATCCAATAGAGATGAGACTCTGTTTCCTCATATTAAAAAAAAAGGGACCCAAAATATCTATCCACATGGATTTATTATGAAGTTTGAGATATTCCATGTAAAAATATCAGTTTAATGCTTGCTTTGTAATCCAAATTTTATTTCTCTCCTACACTTCATATGAAAAAGAGGCACCTACAGTCTGTTCTAATGAAGACAGAAAATGCCATCATGGATTCGCTCAAGAAAACAACGTAAACTATCTGGATTCCTTAGAACTATAGAGCAGTTTAGCTCTCAGATGTTTAGGACATGGCATGCAGATTGACCGTCTTTTTCTTTATCAGATAAATTGCCTAAATTCTCACAATACAGCATTTCTTTATGCATCTTTTCACCCTAGGTATCTCTTTTATTTAGGTTTACTTTACGTAGTTTTATGTACTATTTTATTGAAATAAAATATCAGCGTTTCTCTCCAAAAAGAATTTAAAACTTGGGATGTGGGTTTTATCTACAAACAATACTGAACCTCATATTAAGAGAGGTTTTGCATTTATCTTAGCACAGTTCCTGAAATATAGAAGGTTAGCTTTAAAAATATTACTGGGATAAATAAATGATATTGTTAATATAGTTATTCAGATGTGATGACAAATCATGCCTTGTTTTCATTTCTGGTCACTTATTTGCCTGAACAATCCTCATATTAATCCTAAAATAAAACAGAATTAGGTCAATCGTTATATATATTTTTCTGACATTGGAACCTTAGCAAGGTAGACAAGTAGTTAATTATATTTGGGACCTTCTAAACACAAAATATTTAAATCAAGGGCTTCCCTGGTGGCGCAGTGGTTGAGAGTCAGCCTGCTAATGCGGGGGACGCGGGTTCGTGCCCCGGTCCGGGAGGATCCCATGTGCCGTGGAGCTGCTGGGCCTGTGAGCCATGGCCGCTGGACCTGTGCGTCCGGAGCCTGTGCTCCGCAATGGGAGAGGCCACAACGGTGAGAAACCTGCGTACTGCAAAAAAAAAAAAGTATTCTAGCTTTGTTTGAATATTAGTAATTATAATATTTAGTTTCTTGAGAAATGTTATTAATAATAACCATGACATAGTATCTATGTCCTCAGTATCCTTGAAATGCAGATCAGTTTGTGTACTGAAATTGGTCAAAGCAGCGATTTATGTCTCCTCATTAAGTTGTACACATTGACAAAAATTTTCCAAATGTGTTTATCTGACACAGATAGGTCATTTTATGAACATACACTCAACAATTAAAGTGAAGGGAAGCAGTGTCTTCGAGGGAAGGAATTCTTGATTATGAACCTGAAATGGACAGAGATAAAGGAGCAGGATGACGAACCAGGAAAAGGACGTCACCCTTTTGTGCCAGGTGTGCTTACGCATATTACCTTACGTACTCCTTACTGCATCGTATAAGGTAAGTGTATTTTCCAACTTTTAGAGTTGAGGAAATGGCAGCTTTTCCAAAGTCATACAATCAAAAAAAGCAATGATGCAAGAGATATGGGAACATATGTATATGTATAACTGATTCACTTTGTTATAAAGCAGAAACTAACACACCATTGTAAAGCAATTATACTCCAATAAAAATGTAAAAAAATAGGGCTTCCTTGGTGGCACAGTGGTTGAGAGTCTGCCTTCCGATGTAGGGAACACGAGTTCGTGCCCCGGTCGGGGAAAGATACCACATGCCGCTTAGCGGCTGGGCCCATGAACCAAGGCCGCTGAGCCTGCGTGTCCAGAGCCTGTGCTCCACAACAGGAGAGGCCACAACAGTGGGAGACCCGCGTACTGCAAAACAAAAACAAACAAAAAAAGATGTAAAAAAATTAAATTAAATTAAAAAATAAAAAAAACAATGGATTTGGGATTACTGTGAATCAGCAGTTGCTGTTTTTGGAGTGTCTGCAAAGGCATATTTGCATATATTATATCTAAATTTCATGCCAGCTCCAAAAGAGAAGTTCAATAGCTTGCCTAAGGTGTCAGGGAAAGTAAGCAAGCAATCTTGAATTTAAACCTGGAAGAGTCCGACCTCTTTGATGTTCTTGTTTCTAGACCACACCTGAGTTTCACTGTTATTTGACACTTTGCTGCTCCCAACATAAATGTCTTTGTTTGAATGGTGGCAGAGTTATGCCTACCCTGAGAATTGTTGTATGAATAATTCGGAAAACACATGTAAAACTGGGTTTTGAAAAAATAACAGTAATACATTTCCCCTGGTTGTACATAAAATTGAAATAAAAGAAAAAACGTTCTACTGAGATTCTGGTATGTGTTGTAGCTCCCAATTTACTGCTGCTCCCAGAATGAAATTAGGCTTTTAAAAATTACATCCTTGGGCTTCCCTGGTGGCGCAGTGCTTGAGAGTCCGCCTGCCGATGCAGGAGACGCGGGTTCG
>NW_006769459.1:783398-792875 GCF_000442215.2 Lipotes vexillifer
AAAAAAAAAAAAAAAAAAAAATTACATCCTTGAGAGTTTTAAATATTAAAAAAAATTAAACTATGTTTAAAAATATTAAGTGCACATGCTGCTTTTGTAGCCTTCTGCTATTAGAAAAGACAATGCAGCACAGTCTTCCAGGACTTTGCTGTGGAATACATTTTCAAAAGTTTTCTCTTTTTTTCTGAGAATACTCACAATCACCTGGCAAACACTGAATTCTGCCTTTTAGTTGTCTTTAAAACATTAATTTCATTCTATGAATAAATCTTTAAATTCACTTCAAAATCAATTTTAATCTCTACTGCTGTATGGATTTAAATGTATTTCACTCAATAAATCTATATATTTTAATCCAAGTTATGTAATTAATTATACTGTTGTTTCATTGCATTTCACACCATTCTCATATAAATCTCACATTATTCATCAAGACATCTGTTTCCTTACAAGTTCTTTGTAAGTAGAGAGTTTTTTTTAATGATTGAGGGTATTTACTTCCTGTAATATTGTCTTCAGAGATCATCACTTTTTACTAAACCTGCATTATAATTGATATGCTGATATGTACAAGTATTTATATAAAAGATGATCCCTTGTTTACAGGAAGACAGTAATATGCTAAAACAAGAGATGAAATATGATTATATGTAGTGTCTCGTGGATAATAAAAATATACATTGCTGCTAATCCTTTTTGCCATGGAAAATTTTAAAAACCAGCTCACGAAGTGAAATGTGACTCATCAAAACAGCTTGTACAAAACGGTTTGTAATCTGTATCTGTGGCATTGTATTATGCTACAACTCCGTTTCCAGGTACAAACCATATTACTAATGTTTGTTTGCTTTTACATTCCTATTTTTAAGATTATTTTGAACAGGATATTAAGCCTGCCCCTGTGATGTACGCTTTTCCTTCTTTTACTGTAACTACAGAGCTATGTGCTCCTCAAGGCTATCTTTCAGACTCCGTATGTAAATTAAATTTGTTTAAAGTAATTTATCTTTACTGAGATTAATAATCATACTTATCATAACTGACATTTCTTTTTTAGATGCTCACTTTGTAAGATAAAATACTTCAACGTCTTTATTAAAGGAAACATTTTTCATTATGATTTTCCTACAAGTCATCTTCCCATTTGTTTTTAAGATTTTATTGTCACAAATTATGACATGTGTGGTCTTCCTGTAAGAGGAGCTTCATGAGCGGGAAAAAAGAGGGAAAGTAAAAGCCTATGATCTTAAGCCTTCAGAAGCAGGGATAAAAAGGTAGCCCTGGGACTTTCCTGGTGGCTCAGAGTTTAAGAATCTGCTAAAATATCTACGTTTTTAACAGACCCTGAACTGTGTTGAATATAAATAAAATAAGAATAAAGTAACACATATCTAGGTTTTTCACAAAAAAATATTCATCAATTACTCTGCTACTAGTTTTGGATAATGTATACATAGATAAATAAATTTCCAGCAGATTAAATAACATGTATTTCATGCATATCAGGGCTTCTTGTTTTGATAACTAGCCAAAAATTAAATGTGTTAGGCCAATTAAGAACTAGTTAAAAATAATCTAATTGAATAAAAACTCAAAGTAACTGTTAGTATAAGTGTGTATCATCTATATTTTTTTCTGTCTCTTTCATCTTCTACGGGCTGCTGTCTGAGAGAATGCTCACCATCTTTATTAACTCTGGAAACTTCAACAAAACAAAACAAACAGTTTGCAGCACTTCACTGCAGCCCTGATATGCATAAAATACATGTTATTAGGTTGTATCTGAACACACTAAATATAATAAAATGTAATTGCAAATGATTCAGTGATGTACTTAAAATTAGTTATTTTAAGTTCAAGGAATCAATCATATTTGTTGTAATTATACGTATATTGTATATATAATAAAATGTGTGTCTGTATATATAAATTAAATACATATAAAAACAATGGGTATTGTATATGGTATATGTTGAATAAACATTGTTTAAATAATGAATTAATAAATGTATGATTGTATAAAGCCAGCATAACTGATAATGCTAGCTAGACTAGAAAAAGGCAAATGTGTGTGTCTTATTGTCTTTTGCTTTACCAAAATATGAAAAATTGTTAGTTTCTAAGGCTAACATATTTCAAAAATATACCTTATTACCATGAGTAGAAAATCAAACTAATCACTACATGATTCAAATAGAAAGGATAAATTTCTAAGCATGGTAATTTAATTAAATGTAAAAGGGTCTTTTATGTGCCAATGCTAAAGATTCAAAGTTTAATTGAAAATTACTTATATATATATTCAATTTTAAACTAAATTATATAAATAGCTTTCATTAATTTAATACATATAGTAATAAACAATGGAAGTTTCTCCTTAAATTTTTATTATTTGAATGTGTAGTTTATCAAATTGAGAAGACAATAATAACTGATGATATAAAATTTTTTAATGGCTTCTATTAAAATATATATAAATGTAAAATATACTCTGGGAATCTTTAATCCCTAGAGTGTCTGCTTACTCTGCAATATCATATACTCATGAATTTGTAATCCAAATTGGTATTTCTGTATACAAAAATTGACACTTTCATAAATAATTTAGTTTTTCTAGTCTTATAAATACAAAGTTGTTTGCACAATATGGAATATAAATGAATTTCCTGGCACTATCACTTGATGCTAGATTTTATAATTTGATTCCCAGAAAAGGATACATTTTCATAATACTCTTGGCTTATTTATGAGATAACAATTTTGTTGATAAATCATTGTCCTAAATGCATCACTATGTTTAAGAAGAGATCTCGAAAACAACACACGTTTAAATTTTTCTAATCCATAGTTTATGAACAATAAATTTCTCTTGTGTTCGAGTTTTTTCTTTGGGATTTCATAAGATCAGGGGTTCTCGATGCAAATACTAGGAAAATCCCATTTTACTTCATTTTATTATTGTAAAGTGTCTGCATTATTAATCATACACATGATCATAACTCAGACTCCTAGTAACCACTGAGATTGCTAGAAGATACAACAAATGAATTATGCAAAAAATAATGTTAGAAGGTAAGGAAAAGGCTAGGCTATGGTTCCCTTAAGCACGATGTGTAGATCCTGGTACTGGTTACCTATTAATATAATAATAATGCCATGTGTGTGTGTGTGTGTGTGTGTGTGTGTGTGTGTGTGTGAACAAACCATAAAACTTAGTGGCTTAAAGCAATAAACATTTACTTAGCCTAGGAACAAGCAAGTCACAATTTAGGCTGATTCAGCTGAGTAGTTTTTCTGGTCTCATCCACATGTAGGCAGTTGGGGATCTAAGAGGGTTTGGAGGTGACTGAGCCATATGTCTCTTATCCTACAGTAGGTTAACTGGGCATATTCTCATGGGGGGGGCGTGGAGGCAGAGGTACAAAATCAAAGTCCTAAAATTCAAGCTTATTTAAGACTGTTTGAATTAAAGTCCCCAGCATTTTATTGGCCTTAAACATGCCTCATGGTGGAGCCCAAAATCATGATGGAAGGTATAAAGTTACATAATAGAGTATGGACCCAGAGACTAGTAAAGAATTAGGACTACTAAAGCAATCAATGTACAACAGTCTTCTAAGCTTTTAATTAGGTAAGATAATGATAAAAGCCTGTAAGATAGGCAAAGGATATATACAGGGGAAGGCTGTAGCCATTATTGTCAAAACAGAATTGAAAGTATTTGGAATTTTTTTGGTTGTGAGAGGTAAAGATGACTGTTAAGTAAAATACATCTTTGTGATTTATGATGTAGTTGTATAAGTTTCCTACAGTTGTCATAACACAGTACCACACACTGGGTGGTTAAACAAGAGCAATTTGTTCTGTCAAAATTCTGGAGACTGAAAGTCCAGAATTCAGGGGTTGGCAGGGCCATACTTCCTTTGAAACCTGTAGGAGCAAATCTTTTCTTTACCTCTTCTACTTTCTGGTATTTGTTGACAATCCTTGGCGCTCTTTGGCTTGTAGACATATCACTCAAATCTCTGTCCCAGTTGTCACAGGGCTGTCTTCTCCCTGTGTACTTTCTTTCTTCACATGGGGTTCCCTATGTTTCTCTCTTCTTTTAAGGACACTAGTCATTGGATTAAGGGTCCAAACTACTCCAGTATGACTTTATTCTGATTATGTCTGCCAAGACTCTATTTGTAAATAAAGTCACATTCTGTGTTACTGAAGGTTAGGATTTCAACATTTCTTTTTGAGGAACAAAGTTCAACCCATAACAGTAGTGCCATTCATGAAAATAAGGTGTTGATAGGAAAAATGTATTCAGGGAAGTCATGAGGAAAAGCTGAGTTTGAATTCAGAGCATTCCAAATCTAAGCTTTCAGAATAATATCCAATTTAGAAACACAGGAAACATTTAGAAATGCAAGATTAATTTAGAGATGAGAATGGGGCTAGAGAGAAATATGAAACATTTGCCAAGGCAAAGCTTTTTCAATCTAAAGACTAATGCACGAGGGTAGGTACATAAATCCAGAGGAAATTTTGGAGAAGGAAGAATGAGAGAGGTAGGAAGACATACAAAAATAGTATTATCATAAACTTAGGAAGAAAGTGTTTTACTTAGTCAACTAAGGACCAAATACAGTATTGTACCTGAATAGACTAATAAACATTAGAGATTGTTTACAACAAACAAGGCAACAGTTAAACCAAGGCAAGTATAATCTTAATAATTATTAATTTAAAAAGGAGTCTAAATTGTAAAAATCTAAATTATTATAACTAGCAAATTAAGGAATAGTCCATGTGTGAATTTTAGAATTTATGCAACAGTACTTAATATAATTTTATCAAGAAGAGTTTCAACTAAAATCTTTAAAAATACCTTTTATCTGCTTTTCAAGTAAGGATCTTAAAGGATCAGGAATAAAGAAAGCCAAGTTAATTTATTCTGATTATAGAATTCTAGTTCACAAAGCATATGGTAAATTTTGAAAATTAAAGTAAATATTCCCTTGAAATGCCTAGTTTTAGTGAAGTATCCACTGGAACTGGAATTGAAAATAACAGATAAAGTGAAATACAGTTCATCATGTTCTTAAGGAAAAGTAGAAGTTTTGGAAGGAGGCAGCCCTTTTCTGAATCATTCCAGCATATTCTTCATTACTGTTCTATCACTGGGAAGCAGATTTCTCAAGGGAAATAAGGGAAACAGATTTGTACCCAGAATATAAATAATAAGTCTAAATCCTGGAAATACTTTTAAAAAACAAGCAACTAATTAAAAAGAAACCAAAGTGAGAAAAAGAATGTCAGTTGCTCAAATGCCCACCTTTGGAAGTGATTAGTTTTTACAGCCTGTCTTTTCCAAAGCATTCCTTGAAGATATTAATAACTGTGTGGATTGTGTTTTATTCCAAACAGTTCTATTTGGAATGTTAGCACTGAAAATATGGCATTAAGGGCTTAAAAAGAGTAATGATGCCAGTATTATTAAAGGAAAAAAACCTGCCAAATGTAAAACAGATAGCTAGTGGGAATCAGCCACATAGCACAGGGAGATCAGCTCGTTGCTTTGTGACCACTTACAGGGGTGGGATAGGGAGCGTGGGAGGGAGAAGCAAGAGGGAGGAGATATAGGGATATATGAATATATATAACTGATTCACTTTGTTATACAGCAGAAACTAACACACCATTGTAAAGCAATTATACTCCAATAAAGTTGTTAAAAACTTTTTTTTAATATAAAGGAATTTAGTGGTATTTAGTGGAAAAACATGAGATTAACAGGCTGCAGAACTAGCAAGTTATCTAATCTGATGCAAGTTACTCTCCTGCTTTAAAAAAGAGAAATGCTAAAAACCTGTTTACACTATTATTAAAAAGAGTAGCTGAAATGATGCATATAAAGTGCTTGATAGTATAAGCTCAATTGTTAGATTTTTACCTTTTAACAGAAAAATATCAAGTCTCTGCTTGCCATTTTTGTAACAAATAAAATATAGTCATAGAATCTGTAATCTATTTTGTGCATGGTTACTTATAAAAGTAGGTAAAAAGGTCATAATCTTTATTCAGTTAATTTATCTTATAGCTTATTTTACTTATTATCTCTCAAGATTTAATTTAGGACCCTTACAATTCCACATGTCATATATAAACAGTTTCCCTTGTAAAACAGTTTTGTTTCCTTTCTATCTTGTATTCATATTAAAGTTTTGATATTCTTAGGTATGCCTTTGAAAGCTAAGAAGTCTTTCACAAAGCATCATATTTATATTCCCTCAGTAACTGTATGTATTACTGTCATATAAAATAGGAACTTAATAAATAGTTGTTTGATTATAAAATCATAGGTGTGAAAAGTAAGACAAGAAGCCCAAAGACCCATAGATGCCAATAAATGAAAATTCTGGGTAAAAAGAAGCAGTATTTGCATTTGTACCAATTTCCTTGCAGCTAGAGGGTTTTCTGGGGATTCTGCTCTTGGACAAGAGCCCAGGTCCCTCTTGGCAGCTACTCCATGCCTGGGGCAGCAGCTGGTTCATACGCTTATATATTGATTACCCTCCAGATGGATTGAAAAGATGAAGTAATTATGAATTATTATAGAAAATTAGGTTTTAAATTTTGACAACATGATGAAAACAAACTTTAAGTCATGGTATTTCTTAATTACAGTGACTAAAGATTTATTTTCCATTTAATATTAATAATGAATAATTTTAAAAATAAAAACTCAAGTACTATTGCCATAAACTTAAAAAAATTTTTCTATTCAGTGCTATAGAATTAAATTAAGTGCCCTACTAAACTTGTAAAGATATGATGGGTACGCATGCAGATTTCTTCCATTCCTGAAAGTCCTAAGTCCCTTTCTGCATTTGACTGGACACTAAAGTCTGCTTTCTGGAAGTTACAGTGATAAGGAAGATATTGCCTTGAATTCTCTTACTCTATAACTACTTACTTAGAATCTTGATCATAATATATCTGCACAACATTTCTAAACAAAAACATATTATCATTAAAGGGAAGCAGGAACTCACAAATGCATACTAACTTTATAAGTTTTAAAGCTTATTATTATCTTCAAGGTTTCGTTCACATATGCATCGATTCACTAAGTTGAGGAATAGTTAATATTTATCCAATACTAGAGTAGCTACTTTGGGGGACAAAGTCAATAAAACAGTGCAAGAAATTCCCTATTTTTGGAAATAACACATACAAACATGACACAACAGGATAGAGATTACTAAATAAAACATGTACAAGAGCTGCGTACTGTGTTGAAACCTCTTTCCCCATTTGCAAAAAGTATCTCAAGGATTCGGTCGATGATTCAGTAAGCATTTCTCAGCCAAAGAAAGATGAATGTGGCAAAATAGAGGGAAAGAAGTCACATAACATGTCTCTAATCTTATCTGAATGAGTAAAAATTTCATTCAACTATTACCCAACTTCTACAAGGTGTCAGGAAATCTGTGCCCAAAACATTTTTAAAATAAATATTCCTGTTCTGTAAACATGAAATTTTTTAAAAAAAATTACCCATTGAGCACCTATTATGTGAATGATGAAGTCCAGTGAACATAAAAGTAAATATGATACCATCTCTCTCTGAGAAGCTCACTGTCTGATTGGTAGAAAACCACATAAATGATAAGCTTAGTGATAATGTTAAAACACAAATATCTGAAATTACACATATATATGCACATGCATGTACACGTAAAACTATAGGCTTGAATTATGCTTACATTTACAGATATGTATCACAAAAATTATGGTGACATTCTCTCAGGTTTTCTAAATACATAACTAATTGCTTAGAGTCTTGATTATACCACAAAACCATCAATATTTCCTCAATAATTATTTTAAAAATATCAAATGGAAGCTACAGTCTTACAATTGCACAGCACCTCTTTCTGTTCAATCATGTATGAGGAGGGCATTCTTATCGTGTTGACCAGATTCCAAAGGCATATAATATGGTAGAGGACAATTAAAATTAGTATTCAATTCTGTTTTCATTTTTATGTAAAAATACATGATCAAGTTTCACAAGCAGGACAGAGATTAATTATTCTACCTATAGTGGATCTTCCTGGTGAGAAATAATCTTTACTACAAAGATAATTTCATTTCACCATTTTCTATACTCTGTACTCTGTACTCACATGACACCCTAATGACTATTTATAGAACTGGAACTTAACCAGATTCTAGGAACAACAGATTTGTATGTGTTGAATAATCTGTTGCCGCCAATGCAAATTATTTTGTTCCTTTTGTGGACCAGATAGAGTATGCTAAAATACTCTGCTAATATTTCCCTTCCTGGAACTAAAACTACATTCATCTAATATTTTTTTCTTAAAGTGAAAACAGTATTTCAGAAAGTTTATGATCTTATTTTAGCATATTTAACATTGATTTAAAATCTATATATCTATTTTCATCAGGAATATCCTTACACTGAAAGATGTTTTCGTGAACAAAAATGATATAAGAAGAAAAAAAGTAAGACTTTTGAGCTTAATTGTTTTCTAGGTTCCTACTCATTTAACTTCACATGAATAAATTATATACTTTAATTTTAATATGAATAACTTCCACATATTCCATTTAGCAAACAAAGTCATGCAGTGGCATTTACTATGAAATCTCTACTTTTTATTTTAATGCAAAACAATTGTTTTAATACCAAAACAATTCAAAGAAGATATTCAGGTAATTAAAACATCTCCTGTAAAATTCCAAGTGGAAAACACAAAAGACAGATTTCATGAATGATAACTTATGACACTATGATTTTATTAAACAAAGCACTACTTAAAATTCTAGTCAGTGTTTGATTTTCTTGTAAAGAAATGTGTTTGGCATAGTTTTACTAGCATTTTGTAGATTTATTTAGCAGATGTCATTTTGGCTCCATAAGTAATATTTGTTCTAAACTTTGAGATTATACAAACATTTGCTTTTCAAAGGCAGCAGACACTTCTCTCATCTTCCACACTTAAAAAAAACATTTGAACCTACACTATGGACGATAGAGTGTCATTAAATGAACACTTACACAGTTTTAATAAATTTAGAAAGAATCCATCTATATGACATTCCTGTATTATTGTCAAATTTTAAAAACTCTTATGGGAAACATATGAAATTTCTAATCAAGGTCGGAAACAATGCTTCTTTTCTTACGTATGAGATAATTTATGAATGCTTTAAACCATTAGCACCAAATTACTGACATACAGATTATGGAAAATTACATGCAATTCAAAGAGCTCTGTTAAATATTAAGACAAATTTAGCCAGCTTTCGTTCCAAGACTTGATATTTCTAGGTTATTACTACATGAAGGATAAATAGACCATGATAAATAAGTCTGACAAGGATATTTTATTCATGACTTGTTATTACATTTCCCTTAGATAATTGAAGCTGCCCACTAAAGAGTTTCTCTTTCCC
>NW_006769459.1:792895-805584 GCF_000442215.2 Lipotes vexillifer
CTTTCCCTCTTGCACTCTTGAAAGGTAGCTCCTCTGGGTAGCCAAAGGAATCCTTGCTAAAGCATACTTCAAATCATGTCACACCTGGAGTAAAATCCGTGGATACTTCTTTAATGCTCTAAAGATATAGCTCACATTCCACCTCATGGCTTACCAAGTCCTCTTCTGGCCCCATTTTCCCTCCCCACCTTTTATCTCTTGTTCCCAGAATATGAAGCCACAGGGTGGGGGGAGGAGGAAGCACTTCTCTTATTGCTCTCTGCTGCCTCTGGGCCCTTCCACATTATTCTTTAAGTCATCAATACTCTCTTTCCTCTTTATACATATCACTCTTTACAGAAGTCTTTCCTAATCCACCAAGTCCACCTAGGTGTCATGCCTAAGTATACTAAGTAGGAGTTTTCATACTGCCCCATGGAGGCCATAGACGTGAAGTTTTAAAATACCTGTATCTGTATTAAAAACAATAATACCAATAAAAGGCGTAAGTATAGGTCACAGAATGTACACAGATTTTTTTTTTAATGACTCTAATTTGGTAGAGACTTCCATGTATATTACGAAGAAAGTAGACGAAAGGAACAATTTTAGATCACAGTATTTCAGAGCAGGAAAACGTTTTAGAGATTAAATAGATTAGATCAGACTCTTTATTTTGTACAAGAGGAAATAAAACTATAAAAATGTCATCTAATTGGCTGGGGAGTTAAAACTTTTTTCCTCTAGCTGGTTGCTGGTCAGACTATAATGCTAATTGATTAAGCCTAGTTCATTGTTATTCTGACATCCTGAAAAACCTGTTGTACCTTACAGTGAAGCATATCATATAATGAGATAAAAAAAAGTGTTTTGTTTTTTTTTTTTAATGAGGAAATAAGGGAATAGAAAAGTCAGGGCAGGGAAATATATAATAATAGTTATAGTGTCAAAGCACAAACTGAAAGCTGTGAAAACAAGTACCATTTTTTAAAGTGAGTAGAACATCTGGTTATCAGATTCCTAGAAGGCCAAGTAAAATGAGAATTATCACTCATAATAAAATTTTCAATGTCTGTTTAATAACACATAGGAATTTCTCAACGGCACAGTTTTCTTCTAAAGGATTTTTCATATACAAGGCACTTCATAATATAGAGGAGAATATACTCCACAGCATCATTAAAATAAAGACTTCGGCAAGTTTCAGAGTTCCCTGCCTTATAAAATCTCTCATAATAGAGTGATGGCATAATGCCAGACAGAGTTTGGTAAGTGCACACCTGCAAAAGGCCTAAATAAGCAGCTCTGTTCTCTGTGGCTCTGGTTTGGAACAAAAATAAAATTAAGAATTGATAGGGGCTTCCCTGGTGGGGCAGTGGTTGAGAGTCCGCCTGCCGATGCAGGGAACACGGGTTCGTGCCCCGGTCCGGGAAGATCCCACATGCCGCTGAGCCTGAGCGTCCGGAGCCTGTGCTCCGCAACGGGAGCGGCCACAACAGTGAGAAGCCCGCGTACCGCGAAAAAAAAAAAAAAAAAAAAAATTGATAACAGATGGAAGGGCTGTATATCTTTTTAGAATTCTCCATGAATATTCATTCTCACAATAAAGATTTGCTTCAGAACTAGATGGACTAGAGTCCAAAATATGATATGGATTTACTATACTCAAAGGAGACTAACAATTTCTAAGAATACAACTTTCTTGGAGTGAAGAATAGGGAGAAATAATAGCATATCATTGCCATTAATGTTGCTAAGTAATTTTCTATATTACCAAACTAGCAACTAATGAATAGAAAAATGTATATGTTGCTTTTTTCCCCCCGGGGCATAAAGTTTACTAGGAAGTGAGTTTAGGATCACTACTTGGGGGGAAATCAAGAAGCAGAAACAGGCAGATGGACACTTTAAACTATGATGCCTTAGCTGATTCTACAGAGAGTGTTGGACCTCTGTTGGCTCTTAAGATTGCTACAGAAATGATGCCTGGGCACCAGAGCTTTATACTCCCATACAGACTTGCCATTGGATATAGCTAGAAATTTTTTTAACCTAAATTTTCAATGTTTTTTCATAAACCAGTACACTCTATTCACAAAACTGTTCAATGTTCTCCATATCTGTGTAAGTAACCCTCTTCTTGATTTTGTGTATTTTTTTCGAGCTTTTTATTGTCCAAAATTGTTTCAGTTATTGTTTTTATTTATAGACTTGTCTTTTCATTTTAAAATAATTTCTTTTGTTTTACAGTTTTTATTCATATGCTATTACCTCTCCCTATTCTCCACTCCAAGAAAATTGTATTCTTAGAAATTGCTAGTTTCCTTTGTGTATTTTAGTAAATCCATATTATATTTTGGACTCTAGTCCACCTAGTTTCTGTTCTTTTTTCTTGCTTCAGTTCCATTGAATTTGTTTTGATCTTTGCTAAATCTTAAATGAAACTTCAGTTTATGTATTTTATTAATTCTTACTTTCATCAATATTTATTAATTGTACACCTCAGTTTTATCCTAAATAGTTTTTTTCATGTTTTAAAATCACTTATACCTCTAATTTAAAAATTGTAAAATAAGTGGTATTTTGACACCCACTTAATTTAGATGTTACCATTCTTACACTTCTCTTTATACCCATCACACTTTTAAAATAAAATTAATGACCATGCTAATAGTATTAGATAATTTTTAATAATTTTTAGTTTCTCTTCTAAGAAAAAAATCTCTTTAAATGAGTTTTTAGTACTTTTAAAGGCAATTCTTTAATTTTAAGTAATTTTATTTCTATGTTTAAAACTTTCTTATAATTTTAATATAATGACTGCCCTATTCCATATCTCTTATTTTGTTTTAGTTTTTGACGGGTTTAGGTACAGAAATTTTCATTTTCTAAGAAACACAAGCAAAGCTACAGTGAATACTCTATCAAACATAGACGGGTATAAGATGTTAAAAAGTTTAAATAGGTTGTATGATTTCTCCCACTTTACTTAATTGAGAATTTTACATTTTTAATACACAGGAAAGAAATCTTTGACTGGATATGAAAATATTGGGTCATATAGTTCAACTCCACAGAAATATTATTTAGTATGTAGATGCCACTTCATTTTATTTTGCCCAGTAAACATATTTTGATTTCCTTTGTGGGATTATTTCTTTAATTGTGGATGTCCAAAAATTTGCTGTGATACATCTAGGTATGGGCCTAGTTTTTCAAGCATGTTTCCTGGAATTAAGGTCCTCTCTCAGTCTACATTCTTTCTTCAGGAAATATTCTTTCTGTAATATCTGACAACTTAATTTTCAATTGTTCTTTGACTTCTGAAGGAAAACCTGTTATTTCTACATTGGAAATGCATTCCATATGGCACAAACCCAATATATGTTTTCTCATAGCTGTAAATTATGAACTTACATTTGCATTCTAAGAAAGTTGCACTTTCATATGTTTTTATAAGATTTTTATAAGATATAAGATTCTTTTGAAGGAGGGACACAACACAATGACACTCACATAGGTGAAAAACAGATTTTTTTTTTTTTTTCTTTGCATACAGTACCAAATGAGAGAAGGCTGCCAGGCAGGGCCACACAGGAAGCTGTACCACAGGACAGGGTGACAGCAAGCTGGAAGTGATGAGGCAGCTTTTATATGGCAAGTGGGATGGGGTAAGGTAGGTTTTGATGGCTCCCTTTGGACTGGCCAACTTGAATAATTTCGCAGGCTCTGGGGATAGGGGCTGTTTCTATTCTCTGGTACCTGGCACTAGGACAACTGGAGTGAGTGCATAGTAGCCCAGAGTGTGAAAGCCCTATATGGGATGTGGCTCAGGTGTGAACTTAAACCATTGCCCAAGGAGGGGAACAGATTAGCCTCTAGCCAGGGTCTCAAAACTGGGTCATTTAAAAAAAAAAGATATTACAACATGATTAGGTAATAAAACAAAACATAGATTCTGTTCTCTTCTGTTTTAAACGTTTTATTTATATTTTTATTGAAACCCTGCTACCTTGCTGTCCTCTTTTTCTATCTTACTGCATGTTATTTATATGTCAGCCTCTCCTCTCTTGCTTATTTTTCACTGGGATCTTTTCCTGCATTCTATTATTTATGCCAGATCACACCGTCTTTTAGGACACTTGGTGTGTATTTGTCTATTAATTTCTCCACTAGTCCTAGATATATTCAGAGGTAGGGAAAAAAATTTTTCATTATAATAGTATGTGGGAAGACACAAAGGTACATATATTTTGAGAATCAGTTCCCTAGATATTTTATCTTTTATTAATGAATCTAGAATTACAAGAGTCCAAAAATTATTTGTTAAATACTGTTTTTAGTGGATTTCGTAATTGAGAATCTCTTGTCTGAATTTGAGTTTGTGAATTATATATATTGTTATTTATCTGTGCTAGTCCCTTGTCACAGGTCAGAACTGAACACTGGATAATCGAGACTATAAATAATGAACTGTTGTAAGTGAAAAAGTTCACATAATTACATAGATTACATATTCTAAAGCCCTAAGAGCCAATTCACTGCACTGGTCTAATCAGAACGTTTATGTGAAAGAAGGTTCTCTCTTTTACAGCATGTAGTTATCATTGAAATATCCTTGCATGTACCAGCATATGTTTGACAAAGTATTTTATAAGCTATAAATATGTCATACAAATGTTAGACATTGTTACTTTGCTTATTTTCTCTGGCACATGGAAGTAAAAAATTAGGTTCAGTATGATTTGTGTGTAATTAGGCAATGATAATGCTCTTATTATTTATATCAAAGAAACTCAAGGAAATTAGAAAGTAAATGTACTCTCATCTTTCCATTGTCATTACAGATGTCCTGATAATTTTTTACTGTCAAAATGTTTACTAGAAAATCAGTCAGATGACTTGGGCGTATTCCAGGTTCTACCACTTACTAGTTTATTCAGTATTTATTTATGATTTATTTATCCTCTGAGAGCATTGTTTCTGCTCCTGGGAGACTTAATTTCAGAGTTAGTGAAGATATCATAATCACAAGAAACGATCACCCGCATTTTTCAAATGAAGTAGAATCAACCCTCCAAATCTGCAGGTTCCACATCCATGGATTCAACCAAGGAGGATCGAAAATATTTTTCAAAAATTCCAGAAAATTCCAAAAATCAAAATTGAATCTGCCACCCTCTAGCAACTATTTACATAGCATTTACCTTGTATTAAGTATTATAAGTAATCTAGAGATAATTTCAAGTATATGGGAGGATGTGCTTAGTTAGGTTAAATACAAATACTACACCATTTTATATAAGAAACTTGAGCATCTGTAGAGTTTCGTAACTTAAGGGGTCTTGGAACCAATCCCCTGGGATACCGAGGGATGACTGTAACCACAGAACAGAAGGCTAAATAGGCCTAATCAAATGTGACAGCCACCGGAACAACCCATCCTTTTATCTTTGCATGTTCCACTGTGTACTGTCCTCTGTTTTGTAGATGATCTGAGGTGGAATATAGAAAACAAAAATGAAAGCCATAACATCCTATACAATTTGAAGGTTATTTGTATTAATATTAATAAAAATTTGATATTCCAAAAGAGTTTCACTCCATAATAGCATTTTAGTATTTGTAGTTATTCTGATCAATTCTTGTCACGTGAATGTTTGATATTTTCATATTAACAAAATGAAAGCAAGTTTTTGGAGAAAAATTTTACATCACTAAACAAAAAACAAATCCTATAAGAAAAAAACTACAATGTTAGAGCTGTCGGGTCATAATGAATATTCGTCACTTATTGCATGTATAGTGAGATCCATGTTGATAAATGATAGTCCTAGAAACTCACCTACAACTTCTAAGGAAAAACAACACTGAATATATTTAAACTTTCCACAGAGATATTTTAATACGAGTAAGAGTAAAATGGATTGTAAATTACTGATGGATAGAGCTCATGTTGAAGATGATCCCACATATTTTCAATGCATATTTAAAACTTTTATGGAAATCTACAGGGTGAATACCTAGCTATAAATATCATAACTTACTCGTGTAAGGTGGCAACTGCTGATCCTATTTTTTTAAATTGTCTTTTAACAAGCAAACCTCTTTTCTGTTGGAAAAGCATTTTCTTCTGGCATGCATTCTGTATGCTTCGTTTCCACTTTTATGCATTTTCAACAAGAGTGACCCAAATGTGAAAGTTTTAGCATCATTTATATATATCAGCATAAATTAATGGCTGACGATACATAATTTTTATTTACTCTTTCTCTATTTCAGTGTATTCTATACAAATCAATCTTTTGTCTTATCAAAGAGATTATTTAACAATTCAGAATTGAAATCTGTTAAGGCTAATCATAATAGGCAAATCATATCTGTATATGTATGTATGATTTATCAATGTGTTGAAAATACATATTATGTTCCAAAATTCTGAAATATTTCAACCATTTCTTAAGCACAGCAAATTAAGAAAGTAAAACTTGCTGGCAGGTTTTATAATTTAAAACACACAAACCAAAATGGCTTTAACAGTCTTATAGGAAGTTTGAAAAATGTAATTTCAGTCAAAAACCTAATTCTACAACTACTTACCACTGCAACATATGTTCAGTGGCTAATTCTTATGCCAACTGACTTTTTCCAACTGCTGCTAGGGCTTTTGAAAATGTTCAAGACTCTTTTATGTTTAGAATTGTTGGAGAATTCAGAGATGAAAAAGGCCATTCATTCCATGGCTGTCTATACACATTTGCATAAAAAAAAAAAAGGAAAATAGAAATTCAAAGCATAGAATTCCTAATGTGTGATAAATAGATCTTTGGTCTCAATTCTTTTTATTTCTCTTCTCTCTCCACTCCGCACTCCAATCAATCCTGGTTCCCTACCCAGCTGACAGAAAATTTTGTGTTGTTTTGGCCTAGAAAAATCGTTTACAAATACATTTCTACTTGAGAAAGCAGATATTGTCATTCATTTACTAGTCATTTATTGCCTATGTTCTCTGTGCCAGGCATTGTCTAGGGCAAGAATGTTATTAAAATAACAACAATAAAAATACAAAGTCTTTGTCTTCCTGGAATTTACTATCTAGTAGATGAGACAAGCATTAATTAAGTACTTACAAAATGAGTATAAAATTATGAGAAAAAAGAAGTGAACTTTCCGATTCCATTGTAAGGTATTTGAACCAGCAAAGGAGTCAAAAGAACAGACTTTCCTAAAGAAGCAATGACTGAACTGAGTTCTGAAACCAAAGTCGGGGTTAAGTAGATAGAGCAAAATAGGGTTTAAGTAGGATGGAAGGCTGGAAAATCGCTTATGCACTAGTACCCTCTAACTTTTCTCCCATCTATCTCTCCTCCCATCTTAAGACTCCCACAAGTCTTCTCAAACTCTCAGTGAGATTTTTCTGTCATACTTGCTGAAGGTATTCTCACTGACATTTCTTTTAAAATGTAAGAGAGAGTTCAGATGTTTCTTAGACATTGATACTCCTAAATGTTGTTACTGATATTCAGCTTTTCCACTTCTGATGTGACATTTGGAGTGCATTGTTGGCATAAATTTGTATTTCTTGCATTATTTTCTTTGACATTCTCTAAATTGAAAATCAATATGTAAAAGTTAAGAAATTCTATTGGTTACATTTAATTAAATATAATATGCTAGGTTAAAATAGATTACTTAGAAGATGTGGATGTCATTTCTCTCTGATGGATAGTGGATCTCTTATTCACAGGTTTCACTGAGTATCAAAATTTTTTAAAAAGTGGTGATGTACATAAATTATGTCTAGGTCAGGAGCCGTAACTCCTAATTTCTTTCTAACAGTTTCTTACCAACATATATGTATATCCTTCTTATTTATACTTCTTATATATATATATATATATATACATATATCTTATATGTATCTTCTTATACATCTTCTATATATCTTAGTAATAAACCACTTAACACATGAAAAAACTTCAGTATGAGTTTCTTAGAGATAGCTTCTCAAAATCATAATTAAAAATGTTAAGATATATTTTGTAATGAACAATATGAATACTGGTTAAGAAAGCAAATTATTTAAACTTTCAGTGTTTCTGTTTCCTCATCTAGAATAGTTATAATAAAGAATATTCATAACTACATTTATATTATAAATTAAACATCTTTTACTATGTTAAATATTTTATTTTATATTTAAAATATATAGTACATATATTTATATATTCACTATATATAAAATAATTATAATACTTTATAAAAATGATATAATGATTAAATTAGATAATTTATTTAAAAGTCTTATTGTAGCGTATTTCCTGGCAAAAGTAAACATGATTTGTAGCCTATATTTATAACTCAATATATAAATAATTAAAGTCTTAGTCCATTTGGGCTGCTATAACAGCACACCATAGACTGGGTGAGTTGTAAATAAGAGATATTTATCTCTCTCAGTTCTAGAGGACAGAAGTCCAAGGTCAAGATGCTGGCAGATTTGAAGAGAACTCACTTCCAGGTTCATAGATGGCCATCTTCTCTCTGTATCCTCACGTGAGGGAAGGGAAGGAGGGACCCTCCTGGGGTCTCTTTTATAAAGGCACTAATCACATTCATAACAGTTCTACCCATGTGTAGCCAAGAAGAGTGGTCTGTGCATCTTACCACTGTAATTTGTTTATGGGGTGGAATGTGACCTGAGATCCTAAGATGGACTTGTCAGAGAAATTCTTGTATTTTTGTTTGTTTGTTTGTTTTTTGCTGGGCTTTTGGAAAAATGCAGTCCTTTTCTGATAGGGTTTCTAAAGCGAAAGTTTGTAATTCAAGACTGTTGGTTCCCCTTATGAATATCTCACTCAGGGATCCTTACCCAGAAGTGGAATATGGAGTTCTGACAACGCTGTTTGTCTCCCTAAAAAGAATTGCACCTGAAGTCAAACTAACCTGGGACTGCTATATATATATGAGCCAATCATTTTTTTTGTTTTTGCATGGTCTACCAGCATTGGTTTTCTGTCACTTTTAAATGAAAATTTTCTGAATATCATATATGTATTAGTAACAAACTCTATAACTTTACTTGCTCCAAGTCTATTCAATATGAAATACATAATGCTGTAAATCCTTCTTTGACACACCTGAAGATGAACAATAAAGACACATTTCACCTTTGTTTTATGTTTTGGAAATAAAAATAAGTAAAGTCTTCTTTTTGGAAGAAACATAAATTATGGAATGTCCCTGAGCTCAAAAGTTTAGTTGAATATCTGAAAATCTTCTAGCTTATTTTCATCTCTGCCATCACCTTTTCCAAACCCAACTTGTTATAGGAAATCAAAGTAGGTTATTTGTGGGAAAAAGTTGCTTCGAATTATTCCCTATTGATCTCAGGTACTTAACACAGTTTCTACAAAGTCTAACTTTCTCCCAAGGAATAACTAATACCCGGAGAGAAGCCAGCTCTTTACACAGTAACATCACGATCATTTTCATCAAAAGGAAATGGACTGTGATTACTGAGGTATTTTTTCCCATGAGTCCTCAACAAGATGCACTAGGAAACTAGTTTTGTCTGTTTCTTATTAGCAGTGTGATAGTGTGACGCATGGAAATGTACAGGCTGCTTATGGGGAGAAAAGTATCATTTCCCTTTGGAAAAAGAATCTACCTAACTTATCTTTATGGGATCTCAGAAAGTTTATTTTAACTTATAACTTTTTAAAGCAATAATATTGCTTCAAATAACATAAGTTATATCGACAAGTAGGATTTCAATTTACATATAACTAAAGTCACAGGCTTCATGACTTTGGGTTGTGGGCATAAATCCAAAATAACTCTGAAAAGAATAAATTGATGATATATTTTGGATGGTTATCTTAAAATGTTAGAAAAATATGGTAAAAATACCAATTTCTGCTGAATTAGAGTAGGGAAGAATAGAATAAGAGAAGCACATTTTGAAATATATAAATTAATATGAGAGTAAAGATGAGAAAATATTTAAAATTTCTAAAAAAATTTGTATAACCCTTTGAGGGATATAACAAAGAATAAATAAATAAATTATATTACAAGGTAAATGATCCTGATTTTAGTAATGTAATAACTTGTGTTCATTTACACATTACATCTTGCAGAAAGCTTTCACATTGAAATATTAGCCAAATAGCTGAAAGACTGTAACTTCTGGAGATAGATAGGTCTGTATTTAAACCTTATTTTTCCCACTTACAAGTTATGTGGCCTTAGGAGATCACCTAGCTTCTCCGAATCTCAGTTTCTTCATCTGAAAAATAAACATAACAATATATACTTTAGAGTGTCTTCATGGTTGCTAGTTGTATAATAAAGCACTGGTACAGACGTGATATTAAAAATGTGATCTGCATTGTTGTCTTAGTATTCTGCGAGACAAGCACAACAGAATAATACCTCTAGTTTAGTCATGAGACAAGAAAGCTAGCTTAGCTCTCTTCTGACTCCCAAACAATTGACCACAGAACTCTACCAACAGGCCTATGAGACACAGAGGATTTATAGTAGGGTTTCCAGGTTGGGGATGAAGAGTGGAGACACCAGAACACTATGAGTGAGAGAATTGCCCCTGAGAAATCTAATGCATGAGTTGACTCTTTTTTTCTACATGAATTCAGTAAAGAACCAAAGTCATTGTTAGGATTGGCAAGTGATAAAAGTGACTCAGAGCAAAAAAAGATAAATTCTAGATCATCACTTTTCAAAGTGTGGCTCATGGACCCCTGAGTGTCTTTTTAATATTCCACGTGACAAAAGGACAAGCACACATAAAGGACTTCTGTTGTTACCAAAGTACAATGGCTGACTCTAGGAAAAACACTTGCACAATTGTTTTTGCTGTCAGCTGAACTGGCTGCTCTTTAAATGCAGCAACATGTTTACTTGAAAGAATAACTGATAGATAAACCACGGTTACTATGAATTGAACAACTAGCAGATATATTCTCTAAAATAAATGAAGTGAGTCACTCACTGAAGTGAGACATCTGATAGTATTCGTTGGCAATGATAAAATTTGAACTTTCAAGCAAAAATTAGAATACTGGAAATCTTTTATCCTCTACTGTGAGCTAACCAACTTTCCAAACCTTAAAGGTTTTGTGATGAGGTCTGTGGTCTTAACAACTATGGATTTTTGATATTGTATACTGAACAAATGTTACAAAATTATACACAAGTAAATAATCCATTCAAAGTGCAAGATAGAGCAATGAACTTGAAGGTAACAGCATGTAAGATAAGTTGACGTGATTTCAGATTCTTTAGTGCAACTAACCTTTAAGAAACTACAACTTGTTAAATATCCTCAGTTTTCTGAAAGGCTATTATAAATACTTCTTCTTTTTCAAACTACATATCTGTGTGAGCCTATATTCTTCATCTCCCTCAAACAAAATGTCAAATCACAACAAACTGAATGCAGAGGCAGATATGAGAATATTGTCTTCCATTTAGCCAGCCATTAAGAAGATTTGCAAAAGCATAAAACACACTCATCTCAATATACCATTTTGTTTTGAAAAATATGTTTTTTACACAAAAAATATAATTTATGTTAATATGTCTTTATTATTATTTTAAGTGATAGTAAATTATTTTAAACTTATCAGTATGACCCACCCTTCTCCTTGAGGCAGTACAGGTAGAATTATAAAATGAAAGTAAAGTAATTACTGCACCATTGCCTGGACCATGCACGAAACCAGCAACAACAAAACACAAAAGAGCAAAATAACACAAATTGGGAAAGAATATTCCTCAAAAGAAATCTCTGGGATGAGTAGGATGAAAATCGTGACAATTTATCAAAAGATATAAAAATATCTCAGTAAACAGAGACTCCTATTTTTGCCATACATTTTTAGAATTGTCATATTTTCTCTTATGGACATATGTTATTGATTTAATAATAAAAATACAGACAATCTAGCAGCCATTGTCACATCTAATGGTAAAGCAGGAGACACATTCTTATAAATAAAAGGATGACTCCTTTCACCACTGTTAATAAAAATATTTTTGTAAGCTCTGTCCATACAGTACAGAAATGGGACTAACAAGTCGAACAATTGAAAAGGGTAAGGCAACTATTATTTTTGTAGCATAGCAGTGTGCAAAAAGAATTATTTTTTAAAATTATTTTGAATATTTCACCCAATAATTTCACTTCCAGGAGATAATCACATCTAGGAAATAATCACATAAATGCAAAAAAAATGTATTTATTTCTCTGTTATTTTATTTATAATAAATTTCTCTGAAAACAAAAGTTCAACAGTACTTTAATGTATCATTTATGGGTCTCTACTCATTATTTCTTAAGTGCATTATTCCAGTCACATTTTTGCCCCAGAATTCCACTTCTCGTCAAGGTCACCAATGGATCCCCCTTCCCCATTGTTAAATCCTGTCATCTGTTCTCAGTCCTCAGCTTACCTATGACTTTTTAGCACCCTCTGTTCTGCCACAATGGATATTTCCTCCTCCATCATGCAGTTTCTTCATGAAACATACAATGCACCACCTCCCTTGGTTTAACTACTGACTCCTGGTTCTTTCTTTCCGGCTTCTCTGCTGGCTCCTACTTTTCTCTGTAACATCACTGAATTAGAAAACCACACAGTTTAATCCTTGGTCCTCTTCTCTTCTTTTTTTTTTTTTTTTTTTTT
>NW_006769459.1:805594-823644 GCF_000442215.2 Lipotes vexillifer
GCAGAGCACAGGCTCCGGATGCACAGGCTCAGCGGCCATGGCTCAAGGGCCCAGCCGCTCCGCGGCATTTGCGATCTTCCTGGACCAGGGAACGAACCCACGTCCCCTGCATCGGCAGGCGGACTCTCAACCACTGCGCCACCAGGGGAGCCCCTCTTCTCTTCTTTATTTACATTTTCTCCCTTGGTGATCTCATCTGGTTTCAGGACTTTAAATATCAAATAGATGCCAATGACTGACATATTCTCTCTCTAGATTCTGACCTCTCCTTGAACTTCTGACTCATACATTTAAACTGCCTTTTTAATGTAGTGCATTGGATAGTAAATAGACAGACATCTCAAGTTTAGTTTAGTTTACAAAAATGAATTTTAGATCTTCCTCCCAACACTGGGAAGGATGACAGTTTAACCAGTGAAGATAGTGGATAGTGTGGCAGACAGAGCAGGTCCTGGTAATCTGTGTTTACAAATTATTCCTTTTATTAGAAGAGCATCAACAATCCTCTAGTTTGAAAAAAAAAAAAATTAAAACATATGGAAAGATAAAAAAAGATTTTTTTTCAGACTTTTATGAACTCCTGGTATTAGAGAGATAATACTTCTTCTATATTTCCTTCAGATTTCTTTAAAAATAAGAAGATAATCTTTTAGATACAATTGATGCTTTTCTTTTCACTCCATCCTTCCCTTTATTTTTTTCCCTCTCCCTCTCCCTCCCCCACACCATCTCCTTCTCTCCCTATTTTTCTCACTTTTCTTGGCTAAAATATTTCCTCCTAAAGTATTACCACATCCTCCTAACTTTATTATTGTATGTATCTATTTTACCTTGTCAAATAGAATACTGGGTATGTTATTTCTTTAACCTCATTCTAAACAACTTAAAGGTACTCCTCCCTGTCCATGCAAACATATGCATGTTGTTTTGCATATTTCATCCCAGAATTAAAGTTTGCTAAATTCTTTTCATAAGTGATTTACCCACTTACTCTATCAAAGTAAGTTCTTCCATCTTCATAATGAGGGAGTCTAATGCTCCTTCCAAATTTAGTGAAACATCATGGAAACAGCAAGCTGTCCTCTTTCCTAATAAGAACTGGGTAATAAGATTGCCTTTGAGAGCTAAATCACCACACAATAGAGGTAATTAGCCATCTGTTGGGAGTAACTCAAATTGTCTCTAAATGTATTACTAAAAAGTGTTGGAATTCCTAAACACCCCATCAAGCTGGCCTGTAATCATCTCAGGATGGGAGATTGGAATGGAGCAGTAATTTAAGTAGAAACGTAATCGACTATATGAAATCTGTTTGGAGAAAGAGAGCACATACTTGTAGGAACAAAGTGCTTAGAAAAAGTAAACCGAAAGAGTCAAATCCTGGCAAAGTGGTTAGCACTTTTAAGAACAAGCCCATGAATCAAAGCCATTTGATCCTATGGGCTGTTATTATCAAGGTAGGAAAATATTTCCATTTTTCTCTTTTTAAAATTCTATTCTCACCATGCAGTTGGATACTCATATAGATTTTCATTAAAGGATGCAATGTGATGGTAATAGTACTACAAGCATTTCAGTTAGTGAAGGAACATTGATATTGCAGGAGCTTAGTATGCAACTAGAATTAAAGTAAACCTCTGCTTAAAAATTCAGGAAAACATTTGAAATCCATCTTTTTCGTCACCTCACCCACGTAAGGATTGGTGTTTACCATGTGTCAGAATAGTCTTGAATGGCCAGATATTTGCTTTAAAAAATGACCTTTGCTTTCTTCTGTTTTATCTAAGTAGTTATTTTTAGCCAAACATTCCAGTAACTCTCTTCAATCAAAATGCTGAAAGTAGACCTGAAATTCTGAGAGTCTCCCAAAGTGGGGATACTAACTGACTCTACAACTTGAGTATGAAGGAAAAATAAAAGAATACTCTAGAAGACAGACATGAAAAGAATCTCACCTCCTACTACTTGGCTTGGGGTTTCTAAGAGCTATACAAGCAAGTTCAACGCAAGTTCAAAATGTACTACTTTTGGACAAGCTTGAGCTCATACTTTTTTCTTGGCTGAACCCAGGTAATAATGACACCCACATTATCATGAACCTGATTATCTATGTAGCTCCTGCTTAGGAAAATATCCTGAAACCTGTAGCATCATTCATATCATAATTTAATTTATGGCTGTTTCTTGTATTAAATAAGGAGGATTCTGGCTTATATATGTTTGTTATAAATGCATGACAGCACCAGAGAGACATGGAATCAATACTCTGGGCTTCGTATCAATATTGTTTGAGAACTAATGTCTGGGACATGGCAGGGACTCAATAAATACTTGCTGAAATAAAGGGATAAATGTGAGATTTCTTTTTCTATAATATATTTATACCAACTCCATGAGATACTAAAATTGCCCCTTTAAGAATTATTTCACAAAAAATGAGGAAACTGAATTTTAGGAAGAAAAAGTTTAAGTAGTTGGCCCTAAGAAAACGAACTATGAAGTGGCATAATAGAGATCCAACCCCAGGTCAGCTGGATTCAAAGCCTGAATTCTTTTCCCAATGCCCATGTTCCAAAATTACTTCTTTCAACTCTTTTCTCTTCAAAAGCCTCATTTCAATATTCTTTTAAATAAAGCTGTTACTAGAGAATAGTAATTAACAAGTATTTTTATATGCTATTCAGATTGCACCATAAACTGCATTAAATTCAACACTCCAGCAATTCAAGTTTGCTGGAGAGAAGGAGAAATTGAGCCATATCCAAGATAAGTCTCTTTTGATGTAATTCTTGAGCATGGATTAATGATATATAGCCATAAAAATGTTTTATTCAGTCTTATGTCATCATCATCACCATCATATTTTGCATATATTTATTGTTTACATTTATAAGGTTATAAATTATTGCTTTTGAAAAATTTTCTCATTCAGCATAATTCTTACAATAACCATGGGTCAGAAATATAATCTCTACTTTATGAATAACAATTCTGAGATTCAGAGAACTTAAGATATGTGTCTAGGATTTACGTTAGGTTCTATATGGTTTCAGAAACTCTTTTCCTACATATCCACTGCCTCCCATTCGTGATACATGAAAGACATAATGCTGCCACTTTATAATCTTTCTCAAAAGACAAGTGATTGAAATCTCAACATTTGCCTTTTTATAGGAAGGTGGATTTGGATACTAGATGGAACATTTAAAGGCTTAGACATTTCATAAATACAAGAAAAATCTCTCTGGCATGCCGTTGGTGACCTTGCTTAAATTTCTTTATACATTGCCTAGCCTTTTCCAAGTTCTAGCTGTATTTTGAATTATCACACATCCCATTTCTTCCTCTGAATTTTTAAATTCTGTTGCCTTTGCATTTTGGATGTCATAAAGTTAAAACCAAATTCTAATTAGTCTTTGTGCATGTGTGTCTTGGCCCACTCAGAGGTGCATGCAATAATGCAAACCTGTCTGAAGAACATCTCTATTTATTAATGGCAAACCACATTAAAAGGGATAGTGAGGAAATTGAACCCACAAACAGTTATTAAGTACCTACTAATATCAATAATTTATGGTAGATGTTTTGAGCAAACAAAATTAGTGACTTTAATTGAAGGGTAGCAGAATATGCCACCCCAAAATATGCCACTTTGGCCTAAGGATTATTTTGAGTTGAAGGCAATTGAGAAGAAGCAGATACAAGAAAAGCTCTCTGCCTTCCCCTTATTTATCTAAAAGCAGGACATAAATTTACAAGGGTGTCCCTCTTCCCCTCTCTACCAGGAAGAACAAAGGTTAATCCCTGGAGAGAAATTTAGACCCTTATCAATGGAAAGGGCACCAAGGACTTGAATCTGCATAGCAAATCGTCCTCTTCTTGGCCATACTTTTTCTGGCAATCACATTATAACTGGTCTCTGCCACACCTACCTTTTATTTTGTCTTTAGCTGACAATGTTATTTAAAGCAGAGTTCTCAGCCACCTCTGAGATTTACTCATTTTCCCCTGGATATCCCTCACATATACATAAGGTACATATTAATAAACTTCTGTTGGTTTTTCTCTTGTTAATCTGCCTTTTATTATAGGGATCTCAACAAAGAACTAAGAAGGAATAGAGGGAAAATTATATTTTTCTTTTCTGCACAATCTTCAGGGAGTATGTTCTACTTGGAGATTTAATAGAGGTGTATATGTCTTGCTGGAATAGCATACTAATAAGACAATGGGCTGGCAGTTGCTATAGTTCTACAAACCATTTATAGTTCAGGCACACACTAATCACCAATAGATATGGTTACATACAAAGGACTTGAATAGACATTTCTCCAGAGAAGACATACAATACAAGTGGACAACAGGTATATGAAAAGAGGATCGACATCACAAATCTTCAGGGAAATGCAGATCAAACCCATGACGAGATCACCTCACACCTATTAGGATGGCTATTATCAAAATACCAAAAGACAACAAGTGTTGGTGGGGAAGTGGAGAAATAGGAACACTTGTACAATATTGGTGAGAAAACAAAATGATGTAACTGCTATGGAAAACAGTACGGAGTTTCCTCAAAAAGTAAAAAATAGAACTACCATGTGATCCAACAATCCCTGGGTATTTATCCAAAAGAACTGAAATCAGGATCTGGCAGAGATATTAGCATCCCCATGTGCATTGCCGCACTATTCACTATAGCCAAGAGATTGATACAACCCAAATGTTGACAGATGAATGGATAAAGGAAATATGGTGCATACATACAATGGGACATTATTCAATCACACAAAAAATGAAACCCTGCTATTTACAACAGCATGGATGAACATGGAGGGCATTATGCTAAGTGAAATAAACCAGACAGAGAAATACTGCATAGTATCACTTATATGTGGAATCTAAATAAAACGAAACAAAATGAGTCTAACTCAAAAATAGAGTAGATTGATGGCTGCCAGAGGCTGGGGGGACAGGGGGTGAAAGGGAAGATAAACTTTCATTTACACAAGATGGATAATTTCTAGAAATCTGTTTACAGCATTGTGACTGTAGTTAACATTACAGTATTGTACACTTAAAAGCCTATAAAGAGGGTAAATTTCAAGTTGAGTGCTCTTACCACAGTAAAGATGAAAAAATAAAATAAAATGAAAACATCGTAGAGACAGAAAGCAACATGGTGTTTGGAAGAAGGGAATAGAGAGTTATTGTTTAATGAGTATAGAATTTCAGTTTTATAAGATGAAAAGGTTATGCAGACGGATGGTGGTAATGGTTGCACAACAGTATGAATGTACTTAATACAACTGAACTGTACACTCAAAAGTGGTTAAGATAGTAGATGTTATGCTATGTATATTTTACCACAATAAAAAAATTGAACTAAATTTTAAAAATCAATGCAAATTTAGCCTTCTACACCATCATACATCATACATCTATGGTCTGTTTTTAATACAAACAACCACACACAAAAACAAACAAAACAAAAAGCTCTTTCAGTGGTTCAGAGCCATAAAGTCAGCTTTGATGGCGAAAATACCAACAAAGTCAAAGATCCAATGAACTGAAGGGACTGTAGAGTTCTAGCGATCATCTTTAAACTTGGAAACTTGTACTGTTAAGCTAAATACCAACTATATTGACACAATGCCAACAGATAAGGGAAGGGTGAAAATTAATGAATAACACAGATTCTTCTCAAACTGCCCTAATGTTTGTTGGCATGAGCTGATACTCTTTAAATTTACAATGAGTATCTTATGAAGCATAAGATATTTTATGGCCATAGTTATATTATACAATTTGTTATACAACCTTAAAAGGAAATGTTTCAGCATTAACTAAAACTTGAATATTTTATTCTTGAATAAATCCATAATGGGAAGGACAGTTTCAAAACTCACTCTGATTTCTCTCAACATATATCAATATAATTTTATTAATATAAATTGTAAATATTTCATTACCCATTTGAATATCATTAAAGAATCCAATTTTTTTCATTACCATGGAGGTGGGAATTATTTCATAGTTTCAAAGAGGTAACTTTTTCATCAGAGATGTCTAATGAAGAATATTAAATATATTTTAACATTAGTAAATTAATCTAAGTATGGTAAACAAACCAAGTATTTATCATATTCACAAAATATCATATAATAAAATTACATTTTTGCCAGTATCTAAAAATTATAAATATTAAGTAATAGTTTTCTTTAGCTTAATGCACAGGAACAATGATTCACTTTCTTCCAGCCTATGAAAGGTGGCCAGAGAGATAGAGATAGATCTGGGGTTGTCTGTTGTTGTCACTCTTCTCGCCAGAGGGTTTTCACTATAAAGCATATCTGACCAAAGAGAAAAACAAATATCGTATCTTAAGACATATATATGGAACCTAGAAAAATGGTACAGATGAACCGGTTTGCAGGGCAGAAATAAAGACACAGATGTAGAGAACAAACGTACGGACACCAAGGGGAATAAGTGGCGGGGGCTTGTGGTAGTGGGATGAACTGGGAGGTTGGGATTGACATATATACACTAATATGCATAAAATAGATAACTAATAAGAACCTGTTGTATAAAAAATAAATAAAATTAAATTAAAAAATTAAAAAAAAACCCTATATCTGACCATGACGAAGGAGTCAGAAGAGAGGGTGAAAAGGTAAAAGTACACAGAAGCAAGAAGTTCAAGTTCTAGGACATATGTGTAACAGAAGGCAAATTTCTTGGAGCACAGGCCCTGGACGCGCAGGCTCAGCGGCCATGGCTCACGGGCCCAGCAGCTCCGCGGCATGTGGGATCTTCCCGGACCGGGCACAAACCCGCGTCCCCTGCATCGGCAGGTGGACTCTCAACCACTGCGCCACCAGGGAAGCCCTCTCTTATATTTTATGTTTATTTTCTTCTTATTAATCTTGCTTTCTGATTTCTATGAAAACTCTACTCAAAATATTATATATTAAGCTTGGTCTTTTTTTGTCTAAACCCTTAAGCTTGTTTGACTTTATTTACAATAGCTACAATATGGAAACAACCTAAGCATTCTCCCCTAAGCCTTTATAACTCTTCTTCTACGTTAAACCAAGGCTGGTCCGGCATTTCCAATTCACTCACTGTGGCCATCTTTTGGTTCATGTTCTAGACAACAAACCAAACTGTTAGCACCCTTTCTAAATACCAGAGCTGCAACATTAAAGACAGAATCTTTGCTTACTGAACACATGTCAATAAATTCAATCTGATCCAACCTTATGTTGCTTCCACCATCATCCCACACTCTTGCTGTTCATCTGCTACCAAGAAACACGTTGCTGCCTAATGCACGTAGAAGCCAAGTAGGCCCTTGAGGAATGTTTTAGTTCATTTGAGATGATGCAGTCTCCTTGCTAGTTGCCAAAAGTTCTTACCTGATTTGGTGGACTGAGCCTGAAACAAGACAATGTCATGTAGATATAGCAAAGGGAACTAGTTGGTAGAAACCTATTAAAGTTGCTCCTAAAAAATAGAAATGGGCGCTGCTTAAGCAATATCCACATTCTTGGTTTGAATCAAGATATGATTTTCGATGAGTAACATTTTATAACAGCTACAGCAAAAATGAGTCAAGGCATACAAATAAGACCACTGGAGATATTTTACTCCAGTAGAGGTAAAAAGCCACAAGTTTCTACAATCATCCATAGCCCTGTAAAGCATAATGAACAATTGAATAATTATGGGCAGGTCATTTGCTCCCATAAATAAAAATTTCTACCACTTCAGATGATAAAAGTCCCAAGACCAATATTCTTTGGGAATGTCATTAATAGGGCACATCTAGATAAAATATGAGGTCAGAATTTTTAAGTGGTCTTGATATGAGGTCAATTGAAGTTTGTGTTGTGTAGCCAGTACTCTTGGAAAATCAGAAAGTTTTTGTCTGTGGGCATTGCATGTAAAAGAGCTGCATTCAATATGAAAAAAAAACTGATAAGGGTGATATGACATGTGAGAGTTATAAACTGGACATATGGTCAACTCAGATTTGGAAAGCTATGTTTCAGTATGTTAAAACATAAACCGATGCATATTAATAATTTTACATTTATTTGAGCAAAAGTCAATTGAAATTGGGCAGCACTAAAATGGAAGTGGTGAGGAGCATTCCGCCCACAGGAGCCAAGGTAAAGATTTAGAGAAAGTGAGGAATCAAAGAAAGGAAGTTGTTGGACTGGCTATAGCCTAGTTGACTGCTTGTGACTGGCTGTCCTGAGAGTTTTGATTTTGTAACCTGAAGGCATTTACAAGCTTAGATTTTTGGTTGCTTATGTAGGCTGACAGGGCATGAGAGCTTCCTCAGACTAATGGCCTCCTGATTTAATTTAACAAGTATTAAAAAGAGTGCTGATGGGCTTCCCCGGTGCCACAGTGGTTGAGAGTCAGCCTGCCGATGCAAGGGACACGGGTTTGTGCCCCGGTCCGGGAAGATCCCACATGCCGCGGAGCGGCTGGGCCCATGAGCCGGGGCCGCCGAGCTGGCGTGTCCGGAGCCTGTGCTCCGCAACGGGAGAGGCCACAACAGGGACAGGCCCGCGTTCCCGTGGAAAAAAAAAAAAAAAAAAAAAAAATTCGATTTAGATAATTATATTAGAGTCACAGTGATAGTGAAGATTCCCAGGAAATGAGATCAGACCAACCAACAATCTACTCCCATCTCCACCCCTTGCCAGTTCTGTGACCTTGAGCAAATTACTTAATAAGCTTATTTGTGCCTCAGTTTTCTCATCTATAAAATGGGCATGATAATCATGCCTTCCTCAGTTGTTCTGAGGATTAAGTGTTGCATGCAAATTACTTGTTTTGCAAAGATTTCTTATTAGCTGTGACTGTTCCCAGTACATAATAAGGGCTCCCTAGGAATCATATATACTTGTATAGTCCTCACTGCTCACCAGACCAAGGTAAATAGTAGGCACCCAAAGGTGTATTGAATAAAATTTCTAATTATGTTAACACACCATAGTTGGTAAGAAAAAAAATAACACCAGAAAGTAGCCATTACTGTTAAAAAAAAAAAAAAAAAAGAATGCTGATGCTCTGTATAGAATGTCTTTAGTTACCAATAAGCCTAGAGCTTTGACAGAGACACATTGATGCTACCGGTTCCTGGAGAGAAGAAAAATAATAAATTGTGTAATAATAGTGAATAAACTCTGGAACTACGGACAAATACAACTTAAATAAAAACCTTCACCCATCTGGTTAGCACCCCCATCTTCTCTCTTTCTCTCATTTTCACCTTTTTCCTTGTGGTATCTGGTTTGCAAATACTCTTCAAACACTAGGAAGATATATTTGATAAATAAATGAATCAAATAAATAAGTACATAAATAAATACAATTAAAATAAGGAATCAATTTATGACAGAATATAACTAGCCCAATATTCAGTCTCAAAATAATTGAAATCAACAGTCTTTTTCTTTCACATTTTCCTATTATGACTTGTAGCCTATGATTTCAAATAAAATTTTGTTCAAAGTTGAATCAAAGTATTTGGGGCTTATAAACTTCTACTCCCATAGAATATTTTCATGATTTACCTCATTCTGTAGAGGCTACAGATATTGTTTAATATAAAATACCCCCATCACCAAATTCCAAGATCACACCTTCAGACTCATAACACTCCTGCATAAGTATTCGGTATTTCGGCCTTTAAACTGCAATTCCATAAGCATGTCTTCACTCCTCAGACTTTTGCACGTGGCTAAGAAATTCCACTAAGAAATGCTCCATCCACTCAAGTTCCTTTGATCTGTATCCTCATCCTCAAAATTCAGTTAAATGCTACCTCTTCTGGGGATTATTCCCGGACAACTCAGGGTAAAATCTGAATTCTCTGTGTTTCCAAGTGGATACACTTTTTCTGAATACTAACCAAAGTAAATTTTAATTGTGAGGGTTATTTTTCTCCTTTTGAAAACTTTTTTATGAATTGCTTAAATGAAGGTTCGACCTTGGTTCTTTTCCATAGCCTCAATGTCTATATTAGATCTTCTGACACTACTGAATTAAAAAGCAAGGGCTAGTACTGATAAATGTTTTCTTCAGCAATCAGTGATTAGTCACCAGTCAAGACATGTGCCCCAAATCCCCATATGTCTTTGCTTTAGGCAACCTCCTCCAATGTCCCCTTCTGTCTGCAGATTTAGATTTTGGCTGCACTCCTGCATCTTTGTCTGCCCCTCTCAACACAGAATAAAGGGAGAGGAAGAGATGAAAGGTGAACATTAAGTCAGAGTATTTTGTCTCTCCGGTAGCCACCCCATCAATGTATGAAAATGCAGTCATATGTGCTCTTCCTGTAAAACAACTCCCTTTCAATCGTCATTTTCAAAGAGTACTGAGAGACATGAAGCCTTAAATGCTGTTTGATAAGGCTGGTAGGGGAGATCTTTCTCTCGTTGGGAAGTTTCCTTGCAAAGTTCGTTTACCTGAACCAGCTGCCTTTTCTCATACATTGTGTATTGTAGTGTTTCTTTGCACAGGGAGTAGAGCAGACTCATCATACTCATGCTACCAAAGTATATCAGCACATAAAAATTTAATTGTGCTAGAGTTATGTATACATTGTCCTACTGGAATATCTGTCAGATGCTATGTCAGCGGGAGAGTTGTGATATGCAGTAGAGCAGGGGTTCAACCAACTGTAAGTAAGAGGTTAGACAAGCTTAACATGAACCAAAGCCAAAGAGTTTCCTGTATTGGCTGGAATTCATTATGACTTTGCCTCATCAATACAAAAGCAAGTGATGTCGGTCCAGTAATAGATTTACTTTCAGAGTCGCCCATATAGAAGTGTCACAAAGGGAACATAAGATAATGGTGAAATGTCTTTTAAAATGTTATGAGACATTTGGTATGCTAGATATAGCTCCCAATGTCATCATTGCTAAGTAATTTAGTATTAACAGTTCTTAATTCTTTCAGGTACATTGCCAGAGTATTCAAAGTGAGCTGCAAATACAAGTTTAGGTTGTCAAACCAAGGCTTTATAAAAATCTTCCTGTGTAATCTCATGCTCTATTTTTAGCTGTGCATTCAAAACCAAAATAGAATCAATACACTAGGGACAGTGGAAATTTGTATACGGAAGAAATCAGAGTAATGATCCAAATTATATAATGTTTTGAGGGTGCAGGAATTTTTCTCAAACATTATACACGGAAGTGCATATTTTTGCAATCTTTCTGGGAAGCCAACTGGCATTTTAGAAAAAAAAACCCCGACAATATATTCATTATTTTTCTCCAGATCATTCAAATTCTCTAAATTTACCGTAAGGGAATAATTAGGACTGTATTCAAATTTTAATGGCTGATGATGATATTCTCCCCAGAATTGTGCATAATAACAGAAAAGTAGAACTAATGTAAATGTTGAAAAGTAGAGAAATATTTGAATGAATGTTATAATGATTATATAAATCACTATCAGGCAAATATATCATGTTTCAAAAATTATTTAATGACATAGAGGAAGCAAGATAATAATATGGGAAATATATTTTACTGTGACATTTTGAAAATTAATATTTCTAATATGCATACATTACACATGTAAATGAGCTCTACTGTATGTTTCTGTGTAATAGGATCACGGAAAAGTTCAAATTTTTTTTTTACATCGCCCATATTTTCAAATCTCTATGTATTACTGTTAGGAATAGCAAAGATGTAGTGGTTTCTAGAACATGTTCACATGCTCACATGCACACGAGCTAGATGTAGCACTCATGACTCCAACATGCAAGTACCTGGAAATACCAAAGTCCACCAACTTCAAGATAAATATCGAGCAAACATAAAAACTCTGACCTGTATTTTTAGAAGAAAAACAAGATGTTTTATGGTTATTACCTCGTTGCAATTCCTTACTTTTTACCATCTGATAACCTCAAATCTTAAACAGATTACACTGTTGAATGTTTAATTACCTATATGTTCATACATTGTTCTTTAAGTGAGGCAAGCAGTCAGATTCAGGACAAACAATGTTAAGTCTGAACAGAACTTGGACCTCCTACAACATCCCAAATCAAACACTTGATTTATCCTGGTTTCATTCAAAAAGAGAACATGTAGTTTAGATAAAACAGACTGAAAGAGGGACCCAATATGCCCCACCACCCCTCGCCGCCAAATGATTATGATTTGGTCACGTTTTTACAGGGATAGAGTAAGGTGAGTGCTAAAATTAATTTTACGAAGATCATAAAACCTAAAATTGAACTCAAAGTGAGGTAGGAGCTGACACATTTTAAAATATTAGAAATATGATTACATGGAAAACCAACTTTATTAGTTTGGATTCATTCCTGGAATGACATTTTTCAATATCTTGCATAGTAATATAAAAATCCTTCTATTACAATCAGTCTGGTGACTAAAATGCAAAAAGTATGCAATATAATAGAATACACACACATACCTTAGATATTATTGTACCATTCCAGAAAACTTTGTACAATTCTGGATAATACTGTATTATTCTGGATAACTTTTATTATTCTGAGTAAAATCTGCATAAATTTAAGTTCTGTTATCAGAAAAACATACTGACCATAGATGCTCATAACCGTGCTTTCCTTATATGTAATAGTATAAAATTAACATTTGTGCTCTTGTTTTCAATTAGGTACAAGTAGGTAGTACAGGATGAAAATTCATCAACATAGTTTTGATTATAATTAAAAGACTAAAGACAAGTGCTTTAATTTTTTTCCCCATTTTTTAAGGGGTGAATGTGTGCATTTAAGTATGTGTCTGCATGTGTGTGTGTTTGTGTATGTGAAGCACAACTGAGGGATATAAGACACACTACAGTCAGTAATTTTTGTTACAGCTGCTGCTGTGGATCTGATGGGGTTTGTGTTCACCTGCTCCCCAGATTCATATTTTGAAACCTAATCCTCCAGGTGAAGGTGTTTGGAGGTAAGGCCTTTGGGAGGTGATTAGATCATGAAGGTGGGGCCCTCAGGAATGGAATTAGTGCTTTTATAAGGAGCTGAAGAGACCGAAGTTCTCCCCTTCTACCATGTGTGAGGACACAGAGAGAAGCGGGTTGACTATGAAACAAAGAGGGCCCTCACCAGACAGCTAATCTGCCAACACCTTGATGCTGGACTTCCCAGCCTCCATAACTGTGAGAACAACATTTCTGCTGGTTATAAGCCACCCAATCTGTGGTATTTGGTATAGCAGCCTGAACAGACTAAGACAGTTGCTAATTATAATCGTCATTTTTAAAGGTGGAGACAGGAAGTTGCATCAAAATCTCCAGTGGCAGAGAGAGGGGCTAATTGGAAAATACAAAAAACACTTAAGATCATTTTGACACATCATATACAAATGCATTCCCTTGCCCCTGGAGAATGTCATTTTAAATAGGAAATCTGAACCCTTATGAAAGAAGAAAACATTTTTCTTAGACTGACATTTAAAATCTAAATGTATTTTTAAATATACACACAAATATAAAACAATAAAATTATGTTTTGTAATTAATACACTTGCTATATTTAATATAAGTAAAAATAAAAGCAAGTATTTAGTTTTCTTTATATTTTTCACTGATTATATTTTATACATGTAAACATATGCATATATATGCACATATAAGATACATACATGTTCACAAAGACACACAGATAGACACAGGATGAGACAGAAAGGCAGAGAATCAGAAAGTAGAGACTGAGAGACAAAGATACAAAGAAAGACAGAAAAAATGTTTCTCTGTATTGATGGATTTTTTTCCAAGAAGAAAAGACCCTCTTATTAATTCTTCCATATTCACATATCCATTCGTTCACTCATTCATTGTTAGCTTTTTATTAATTTTGTGATAAGCAATGACTTAGGCTTTGGGAATATAATAAAATTTTATTTTTGCGATCAATACACTAGTTACAGTTGTGAAAATCAATGCACATATTAAAATTTCAAATATTGGTTGATGCTTTAAATTATTCAAATAAACAAAATAGCTCATAATTTAAGTATAATTTATTTGTATATAATATTCTACATGTACACTTGTATATGAAAATATATCTAACATTCAATATATCTTATCTATTTTGTCAGTTCTGATTCTCGTATTTTTCTTAAATTTGCATAGAGTTAGGACTTTCATATATATTTGTGGCTAAGTGTAGGGATTAAATGATCGTTTTAGTCTGTTCAAAGTAGTGTTAAGGATATAGAAAAACTAACCTAAGGCAGAATGTTGACTAGTAAACAACTGAATGTTTCACAAAATTATTTGCCTATTAGTGCTAATTATTGTCCTAAATAAACCTAGGAGGCAATAAACAAGCAAAAAGTGTTTATTTGTAATCAAAAAATTGCAATTCGGGGCTCACAGATTCTGGTAGCAACCCAAACAGTGTCCCAGCTAGGAGTAAATTCAAAGGCTTTTGGAGACAAAGAAGGGAAGTTTGCACTGCAAGGAATTGTCACTGGAGTTGGAGACAGGACATAGTCTTAGCTAAACAGGACTGAGTGCTATGGCTATCACTAGAGGGAGGTAAAATGTCGTTACTGTGGCAAGCTGCAGGTGTTCTTGCAAAGCCCTTGGAATATTTGTGGTTTGGCTCAGTTCTAAAGTTCATGCTTCCATCCAATGAGGAAATGCATAAGGTCCACCTTCTTAATGGCCTCCCGGCTCCATGTTAAAACCCCTTGACATAGTGACTACATTTTATTTCACATTTCACATTATGAATTTATCACCTCTCAGCTCGAAATCCAAATGTGATTGCATGTCCTGCAAAAAGTGGAGCGAAGCCCTTTAAATATTTTCCTTTTACCATTGGGCATGATATTAAAGTTTTTCAGAAGAGAATGCTGGAGCAACAGGGCAGGACTGTCTTTCCTGGTTCCAGTGTGCTCTCCTCAGCAGGCTCCTTGAGCAAACAACACATCTCCAGTGCCCAGCTCCTGCACTGCATTTGCCTTTTCAGCTCCAGGCTCTTGAAGTACACAGGAATTCAACAGTAGACTCCTGCAGCCTGTGCACCTTCTCCAGCATGAGGCTCCTGCTGAGTGGGTGCCTTTTCCAAAGCTCAACAGCTGCAGCAAACATGGCTTCTCCAGTGCTTGGTCCCTGCCGAACAGTCAGTTTCTCTAGAGCATGCTTCCTTCCCTGTGCATGGGTTCCTGTAGCACATGGGTTCCTGAGAGCCAGCAGTGGCTACTCCAGCATCCAGGTTCTGCAGTACAGGGTGGTCTGCAGAACTCAGATACCAGCACATTCCCCTGGCAACTCCCTTTGGTGTTTCTGTAGTACAGTACTAGCAGTGAGACACCTTCCATGAATGACTTTCTCTGGCACCTAGAGGTTGGATTTCTAGCAAGCTCTACCAGTACATATCTATGGGGGAGTCAGGGTGAGGGAGAATGTGCTCATTTTCCAGTAGTGGCTGCATCTTATATCTGTGTTCCCATATTCTTTATAGAGTTCTCTTTACTTCTCTCTACTTCTTACTGGCCAATATGTCTTTACTCCAATCCCTTGTTGCAGTTAATCATTCTTTAAACTCCCTGTTCAAATAACTGTGTGGTTTCTCTCTCCCAATTGAACCCTAATGAATACACAACTGATTAATTACAATGATTACAATAACCAGACTAAATACACCAATCTGGTTAATTTTTAGTTATTAATTTTATTTCATATCCTTTAAACTATACAAGTCATGAAACACTGAATGTGATACAATCAGTTCTATGCCTCATATTTCTATAGGATTATTGACAAACTAAGTCAATCCTAAGGATGGTGGTCAGAATGGTGAAACATCACAAAACCATATGTGTTTGTGTGAACTCAGGCTCTTTCACTGGAAAACCTTGGAGGAGATAACCCTCTTTAAATATTTGAAGCTTTATTATGTGCCTAAAAAATTAGATTTGTTGTATAATCAATTGAAAAAAATGAGTATAATTTAACGGAAGGTAAATGTTGTTGTAATAATAAGGAAGAACTTCTAACAACTGGCTGGGTTAAAATGGGGCAATAATTCCTCTGTCACTAGAAATGACTAAATTAAGTCCAGGTGCCTGGACCTGAACAGCACTTAAAATAGTACAAAAAAAAAAAAAATAGTGCCCCAAAACATAGTATACTTGGGATTTTTTTTCTGAAAGTTGTTCAAGATCTTTACATTAAAAACTAGAGCTGAGGGATCTTCCCTGGTGGTCCAGTGGTAAAGAATTTGCCTTACCATGCTGGGGACGCGGGTTCGATCCCTGACCAGGGAACTAAGATCCCACATGCCGCAGGGCAACTAAGCCTGCACACAACTACTAAGCTTGTGCGCCTCACCTAGAGCCCACATGTTGCAAACTACAGAGCCCACACTGTCTGGAACCTGCACATCACAACTACAGAGCTCACACACCCTGAAGCCTGCGCGTCACAACTGGAGAAGAGAAAACCCACACGCCACAACTAGAGAGGAGTCCGCATGCTGCAACGAGGAGCCCACACACCACAACGAGAGATCCGGCATGCTGCAACTAAGACCTGACACAGTCAAAAATAAAGAAAAAACAAACAAAAACTATAGCTGAGGTGAATCTTTTTAAGTCCTAAATAAATGAGAGATATATATCACATTCATGAATTAAAAGACTCAAAATTTTTAACCTGTTAAGTATTCCCAAGGTGATGTACAGATTTAATGCAATTTCAAAATTTCAGTAGGTTGTTTTGTGAATAATGGCAAACTGATTCTTAACATAAATGGAATGAAAAAGTTCTAGAATAACCAAAACAAGCTTGTCAAAGAAGAACAAAATAAGAAAACTCTTTTTCTGACTTCAAGTTTTACTGTCAAGCTATAGTAAATAAAACAGTATGGTTTAGCAAAAAGACAAATAACTCAGTTGAACAGAGTAGACAGTTCAAAAATAGGCCACCTCCTACTTATATCATGATCCAATGATTTTTTTCAAGGGTGTTAAAACAATCCAATGGGGAAAGAAACTCTCTTCAACAAATGGTGTTAGAATCACCAAATAGCCACACAAAAAAGAAGACAAAACAAACCTTGACCTTTAACTCACACAAAATACAAAAATTAATTCAAAACAGGTCCTCTCAAATTCAAGACCTAACACCCAAGACATAAACATCGAAGTTAAAAGCCAAAACTATAAATATTCTAGAAGAAAACATAGAATATATCTGTAACTTAAGCAGGCAATTATTTCATTTTCAGATTATCAAAATTAAAAATTTCTGTTCACCAAACTCTTATTAGAAATTAGCCAGTAGCAGTGCACACCAACAATAATTGTCTACCTGCTGAAAGCATTATATCTAGAAGCTAAGAACTTTGAGAGGATAATATTAGCAGTGATAAGATTTCAATGACACAAGATAAAAGGGATGGGTTTGAGGAAATGCCATATTTGAAATGCCAGTAAAAAAGGAATTGGAGATGCATTTGACTTACTCTTTTCTCAACAAATAATGATTTTTAAGGGAGAGATAACAGGAAGACCTGAAAATTTGGCAGTAGATGTGATAGTTAATTTTATGTGTTAACTTGACAGAGCCATGGGGTGCCCAGATATCTGGCCAATATCTGGTTGTGTCTGTGAGAGTGATTTTGGATGAGATTAACATCCGAGTCAGTAGACTGAGTAAGGCAGACTGCCCTGTCTAATATGGTTGACCATCATCCAATCAGCTGCAGGCCAGTATGGAACAAAAAGGCTGATCCTCCTGAGAGAGGAAAGTCATGCTGCCTAACTGCTAAACTGAAATGTTGGTCATTTCCTGCCTCTGGACTTGAACTGAAAAGTCAGGCTTTTGGACTAGAATTTATCCTATTGGCTCTGCTGGTTCTCGGGCCTTCCTCCTGGGTCTCCAGATGGCTAACTACAGATCTTGGGGCTTCTCAGCCTCCATAACTGCATGAGCCAACTTATTATAATGAATCTCCTTCTCTCTCTCTCTCTCCCTCTCCCTCCCTCCCTCCC
>NW_006769459.1:823654-853161 GCF_000442215.2 Lipotes vexillifer
TCCCTCTCTCTCTCTCTCTCTCTCTCTCTCTCCCTTTCTCTCTCTCAATAGCTAGTTAGATATAGATATAAAAATATATAGATATGTAGATCCGTTTGGTTCTGTTTTTCTGGAAAACCCTGACCAATATAGGAATGATATTTTAGAACAGCAATATGCTATACAGAAAAGAGAACAAGGCTATTGACCTCTCAGCAGCAGATACAGAACCCTGCTGTCCCATGTACTTTCCACCTCAAAATAGATTGATAGATAAAAGTTGGCTCTATATATCACCGCTCTATGCAGGTTCTAGGAAAGACAGCGATGGCAGTGAAAACAGAAGCGTGGCAGAAGCATAACTGGTTATTCACACAGAAAGGATATGCGTTAACAGAAAAATCCCTAGTGTTCTTTAGAATAGCACTAAAGTTTGTCTGGATATAGGCTGACTCATTGTAACAGCCCTTCCTTTGGAGTTATTTTTTATGAAACATTTGAATGAGAGTGACCCTGACTTTTACTTAGTTTGAAACAGATCATATATATTCATATAATAGAAATAATAGAACCATAAACGCACCACCCAGATAAAGAAGTCAAGTTTAAATCCAAGTCCCCTGTGTACACCTCCCAATCCATCTCGTTCCTCCTTCTCTGCTCTTACTGTACAAAAGGCAATTATTATCTGGAATTTGGTATACGTGATTTCAACAGGTGTTTTCAAATTGTGTTACTTATTTATCACAAAACAACACCTAACATGGTTTTGGGTATTTTTAATTCTTGAATTGGATTTTATTATATTGCCTATATCCTTTTGCAACCTGGTATTTTTCACTCAGTTCTGTGTTAGTGAGATCTCTCCATGTTGATAAGTTCAGTTCACTCATTTCCTCCACCTTAGTTTTGTGCAACAGTTGACAGGGATAAACTGATGAACTTCCATTTTGTTCATTTGGCTTTTTTTCTTTTCTCTTTTAGTGAAATTGAAAGTACCCTGATGAGTATTTCAGGCATTTTCTGGGTAAGAGAACTGACTTTGGCAGGAGTTTGTATGCCACAGTTGTTTTCTCCTTTCAGAGCTGAGCTGAAGTGTTAATTACTTAATCCAACTGGCAGTCTTGCAAAAATTTCTTTGAAAGCAAGGGCTAAAATTGTGGGGATAGTAGCTGTGAAACAAGAGCACAGCAACCTGCTTTTATACCAAACAAGGTAAAAAAAAAAAATGGACAAAAGCTATGTCCCTAAAATTGACCCAAAGTTTTAAACAGAACAAAAGGAGATACATAGAGATCTCTCAAAAAGACTGAAAGTGGCAATAGATAGAATGAGCTTCTGTAGTCCCACCATTTAATCCACAGAGAGAGACAACACTCTTTTCCCAGCTCAGAGAATGTGGGATATTTTGCAGACACTACCAAAGGATTTGAATTCTCTAGCCTCCGTCTGTATGCCCAGATAGTGTATTTTCTCTGTACATAAATGGAATGATTATAATAATAATAATAATAGCAACATTATTTGAGTGCTTAGTTTAGTCTGTGCCCATCGGCATTCTAATAACTTTATATATAATCGATTTATTCCTTACAATAATTCTATGAAGTAGAAACTATTATTTTTCCTATTTGCAAGTGAAGAACTTGAGCACAAAGAGATTAGTTACCCAGTTCAAGTATACAAGTCTTAAAAAAAAAAGAAGCCAAAGGTGAAGTCCATGCTAGAATTTGCTCATTTTATTTAGATGCTATTGGCAGTTCCCTCTCCTTACAATTTCTGTTAATCCCTGGAGAAGAACTCTACGCTGTAGGAATGATCTCACTTAGATCCCTTTCCAACCTGTTCAAATATGGGCCTCTTAGATGTCCTGCAGGCCAAGCCAGATATACCAAGATAAAGTGAAAAGAGCTTGGGTTTGATTAGACTTGAATTTATTTTAAATCTAGCTTTATCATTTACTAATTGAAAGACTATCAATCTTCTCATTGGTAGCGTGGAATAATTTTCTCATTTTTAGGGTGGAATAATAATAGTACTTCACTCATTGTTGTGATGACTAAATGAATTCATGTGTACAGAGTTGCGTTGAGTGGGTTTCCTGAAAGCGGTTGTAAGACTCATAACCAAGAACAAAGTATGTGAAGGGCCCAGTGTTGTAATCTTAGGGAACTGCCAGGTCTTAGAGCTAGCTAAAATCCCAAAGATAATCTTAAAGGTACAATTTCAATAGGAACAGCCTTACCACCACTTTTGTCACCGCCTCTATGAATCTAAGTATAAAAATGGAAGGGTGGGCTTCCCAGGTGGCGCAGTGGTTGAGAGTCCGCCTGACGATGCAGGGGACGCGGGTTGGTTCCCCGGTCAGGGAAGATCCCACATGCCGCGGAGCAGCTGGGCCCGTGAGCCATGGCCGCTGAGCCTTCGCGTCCGGAGCCTGCGCTCCGCAACGGGAGAGGCCACAACAGTGAGAGGCCCGCGTACCGCCAAAAAAAAAAAAAAAAAAAAAATGGAAGGGGGCCAGGGACAGGCTTTGGGTTGGACACAGTTCATAGAGAAGTTATCCTTTTGCCTTTCCTTCCACAAGGGAGAGAAACATCAAGAGAATATCTCATGAAGTCAGTGGCTGTCTGCACAGAGTCTAATGTTCATTTTCAGGTTCAATGTCTGCTAATTCACTGAATACGCTAGCTTTCTCAGGGCTGCCAGAGATGGACAAGACTATGGGAAGACTTGGCAGGTGGAAGAGTGGGGAGAACCCAGGATAAGGTCATCCAGCACCAAAACCCAACTCCAAACACTCACAGATAACTGATCCATCTCTTGTCCATAGGGTTCCAGGATGCAGGAAACAAAGAGGAGCACTGATAGGTTTGTGAAGAATGAAATAGGGTGATATAAAATAGAAAGGCCCTTGCTTGATTTGGCCTGGCACTTCCTGTGGGGGCAGCCAGAAATTGGTATGAACTGTCAGTGGACCAGCATTACCTGCTCTGACCACACTTGGGATTCAGCCTTTACCAGCAGGGCCTTCTTATGCCACCATCAGTCCCAAATGGATACGTAGGAAATGAACTAGGAAAGTAACAAGTAACCAGGGAGCAGACATCAAATTTACTAGAGAGCCACCAAAGGAGATGACATGTGTTTTCCCTTAGTACCTTCCCCTTCACAACCTGAACGGTAACCAGAGGAAGATATGGTGGCAGGTGAAAGAGCAGATTTTTGTCTTCCCTGAAACTCTAGGTTCCTCTAGCTCTCAGCCTGCACTGGTGGGGATTGGATATGAGAGAGAAAAGCTTTGAGTAAAATGTGAAATTGAAAATATGAAACACAAAAGGTAAAGTTGTAAGATCTAAAAGTATCTGTTTCAATAACCATTAAGTACCTAAAATGTACAGAATTAAACTGATAAGCCATTAAGGAAGTTAGCTACGTAGTGAGAAAGGTGGGGTTATTGCTAGAACATTGCTGGTAGCCATACTGGAGAAATAACTAAGTGAGTCTTCAAACACCTGCAAGCTAAACTCGCATACTTAATCAACATGCCAGTTATTGAGCTGTTGCCTTGCTCTCCAAATTCAGCCTCCTGTATCCTGTGTTGTGTTGCTGAGGCTGGGGCTATGCAAACCACAGGTCTCATCTATCACCTGGGTCCTTGTGATTCTACAAATAGGGGAAAACAGTGGGGACTGAAAGATTGGAAGAGAGAAGAGAACTGCCCCTTCCGTTTGTGTGTTATAACTGTCAGTATCCCCGCTGCAATATCTCTTCACCTTTTCACTAATTCTAATTTCTAGATTTCTGGGAATTCTCAGCAGTAGCTGGACAATGCCAGGCCATCAGAGATCTGAGTCACAGATCCACAGAACCCCTCCTCCTGACTTGTAGGTTCTAATATACCCCAATTTTTCTCTTTCTTCTCCCAGTCTTAGAGGTGATATTTGCTTCTTACAGTTATTTTAACAGTATTAACTCAGAATTTGGTTAATGAATTTTCCAACACTAGTTTAATCATTTTCTTATATTAACCAGTCTCTTAAAATGACTGGGGTGTGTGTGTGTGTGTGTTTACTTTCTTGACTGGACACTGAATGATAGAAGCTGTAGACAGTAGCTACAGGCTTGACACATAGTAGGTACTTAGTTAATATCAGTTCCTGTCCCCTAGCTGGAGGTGGAAATACAAGTTGAAATTTTACTGTGCTATTCTCTTCCCGTGAGTATTTACTTGACTAGTAATAGGAGCATGGTTTTCATATTAGGGCCATGAGAATTTCTACCCAAGATATAATCCTGATATGATGATATGTGATAGTGAATATATGTATACTCATTTTACATATATATATATATATATACGTGTGTGTATATATACATATGTATTTACTATCATATATGTGTATATATACACATCACTATATATGTGTATATACATATATATTATAAATATATAATATATAAAAATGTACAAAATATATATCTCATATATATGAGAGACAGCAAAAGAAAGGAGGGAACATTACTTTTAATAATGGTAAAAGTATTTACATGTTAAAGATTTCTGTAGTGAGATTGCTTGGACAAATGATATTACAAAGCCATATGTATAAATCTGATAACCAGAGATGTCAAGATCCCTGCATTTTTAAACCTTACATCTGGTAACTGCAGCTACCTAAATTTCTATGCATTAAAAGTTACTACCTAGGTCACGCCATAAAGGACTTAATGTTTAATCAATGCATAATGAAGGAATGTGCTTTATAATCTTGTCTCTGAGCTTGGTGCTTTTTCCCTGTTGGATTGTTGGTCCACTGTTGTGCCACATCTATATAAAGCCTTCCTGGTTTTGGAATGTGAATTTTCTGACATTATATTTTCATCTTTAGCAGTTTTAATTAACTTTAGCGCTTGACTTAATTTATTTTTCTCTTTTACCTTTTGTCATGATTATATTTTTTATTCTGATGCTTCCACATTGCTTGATGAACAGCTCAAACATCTCCTGAGAATGACGAGAACCCAAGTTGCTTAACAAGGTTGAAATCTCATTTTGCAGCAAGGAAACAGATGATACTTATGTCACCCCAATGAATTTGAAGCCTGTAATCTTTGAGCATTTTAGATTTTTGTACCTGAAATCCCTGGGTAACAATTAGTTCCTAACAACGTACTTTACTCTTCCTATAGCAATCTCTGATCACTCATAAATGTATCTATTCACATAGAACAATACATAAAAAATGAAACAGACTTATCTTTCACCACCTGTAACCTCCAAGAGAACAAAGTTTTTGATTTTCCATCATCCCATGGGTCCACACAATAGAAATAGATATTTACTTAATGGGTCTCAGAGGACTGTTTGGAACAAAGTATCAGATGGATTAAAGAGAAAACAAAACAATAAAGAGACCAGGAAGAACATTCAAAACCAAAGACCATTTGCTACCATTTGTTATCATTTCTGAAAGATACACATATACAAGTAGGCATAAATATTTGTGTATGTGCAAAATATGAAATATTTAGGTTCATTTCTATGTATTCAAGTACAACTACTATAGCATCAACAGCTAAAATCTATTATAACACTTAGGGAAACATGTTTAGCACTGTCTTCTATCTCACCAATCCATACTGAGCTGTATGAAAGCAAGTCTTATATTCTAAACTCTACAAACCTAGTAAAAGACTAGTGGATATGCATTGAGTAAATCCATAAACTGTCTTTTAATAATTTATTCATTCATTTGTCATATATTTATTATCTAATTTATGACAGGCAAAGTAAATAGAGAAGGAGGAAGAAAACAACAAAACAATAGAAACACTGACTGAAACTCACTGCTTTCATAGTGCTTGTATATTAATGGAGTGATACATACAATATCAATTAATTAAGTAACATATATAGTGTATCAGATAGTAATGAGTGTCATGGAGATGAACAAAGCAAGTAAGCTGTGTGGAGCGGGTGTATGTGTGTTTGTATGTGGTGTGTAATTTTTGAAGGGGTCAGGAAGACCTCACAGAGAAGAGACCTTTGAATAAGCACCCTAAGTATATAGAAAAAAAGAATGAGTCTTGTAATTAAAGGTGAAGGAAGGGGCAAGTGCAAAGGCCTTGAGGCATCAGTGTTCCAGGAGGACTTAGAGAATGAGAATGAAAAGGCCTGCACATTTGAAGTTCAGTGAGCAACAGGGGTGATCAGAGAGACAGTTGGAATGTAGGTTCTGCAGCTTCCCTTTAGCATTATAATGACTTTAAATTTTGCTCAAAATGAATTTGGAAACCACTGGAAAGTTTTAAGCAGAGGAGACTAACCAGAGTAAGGATGGAAGCAAGAAGGCTGGGTGAAAAGCTATTGCTTGCCTACAGGATGGCAGGGATGGTTACGGGAAATCGTTGGGTTCTGTTGTATATTGAAGGTAATTCCAACAGGATTTGCCAATGGATATGATATGGGGTATGAGGGAAGGGAATGAATCAGGATGATATAAACATTAGCTAATAGTTCACTGATCACCTATGATGAACCTGTCACTGCTTTGTTTTACTTGTGTTATTTAATTTAATTTTATTAAAAAAGCATTTCCTAATAGAAGTTATTATTTTCCTCATTTATAGATGAGGAAATTAAGATACTGAGAGAGTCTATAACTTGCCTATGTCTGAAGCTTGCACAGGACAGATCCTGGATTCTGATCCAGACTAGCAGTCTGGCTCTGCTGTTCAGCTTTCAATCACTGGGCTCTGCTGCTTCTTCATGATGGCTCATGGCTCCCAAAGTCTTTGTTTTGCGAAACTGAAAGAATATACTTGCTACTGAGTAATATAGGGAAGACTGGGGGGAAAAAATTTAGGGAGAAAATCAAGAATTTGGTTTTGAAGATGTTGTTTGAAGTGTCAGGGAGGGAGTTGGATACACAGGTCTGCAAGTAAAAATGGGGATCATGTTGTAGGGATAAAATGGGGCATCATCAGACCGTGGATGACAGTATTTAATAGACAAAGGTCTTACAGGAAGTGAGTCTAGGTAGATTGTTCTCTTGCTGGGTCAACTCTCCATTCTACTATTTCATCACTTTTTTAAACCAGAGAAAGAAAACGAACAGAAATAACAACAACAAAGAAGATGAAACAGCCTTTGCAGCATACTATATGTCATATTAGAAATGTTCTCCCTTGAAAATCTATTATGGATCTGCTCTTCATTGTGCTTTCCTGTGACTTAAATAATTAAGAACATTTGTGACCAACAAACACCTTTTTGTGTTCTTTTATTTTAATGTGTTAAAATAAAATCATTTTGAAAATGAAATTTTCATTTTGAAATGTATGGGAATGAAAGGCAGAGCTTTCCTTTCTAACAATGATAAAATAACTTGAAAACAAGTACATCACCTCACACAATGAACTAACTGTGGAATTTAACGTAAGGTTAATTCTTATGCAACCATCATTAGGCATGTATGTTACAAAAATATGAGAAAACCTGATTGTGACACTGTATTATTTGCCCTACATTTTTATTGCCCAAAGGAAATGAAAAAAAAAAAAAAAGTAAATCTGCAATGAAATTCTATTTTATTTAACCACTATATTGTTAGTACATACTATGTGCCAGGCACTGTTGTCTAAACATGTTACACATATTAACATATGTAACCCTCCTGACAATTCTATACAGGTGGAACTCTATTATCACTAATTTACAGATTTTTTAAAATAATGGAGGCACAGGGGCTTCCCTGGTGGCACAGTGGTTGAGGGTCCGCCTGCCGATGCAGGGGACACGGGTTCGTGCCCCAGTATGGGAGGATCCCACATGCCGCGGAGCGGCTGAGCCCGTGAGCCACGGCCGCTGAGCCTGCGCGTCCGGAGCCTGTGCTCCGCAACGGGAGAGGCCACAACAGTGAGAGGCCCGTGTACCGCAAAACAAACAAACAAAAAAAAATGGAGACACAGATAGGTTAAGCGGGCTCAGAGACACACGCCCAGAAGTTGGTGGAGCCCGGATTTGAACTCACACAGACTGGCAAAGATCCATGGTTTTCATTCATAGGAAAATGTTCTAATTGATTATTGACTTTCCTCATATTTGCCTTATTTATATGTTGACGACTTGGATGTATATGTTAAAGATTTAGGAAGAGAGATTTGTGTTTTAATTTGTTAGGCTTTTGATGCGCTATATCTTCTACTGACGTTCAAGATAGTGATGACATTGCTTCAGCTTCCCTGGAGAGAGGCCTCACTTTATGCAATGCTCTTTATAAATTCTCCTGTCTACTCACTCTTACACTTTCTCCTCTCTGTCCCCTACTCCCTCCAGAAGACTAAGAAAAGTAGGTGTGGTTAATTACACTTTGCCCATTCACCTTTCAGACAAATGATCAGAAGTCTAAAGTGGAAAGAAATTAAGAGATCTACTAATCCAATTCCCTAATTTTTTTTATGGGAGGAAACTGAAGCAGAAAGTTATCCAAATTTATTCAGGTAACACTTGGCCTCAGAGAGGACTTAATCTAAAATAGCACTGGCAGACTTATTCTATAAAGGACCAAAGAATAAATTGTCTGTGCTTTGTGTGCCACACACTGTCTGTCCTATATTCTTCCTTGTTTGCTTTACAATCCTTTAAATTGTTAAAAAATAAGACAAAGAAAAAAAAACATTTTTTAGGTCTCAAGGTTGTGCAAAATCAGGCTTCAGGCTTGATTTCCTCACTACAACCTCCAATCCAATTTTTAAAAAAATTGCCCAATTCTAACTTTACATTGGATTATAAGTCTAATTATTCTTTCCCTCCATTCACCTTTCTACAAATACTTATTAAGCACATACTGCTTGCTGGGCCCCATCCCCAATGCTGTGGTACTCCAGACAGACAGAGGCTCTGTACTTACGGTTGTAGGACAGAAAATAAGTATATCTGCAAGTAAACAGAATAATATATATTCAGATATTAATAAGTGCAGTAAAGAAAATCAAACAAGGTACTAGGATAGGTTGGACATGGAGGGTAGGGCCTACTTTACCTCGGGTGGTTAGGGAAAACCTCTCTGAGAAGATGCATTTCAGATATGCATGAACACATCAGCAAGATAAGGAAATGTCAATACATGGGGCTGTTGACACGAGCTGAGTAGTCTAATACCAGAGGCTGGCACTTAGGTGCACTTGAAAGCTTGGCCCACTTTCTAGAGGAGTCGGGATGCTGGTAGCTGTCAATGTCAAGAATTTTGGAACTTGTAGTGTGTTGGTGAAAGAATTCAGTTAACCAAGAACCCAGATGAGAGTTGAAAGTGTTCAAGAAACAGGCAGAGAGCAAACCAGTATCTCTGGGCTACAGTTAATTGAGAAGGGTGGTGATGCATCAGATTGGGAGGTAGAAATGCCTCTGTTATAGGGTTTGCAATTTATTATCATTGCAATGATGAATTACTGCAAGCTTAAAGCAAGGGAGGAATGCCATCAGATTCATGTTTTCAAAAAAAAATCACTCTGGAGAATGCAAGAATGCAAGAGCAGAATTTGAAAATGTATATGCGATTCCTAAAAAACAATTCAAGCAAAGGCACCAAAAATGCTCTATGATACATAATTTATTTTCAGAAATAGACATCTAAGCACAGACTTATTTTAAGTTACTATTTATAATATATTCCAGAATTTTAGGCTTCTCTTTAAAAAAAGAGAAAAAGCCATTTATCCATTATCTTTTCAGCAAAAAGGAGAGAAGAAAAAGGAGAGGATTTTTTTTGTGGTATAAACATGAGAAATACAGCAACAAGAATTGTCTTAATTTTAATAATTTGTGTTTTCCAAAACATTAGAAATTGACAGATTCCAGAAACTCAGGTGCGACAACAAGTTGTATTGATTTTCTTTGGGTAATTAATTTGTGTGCCTTTATAAAGAACTATTTAATGATATTTTTACTTAAAACTGAAAATCAGCCTAACAATAGTTAAAAGAATATTTGATGTGCACCAAGGACTGTTCTTCCTTTGAATCTACTGATTTCTAGTATAATCATAATTGATGCATTTTGTTAAAAAGGAAAATAAGGTTCTGCTTGTTTGTCTTTCCAAAGTTATGCCTGAATATTAAAAGGAAATCAAGAGGAAACAAATTAGCAAAGAAAGAAAACAGAAACAAGAAGGTATTATTAGAGAAATGCAAATCAAAGCTACAATGAGGTATCACCTCACACCAGTTAGAATGGGCATCCTCAGAAAACCTACAAACAATAAGTGCTGGAGAGGGTGTGGAGAAAAGGGAACCCTCTTGCACTGTTGGTAGGAATGTAAATTGATACAGCCACTATGGAGAACAGTACGGAGGTTCCTTAAGAAACTAAAAACAGAATTACTATATGACGCAGCAATCCCACTGCTAGGCATATACTCTGAGAAAACCATAATTCAAAAAGAGTCATGTACCACAATGTTCACTGCAGCACTATTTACAATAGCCAGGACATGGAAGCAACCAAAATGCCCATTGACAGATGAATGGATAAAGAAGATGTGGTACATATATACAATGGAGTATTACTCAGCCATAAAAAGGAATGAAATTGGGTCATTTGTAGAGACATGGATGGACCTAGAGACTGTCATACAGAGTGAAGTAAGTCAGAAAGAGAAAAACAAATATCGTATATTAACGCATATATGTGGAATCTAGAAAAATGGTACAGATAAACTGGTTTGCAAGGCAGAAATAGAGACACAGATGTAGAGAACAAACTTATGGACACCAAGTGTGGAAAATGGGGTGGGTGGTGGTGGGATGAACTGGGAGATTAGGATTGATATGTATACACTAATATGTATAAACCAGATAACTAATAAGAACCTGCTGTATAAAAAATGAATAAAATAAAATTCAAAAAAAAAGAAAAGGTAATAAATAGAAACAACATTAATCAATTACTGACAAAGACAATTATTTAAATTGCTGTTTATATGGGGCATGTTTGCTTGATGCACTAAGAGGAAGCTAAGTTCTTATTTGTTGTCAGGGAAAATGTATTTAGTTACACAATAAAAAACTGGTTTTAAATCTGTTACTCTTCTAGCGCTGCCCCCATTAGTAAACAAGTAAGTGGTCTAACCACTTCTGCTCCCTCTCAGACACCCTCACACCAGTACACCAATATACTTTCTGTACACAGTAGCTACTAGCAAGAGTGATCTGTTCAGAAATCAAGCCAGACCTTTAAACATGGCTACTTAAAATTCTTCCATATAGTTTCTAAAATTCTGTCTTATTCAAACCGTGCTTTGGCCTACACCTCCCCAAATGAGTTGATTCCCTCTACCTCTCAAACCAACCCCCTTCCCCCCCAGTTCCACACAACAACCAACTTCTTATTCCTGAAGTCCAGGGAGAGCTCCTTGATCACAATCACCCTGGTTAAAGCCCTGTTTACTATCCATTAGAACATCTATTTTTATTTTCTCCATAGTCTTTTCTTTTACTCTGTGATTATCTTGAATATAGATACTGGGTTATGCTGGTCTCCTTCCCTCCCTGACTATACTCAGGGAGAACATGTCTGTTCACCTTCTTCGTTCGCTGGCATAAAGTGCTACGTGGTAAATGTTCACCAAAATTGTGAGTCATAGGACCCATTACACCATTGGAAAAGAAAATGACAGGACAGTCCTGATTCTCTGTTTCAGAAATGTAAAATGATATATAATTTCATTTGTTCACACTTCTGGGCAGAAAGGTCACTTGAAGAACACCTTACCTGATTTCTCTTCTGTCTGCCACCTTCTCTATATCCATTGACAATATGCATAATAATACGAACAGAAAAATACTGAAAACCCTAGAATTGTGCTAAAGTAAATGAAGGTGCCATTTGTCTGTGTGTTGGTGACTGAGGAATTCCTCCTACATCCTGTACCTATGAAAGCCTTGGCACATTGCTTCTCAGGAAAAAATACAGCACTGTTAGCAAGTAAGTGTTAAAGAACCATGAGGAGTAACAGACATAAATTAATTTGGAGGGATAAGATCAATATGTGAGGTAGGCAGTAGGGACTAGGGAAAAGATTTTATTTGAATTAACTAATAGTAGTTTCTGAAATCAGTAGTATTTGGCAAAAGCATTGAACCGTCCCTGGGGTCATGTAGCAGCTAGGCTCAGCAACAACCTTGTGGTGTGATAAGAGCTTAACCCTAACAGTAAACCCGAGAGGTCTGTGATCTAGGACTAGCCAATAAAGGAGAATGAAACAGAAGGAGGTCAGATACAGAAAAATATTTATTTTATCCTGATAGTGCTGATAATGATGGTAATAAGAATAATAGCTAACGACAAGAGGACTTTTTCTCTGCAGACTCTATCTAAGCACTTGGCATATACATGGACTCAACTCTCACCACATTGTTATGATACAATTGCTATGTTTATCCTCATTCCATAGATGAAGAAATGTAAAGAGAGGTGAGAAAACTTTCTCAAGACCCTGTACTAGCAGGTGGTAGAGCCTGAGCTCCTCAGTATGATATGCTGCCTTGGTTGTTGGTTTAACCAAAAGAAGAAATTCAAAAATGGCAATGTGCCAAATAATGCTTCCTGATGAGACTTATGGGTTTTAGTTACCTATCCTCACTCTTTGGATGACTAAAATTGTTCTATAAATGATCCCAAATTCTCTGTATAACGTCTAGGAGAAACTTTCCACCCACACACAGGCGGATAACAAGGAAACCAAAGAGAATATTACTATGCAGTTGATGTCCTAGTTCTAGAGAGTCAATTGCCTAAAATTAGTAAAAAGGGGAAACACTAAAAAGTAAAACAAAAAATGGTTGGTTTTGGTCCCTCAAAACAGAGTAACATTTGAAGACAATAGAAGGACTATTTCCTGCTTTCAAAGAGAGACCATTCTAGTCAACCCAACTACCTAAGACTAACTGAGGTCAATGATTGATAGATTTGAGCATATAATATGAAAATGTCTGTACTACATGTAAATGACTTAAAAACAAATATAGGGAAGAACAATGTGGAAAATCATTTGAAACATAGTTATCATCACTATTCTGCATAGAATTCTTACAAAAAACAATGAGTGAAGGTAAGGGCACATGAATAGATGGTCTTCACAAAGTACAAGAAGAGGATCCATTATTTAGCTTATTATTAAAATGCAACTTAAAACTTAGACACAGTTTTTATTTTTCCTCTTAATGGATGTCAAAGAAGATTATTTGAAGCTTTCCCTATCAATATGGATGACATGATTTAAAGCTGGATATTGGGAGTACACATGATGTTATCAAAAAACACAATTGTTGGCTTGTTGTTTACATACCTCCTTCACTTCTGAATCATTTGAAATACCTAAGTGTCTAAGAAAAATATTAACTATTGCAAATTATTGTCATTTGAACATGAAAGTTAAAGTTTCTAGATGGTGATTAAAAATTGTTTATATAAAAATTCTAAGGATGGGGGCTTCCCTGGTGGCACAGTGGTTAAGAATCTACCTGTCAATGCAGGGGACACGGGTTTGAGCCCTGGTCCGGGAAGATCCCACATGCCGTGGAGCAACTAAGTCCGTGCACCACAACTACTGAGCCTGCGCTCTAGAGCCCGCGAGCCACTACTACTGAAGCCTGTGCACCTAGAGCCCGTGCTCTGCAACAAGAGAAGCCACCGCAGTGAGAAGCCCATGCACCGCAACAAAGAGTAGCCCCCGCTCACTGCAACTAGAGGAAGCCTGCGTGCAGCAACAAGGACCCAATGCAGCCAAAATAAAATAAGTAAATTTGTTAAAAAAAAAATTCTAAGGATGAAAAGAAGTAAATTTGTTAAAAAAAATTCTAAGGATTAAAGTAAGAGTAAGGGAGAAAAATTATGGCTTCAAAAGAGAAAATCAATTAAATATATTAATGATGACATGAGGCTCACAAATACATTTATTCTTTTGCTTTGGAAATTAAAGAGCAAATTATGACAATAGTTTTTAGGAATGTTACTATTAATTTCTCTGACAACAGACAAAAATTACATATTGCAATATAAATAATAAAAGCCTTGGTTTTACATTGCCTTGAATAAACAAAATTTGGGGGTGGTATGATTTCTTCGTCCAAATTGACTGCCCATTCCAGAAATTGAGAAGATAACTTCTCTTGTACCTACCATGATAGAGGAAATAGAATGGTTTTTATAAACTTATTAATTTATTAAATGATTCAAAAAACAGGACTAAAATAAAAGAACACTTAAAAGATGAAGAACGGACCTCCCTGGTGGCGTAGTGGTTAAGAATCTGCCTGCCAATGCAGGGGACATGGGTTTGAACCCTGGTCCAGGAGGATCCCACATGCCTTGGAGCAACTAAGCCCGTGCACCACAACTACTGAAGCCACGTGCCTAGAGCCCGGGCTCCACAAGAGAAGCCACCACAATGAGAAGCTCGTGCACCGCAACGAAGAGTAGCCCCCGCTTGCTGCAACTAGAGAAAGCCCGTGCACAGCAACGAAGACCCAACCAGCCAAAATAAATAAATAAATAAATGAACTTTTAAAAAGTTAAAAAAATAAAAGATGAAGAACAATAGACTAAGACCCATGGCTTTCTATAAATTCAAAATGAATGAATATAAATTGTGTGTGTATGTACATGTAAGTCACAGAAATTTAACAGTACTCTGCATATGAATATTTGGTTGTTGAATTCTCCCCACCTTCCTAATTTCCATTTTTCCATTGATTGATTTAATTTTCACGCAATAAACATAGATTTAAATCATACAACCTGTTAGCAACTGTATTAGAAGCAGGGAAGAGCCAGATGAATAACAAATGGTCCTTAAACTCATCATTAGTTAGGTTGTCAATAAAAACTTGATATCAAAGAATTAAAACCTAATTTAAAAGTAATGTAATACATATACAAAATAGTAACAAAACAAGAGAGCATGTGGTGAAGCAAAAGATAAAATGACTCTAAGATTGCCCAATATTTTAACATAAATAAGACATTAAAGGACTCTGACTCATAATTTATTCATTTTAATGTGGAAAAATTCCCTGTAAAATATTAAAACACATTTTTAAACAAAAAGTGAGAAACAGGGGTATATACAGTGCCCAGCATGGTGCCTGCCATAAGGTCACACTAGAATAAATATTTTATTTTGGAATAAATGAAGGAGTTTGAACACTAAGGCACTACTGTAAACTGCAATATGACTTTCAAAATGTTCATTTCCCCACCTGAAGATTAGATAATAAAATTGATACTGAAGTTTGCTTATTAATCTTGTTAATCCCCCGAAAGAAACTGCTCCATTGACTGTTTTGATACTGTGGGAAAAGAAGTCAAATCTTCAAAGTCTGCCAGAACCTCATAGTTACTACTTAAAATGTATTTTGCTACTTACCTTTCTTTTTCTTTTTAATGAACAGCTAGTTTCTGAAGTAGACACACACAATTTGGCACAGTTCTCTACATTTTAGCACAATATGGTTGAATTGGCAGTCTCTGCTCAGAGGAAGCCATTATTGTTTCAGCAACAAAACTTCATTAGTCAAATCCCTACAGAATGAGATCTTTACAAGGCAGAAATAAGACTAATTGTGTGATGAGGCACTGTTATGTTAATCTTTGTACTTGAAGAATATTTACAATAGAGAAAATATGTCTAAATAGATTTAATGCATATGACTTTTCTTTCATAATTCATTATGAATAAACAAGTTTTTTCCAAAATTGATTTTAATAATGGTAAGTTAAATAATTTTTTACTATCCACATGTATTGTATATAAAATTAATTAAAAATTTTTTTTCTATGCTTCCTGGTGGCATAAACTATAAGAGTAGATCACAAACATTAAATTTTTTAAAAAGTCTATAGGATTTGTTTGTTGAATTAGGCATTGTATTTTATAAACTCTTCAGTTAGCCAGAATTTAACAAGCATCAATCTGGATGATAAACATTTCTTCATATGCAAAAACTTTTTTTACCGGTTACTTTTTGGTAATATTTTCATGAATAAATGATATATTTCCTACATTAGCAAAGTATAAGTACATAATAAATGTATTTCCATGAGAACTCAGTCACTATTATGAATCATATTTGTACTAGCTTATAAAATAGATGTTAAAATGTTAAGCAAAATATTTTAACTTGTAGAAAAAAATCACAGTGGGCCCAAATCTTCTCTAAACACAGACACATACACACTTAACACACACACACACCACACACACACGAGATTACACGTATTTAATTTCGGGCACCATTAACACATAAAATTCAAAATGCATGTATTTAATACTTGAAAGAGTTGGAAGTTCTAGCTGAATCCTAGATTCTAACACAGACTATGAAAAGACCTATCATTTGGCCAATAGGCACATGAGAAGATGCTGAACATCGTTAATTATGAGAGAAATGCAAATCAAAACTACAATGAGGTACCACCTCACACCGGTCAGAATGACCATCATTAAAAAGTCTACAGGGGCTTCCCTGGTGGCGCAGTGGTTGAAAGTCCGCCTGCCGATGCGGGGGACACCAGTTCGTGCCCCGGTCCGGGAGGATCCCACATGCCACGGAGCGGCTGGGCCCGTGAGCCACGGCCGCTGAGCCTGCGCGTCCGGAGCCTGTGCTCCACAACGGGAGAGGCCACAACAGTGAGAGGCCTGCATACCGCAAAAAAAAATAAATAAAAAGTCTACAAATAACAAATGCTGGAGAGGGTGTGAAGAAAAGGGAACACCTCCTACATTGTTGGTGGGAATGTGAGTTGGTGCCACCACTATGGAAAATAGTATGGAGGTTCCTCAAAAAACTAAAAATAGAATTACCATATGATCCAGCAATCCCACTCCTGGGCATATACCCAGACAAAACTATAATTTGAAAAGATACATGCACCCCTATGTTCATAGAAGCACTAGTTACGATAGGCAAGAATTGGAAGCAACCTAAATATCCATAGACAGATGAATGGATAAAGAAGATGTGATATGTATATATACATATATATATATATGTCCCACATGCCACGGAGCGGCTGGGCCCGTGAGCCACGGCCGCTGAGCCTGCGCGTCCGGAGCCTGTGCTCCACAACGGGAGAGGCCACAACAGTGAGAGGCCTGCATACCGCAAAAAAAAATAAATAAAAAGTCTACAAATAACAAATGCTGGAGAGGGTGTGAAGAAAAGGGAACACCTCCTACATTGTTGGTGGGAATGTGAGTTGGTGCCACCACTATGGAAAATAGTATGGAGGTTCCTCAAAAAACTAAAAATAGAATTACCATATGATCCAGCAATCCCACTCCTGGGCATATACCCAGACAAAACTATAATTTGAAAAGATACATGCACCCCTATGTTCATAGAAGCACTAGTTACGATAGGCAAGAATTGGAAGCAACCTAAATATCCATAGACAGATGAATGGATAAAGAAGATGTGATATGTATATATACATATATATATATATATGTATATATACACATACACAATGTAATATTACTCAGCCATTAAAAAAAATGAAATAATGCCATTTGCAGCAACATAGATGGAAGTAGAGATTATCATATTAAGTGAAGTAAGTCAGAAAGAGAAAGATAAATACCATATGATATCACTTACATGTGTAATCTAAAATAAGACACAATGAACCTACCTATGAAACAGAAATAGACACACAGACATACAGACCTGTGGTTGCCAAGTGGGGCAGGCAGAGATGCAGTGGGAGGTTGGGGTTAGCAGATGCAAACTATTATGTATAGAATGGATAAGCAGCAGGTCCTACTGTTTAGCACAGGGAACAATATTCAATACCTGTGATAAACCATAATGAAAAATAATATAAAAAGTATGTGTGTATATATATATATGTATAACTAAATCACTTTGATGTACAGCAAAAATTAACACAACATTGTAAATCAATGATACTTCAAAAAAAAAAGACCTATCATTGAGTTAAAAATATAGTTAAGGAAAATTGCATATAATATATATAAAATTTTAAACACACAACACAGGTCACAGTGTTTAAAATGAGAACAAAAAAATTAAGATATTTCAAAATATTGTAGATGTTGAACATTCAGTAAATACATTATTAATTTGTATGTATGATTTTATACTTTGAATGAAATTAACATTGTTTGGAAGAGACAAGAGACAATACATGAGAAAAATCCTTTAAAATTTCTAAAATAAAAGTATCTCAGTAACTAATTGTGATTCATAACTGGTATAATTCACTTTATAGTGCTAATATTGGCAAAAGGTGAAACTATTATCGTATATCAAAATTCTTGTGATTTTTAAATTTTGATTTGTATTCCTTGCTATTTTCTTACAGACTTAGCTCCCCGAGACCACTCCCAAATATAGGCTATATATTCCTTTTCTGAATGTTTTATTCTTCTTATTATTTGATACCAAAGTTTTTACATAATAGGAGTTCACAAAGTGTTTTCTCCTTAAGTGTCTCGTTAAAATATAATTATTTTGTATGCTGTTTTGTACCTAGAACCTAAAATTATGGTATAATTAATCAGAAGAAATATTACTTCTTCTAAGCTTCAATCATAAGAACAAGAACAAAATGTTTGTAGGGCTATCAAGATTTTACATATGCATGCATAGTCATTTTGCTTAAAAATCTTACATCTACCAGTGTAGACTTTCATAATTATTATCAGAATCTATGAGTTTTAAAGATATTGCAAAATTAGGAGATAAACTGTTAAGTAACAGATTACTTGAAAACCCATAATTTCTCTCATCTTCAGCATTCCTGATTATCTAATTTGTGTCCAAATTTTAGTTCAAAAACTACCTGGAAATGCTAATCTAATGTAAAATTCAGTAAATTTCTTTTGCTCATAATAAATAGTTTTCTATTTTAATGACCACCTCTGGTCTCTCCTGAAATCTGCATTGTTGAAGAATAGCTTGAGATACTGTTGGTATCCTGCCCATATTCCCCATCCTTCCTGGGAGCTCATCTGTTGACTGCTTTCTGTGTGAGAACATTCTCTGAATGCAGGAACCCCTGCTGTGTCCCTCTAAAGGCCAGCATTGGGGCAAGGGAAAAATCAACCAAAGAGCATCAGGAGTTCTGGGGCATGTTCCTTACAGTTTTTCAGAGGATCCCTGGAGGAACTGGAACTGGTTACCTACAATAGTAACCCAATCACAGATATACACCCTATTTGCTTTGCTTGTTTCCCTGTCTAAATTTTATACCCTTTCCCTTCACATGTCTTTCTGAGATCATTTCCTTATTAAAATATCTACACTTAAACCCTTGTTTCAGGTTTTGTTTTTTGGGGGAAACCCAAACTAAAACAGCTGTGAACAGAAATGTTTCTAGAAGGCAAATCCTCAAGATGGGTTTCTAGAATGTGATCACTTGCTTATCCAGTGGTAAAAGAATTCATTGTTGTATAAAATAAGTGTGGTAATTGTTCAAATGCTGCAACTTCATAGTTATTAAGACTCTCACCTTCTGGAAATTGGGAGAGGGGCACAGCTGAAGCCGAAGCACTGGCTTACACAATACCTTTAGCACTTGAAATATACAGGACAGTGGTAATTAGAGATATTGTGGAGTTGGGTAGCTTTTGGCCACCCTCTTAGAAGCCTTGAAAAAGGGAATAATATTTTTGGGTCATCCAACTATCAACTCAAACATTACTATAAAAGCCAAAAAGCCCCCATCTCAGCATTTGAAGAGGCCATCTTCACCTGGAGGGAAGACAGACTATGCAGAAACAGGCTCAATATTTGATCGTAAGAGTGGCAAGATCAGTGCCCTGATGTGAGAATCGTAGGATTCTGGGTTTGGGGACTTTTGGTAGGATATGCTTAAGAACCTTGAATCTACACATTCATGTAAACCCTTAGGCTGATAAGAGTACTCCTTTTCCTTTTTCTAGAGTTGAGTAACCTCCTGATTTTTGGAGACCTGCAAAGACCACATCTGAATGGATGCCTTGTAAGTTGATATTTGTCCTGGTCAAGATTTTCCCATCACCTGCTCTCACTGCTCCTAGACCAATAACTTAAGATCAATACTCAATATGGGGGACTTCCCTGGTGGTCCAGTGGTTAAGGCGCCACACTTTCACTGTGGGTTCAATCCCTGGACAGGGAACTAAGATCCTACATGCTGCATGGCCAAAAAGTAAAATAAATAAAAATAAATCAATAAATATTTCTTAAATATCTTTAAAAAAAAACAACCTCAATTTGGCCCCAAAGAAGAAATGAAAGGAAAGAGATTATTCCAAAAGGCCTGCAGAACTTTGCTAATATTTACCAGAATGGATCAGGAGAGCATGTAAGTGAGTTTCTTCTAAACATGCTGGAGCAGGGGTATATAAATAAAAGGCAGGATAGGGGAGAGTAAATATATATGGAAGGACTCTTATGACTCACAGATGAATTCTCTAGCAAGGATGCCCGGAAATGGAACTTTGAATCCTGGAAATGATAATGGCTTATAGTGAATGGGATGGACACGCTAGAATATCCTTGGCAGAGTCTTGAGGAAGTGATCAGAAGGCTCAGATATACGGACGTAATTGAATAGATTTATTACGTAATACCAGAGAACGCCTTTACTGATAATGTTCCCCCAGAGGCCCGAAAGACACTCCCTCACTAAAGCAATGAGGAATGTGCTAGTGAGGGGAATGCTGGAATTGTGAAAAGTTCAGTCATAGCTGTCCACCATAGCTCAGATTGGATAATGGGAGGTAAATCTTTGAAACTGTGCTTACTAGTATTAATGTAAATAAGAAGGCCAGTAGCAGCACCTCACATTATAAGAGACAAGTTGGGTCTAATTCCAATGGGTGCAGCACGCTTGAAGTGGCAACCAGTGACCTGACTTAAAGGGACTTATGGCAGTGACTAATAGACCATGGTATTTCTAGGGGCAAGATAGGCAGCCAATGAAGATATTGCTTGGCATATATCTTCTTATATCTGGCTTATACATGCCAGATAGATGGAGAGTTGTTAAGGAAAAGAATGATGTTGGCGGCCATAAAATGAACTCATGATTTTTTTCCCCCAGTTTTTAGACCTAGGGTAATTCCCAGACATAAGACAATCAATAAAAGGAAACTAGATCCTCTTGAGACAGGGCTCTGCGATGCCAACATACATTTTTATAGTAGCTGTTCTCCCAAGCCTTCTCAATGGAACCTATGGCATTTACCAAAGTAATTATGCACCAGGGGAAGGGTAACTCATAGATATTTAGGAAAATGTTTGCTAGTGGGTCTTACCTGGCCTTAGACTAGGCAGTCGCAAATGTAATCACAGTCCCACTTTAGAGTGGGGTCATAAATCGTGTCCTGGCCCATACTCATCTCATGGTGGGATGAATGAGTCTGTCTCATTCTGTGGTCATTTCTCCTTTTCTTAACTGCACATTGAGGATGAATATGCATACCAGCTCACAGAAATCTTAGAGTATTGGTTTCTTACTCTATGGGATGCAAATTATCATGATAGGAAAGGCCAAGTGGAAGTCACTTTAGACCACTGAATCTGCCTCCACTGGCAAAGCTAATTAGAAGCATAGTCATGCCCTAAGTGGAATGGTAGAGTTTTGACATATTCAAAGACTTTAAAGTTATAGATTTGCTGCTGTATCAGCCCTGCCTGCAAACACTAGATGTACAATGGGTGGTGACTGCAGATTACTATAAACTTAACCTAGTGATAACCTTAAGGCATCAGTACTTAATAACTTTCTTGCCTAAAGGCTATGTTAACTCTGCTGTTCTCTACCATAAAAAAGTAAAGGCCTTGGGCTTCCCTGGTGGCGCAGTGGTTGAGAGTCCGCCTGCCGATGCAGGGAACACGGGTTCGTGCCCCGGTCCGGGAAGATCCCACATGCCGCGGAGTGGCTGGGCCCGTGAGCCATGGCTGCTGAGCCTGCGCGTCTGGGGCCTGTGCTCCGCAACGGGAGAGGCCACAACAGTGAGAGGCCCGTGTACCGCAAAAAAAGAAAAAGAAAAAAAAAAAAATCAATGCTGGAAATCAGAAAAAAAGAAAAAATACTGTAAATGGAAAATAAGAAGAGAGACAGGTGAAATCAGTCTTAAATTCTAGCACTAATCAAATATATAGAAGCTATTTAAATTGAACTATTAAAATTCAGATGTTTTAAAATTACATTTAAAAAAACAAACAGAATTCAGCCATATATTATTTTCAGGAGATACACTTAACACAGAGACACAGAAGTTTCAAAACATAAATGATAAAAAAAATCATATCCAACAAATGTCAATTAACCGTCAGCTGTGTACTACTTTTGACAAAATAGAATTTAATGCAAACAATATCATAAGACACAAAAGAAAATATACACATTGGTAAAAGAAATAATAGAGCAGAAACATTTAATCATCATAAAATATATGCCTCTAACAATATATTTGAAAAAATTATAAGGCTACAATTGAAAGCTGTGGAAACAGGAAGATCCTCAAAGGCATTTAACAAACCTGTCTCGGAAACAAATAGGTCAAGCTGAAATAAAACAGGTTGTGTTACTAAAGATAAAATATTATTACAAATAATGCACATATATGTTATACATAATAATTGTATTAATTACATATATGCATATATGTTCAAGATATGTACATGTATTTAAATGTACATATGCACACATAGCACATAAAACTATTAATATGTTTGCACTACCATATGAACAACTCCACATTCAACAGAGAATGCACTATTTTTAACTACGCACAAAAAATTTCGAAGAATATTTAATAAAGAGTCTTCAATGAATTCCACAAGCCATTACAGACTTTATCCTTCTTTGATGTAAGATCATACAGATTATATTCTCTTCCATGCAAAAAATAATAACTTTAAAACCATCAATATGCTAATTGTTGCCAAATGTGTTTCTCCATCCTAATCTCTTTTGGATCCAAATTTATAGAACCCCCTGCCTACTTGGTCCTTCCACTTGAATGTTCAATAGATACCTCAAACACGATATGTCCAAAACTTAACTTCAGACATTCGCTCAGACTTGCTCCACCCACCATTTACCCCATCTCAGATGATGGCGTGAATTCAGTTGCTCTTTTGATGAGGGTGATTTTTTTTTTTTTTTTTTTGCAGTACGTGGGCCTCTCACTGTTGTGGCCTCTCCCGTTGCGGAGCACAGGCTCCGGATGCACAGGCTCAGCGGTCATGGCTCACGGGCCCAGCCACTCCGCTGCATGTGGGATCCTCCCGGACCGGGGCGCAAACCCATGTCTCCTGCATTGGCAGGCGGACTCTCAACCACTGTGCCACCAGGGAAGCCCAAAAGTTATGCTTTCTTAATGAAAAGATGCTCAATATCGCTAATTATTAAAGAAATGCAAATCAAAACCACAATGAGATATCACTTCACACCTGTCAGAATGGCCATCACCAAAAAGTGTACAAATAACAAATGTTGGAGAGGATGTGAAGAAAAGGGAACCCTCATACATTGTTGGTTGGAATGTAAATTGATGCAGTCACAATGAAAAACAGTATGGAAGTTCCTTAGAAAACTAAAAATAGAACTACCATATGATCCAGCAATTTCACTCTTGAATATATGTCCAGAAAAAAACTAAAACACTAATTCAAAAAGATATAAGCATCCCAATGTTCACTGAAGCCCTATTTACAATAGCCAAGATACAGAAGGAAGCAACCTAAGTGTCCATCAACAGATAAATGGATAATGAAGATGTGGCGTATATATATATTTATTTTCATTTCAATCAGTTATATATGTGTGTGTGTGTATATATATATATATATATATATATATATAAAATAATATATATAGTATACACCAGAATATTACTCAGCCATAAACAGAATGAAATACTGCTATTTGCAGCAATGTTGATGGGCTTAGAGAATACTGTGCTTGGCGAAATAAATCAGAAAGAGAAAGACAAATACTATATGATATCACTTATATGTAGAATCAGAAAAATAATACAAATGAATGCATATACAATACAGAGACAGATTCACAGACATAAAAACAAAATTGTGATTACCAAAGGGGAGAAGGAAGCGGGGGAGGGACAAATTAGGGATATGGGATTAACAGGTATAAACTACTCTATATTGTAAAATAAATAAGCGTCAAGGATTTACTGTATAGCACAGGGAATTATACCCATCATCTTGTAATAACCTATAATGGAATACAATCTACAAAAATACTGAATCACTATGCTGTACACCTGAAACTAACACAAAATTGTAAATCAACTATACTTCAAAAAATAATTAATTTAAAAAAATAAACAAAAACCAAAACAAAACAAAGAGTTATGCTTTCTTTCTAACCACAGTTTAGCTGCATACTGCCAATTTCAATGTGCAGTATTTTCAATATTAATAATTTCAATATTTTCTAACCTTGCTTATTATTTCTCCTATCCAAGGGCTATTTAGGAGTGCAGTTCTTAATTTCCAAACATTTTGAGAATTTCTAATTTTTTAAAAGTTTTGTTCCAGCTTAATTTCATGTCAGGGTAAAAGAATGATTTAAAATTTTTGAAATGTTGAGACTTATTTTAAGCATTTGGTCAATTGCTGTAAAAGTACCATAAATACTTGAAAAAAAGACACATTCTGAAACTTTGTGTAAATGGTCTCTATTTTATTCTGCGTTTGTGAATTTTAACAATGGAATTCTTTGTCTTCTTCCTGAAGATCACCCTTTAGTATTAGTATTTTTTCGTGCAGACGTGGGTAACAACCTGTTGATAATTTGTGTTTGCTTAAAATATCTTTGTCTCACTTTTTCAATGGTTATTTCCCTGTATATAGGATTTTAAGCTAAGAGTTCTTTCTTTCAGCATTTGAAAATACAACTCTTTTGTTTTCTGGCATTCAGTATTTCTTTTGAGATGTCAGCTGCCTGTCTCCTGTATGTTGTCCCTCTGTAAGTAAGATGTCATCCCCACCCAAACCCCACCATCTCTGGCTACTTTTATGATGTCCCTTTGTATTTGGTTTTGGCACTTTGACTATGATGTGCCTGTGTATGCTTTTCTTCATATTTTTGCTGCTGAAAGTTTGCTGAGCTTCTTAAATCTCTAGCTTTGTGTCTTTCATCAATTTTATGAAATCCTTAGCCATTGTTTTGTGAAATATGTTTTTATACCTTTACTCCATTTTCTTTATTTTCCTTTTCTGAGACTCCAATTATGCATATGACAGATCTTCTCACATTAGATTCTATGTCCCTAACCCTCTGTTCTATACTCTTAGTCTTTTTGATCTTTGGGCAATATTCTTCAGATTCTTTTCTGATCGATATTCTGTTCTATTTCTTCTATAAACAGCTAGATCGAATATACTGTAAACAGAGTTATGGAATTTAGTTTTTCTAGTTATCCACTAAAATCTTCAAATTTGTCTTTTTCTTTCTTGAACATTTTAAGTGCAGTTATTTTATAGTCTGCTTCTAGCAACTTTGTTGCACAGATACACTCCTGTTTTTGATCATGTAAACTTGTCTCCAAAGTGCCTGGTTATTTTTCATTGATTTTCAGAATCAAGTATCAAAAATACATATATAATTTAAAACTTTGGATATTTATACCTTCCTATGTAGAAGATTTATATTTACTTTTTGCAGGAGGCTAAAGTATAGTACTTCAGCAACATTATTAACAATTTAGCAATATTATTCAGAACTATTTTAATATTAAGTTGGTTTTCAGATCTTGTGAGAATCAGACTATTTCCAGTTCATCCTTTAAGGTTTCCACATAAACTCTGTTTACCAGCTAACCCTGATACCCCACCTTCAGAGGGTCCTAAAGCCCTCTTTCATCCAACTAGATCAGGAGTTGGCAAACTAGATTTTCCTCGACTAAGATCAGAAGGCAAATCTGGCATGCTGCTTGTTTTTGTATATAGATTTTAATGGGACACAGTCATGCCCATCCATTCACATATTACCTACAGCTGCTTTCTCACTACAATAGCAGCATATTTGAAAAGCATGGCAGAGACCTTAAGGGCCACAAAACCTAAAATATTTATTATTTAGTCCTTTACAAAAAAAGTTGGCTGATCCTGGAATTGGCTGTTGACCCTGACAGAAAAGCAGAAAACCCAAGTGTTTATAGTTTCTCTTGGTGTCCTGTATCTCTAAAAACCTTGATCCATACATTCTGACACTGTCTTATTAGCACTCTCAAATCGTGAAACAAAGAGTATTTCCCCCCCACCCCATGCTATTTATCCAGTCTTTCTCAGTGGGAGAGTCATCCAAAACACCCAGTCCAGCACTACCCCAAGTGGAAGCCTCTTCTAGACTCTAAGAGGAGAAGCAGAGGGATAGCTTTAGTAGGTAGCCTTTTAATGTGGTTTACTATGAGTAAAGCATGAAACTAAAATCTGTTGGGTAATATAAAAGATGGAAAACCCCTTCTCTTGATGAATTAAAATTTATTTGTATATTATGTAGTGATAATACATTATGCATCCTTTAATCCTCTCATAATAAGTAGGATGTGGTGGTCATAATGATTGGGCCAAGTAAGGCCATATCGGTGCTTTGTGAGGTCCATGGAGTCCTTCCAGAGGTCTGTCTATGAATTTTAGAATATTCAAAAATGTTCATTAATACAGACGAATATCAACAGCCTTGTGAATATGACTTTTGTTTAAGTAGACTGTCAGAAACCAGGCTCTACCACTTCCTACCATTATGCTCAAATTTTCTGAGCCTAATTATCTTCCTCCTTTTAAAAATGAACTTAATAATACTTTGTAGAATTGACTTGAGAACTAAGTGAGATCACACACACAGCATGCCTACCAGAGGGTCAATCCCTATCCTCTTATTTTATTTGAAGCAAGATGCAGGATAATGGACCACCTCCCTGCTCCATATTAGAACACCTGGGAGATGATGCAGATGCCTATGACTAACCCAGACCAATTAATTCAGAATCTTTCAAGGGTAAGCTGGGGTATCCCCAAGTGATTCCTCTGTTCATTCAGGGTTAAGCACAACTGAATAAGTAAAGAAATTTCAAGCTAGACAGATCTGGGTTCAGGTTTTTCCACCACTGTGTGCACTCTTAGTTCAATGGCATTTTATCATTTTAATTTTATTTCTAAATATCCCAATTTATAAAGCATGGATAACATCACTTTGCAATACTACTGAGAAATTAGCAAATGATGTATGTAAATGTCCTGACACACAGTAGTTACTTGATACATGGAAGCTTTTACTATTTTTATTAGTCCATTCTTTCCTGACAAATTTATGTTTCCATTACTCTGTGTTTCTACCTTGATCATTCTCTTCAGCTGCAGATTTCCCTAGATCTTTGCTGCTTACTTCTCATCATTCTTCTTGCCATTTAATTGCTCTGAAGGTTTTTCTTAATCATCAAAGCTAAGGTAACCATTTGTACATAAGGATCCTCCATTTAGTTAGTCTATCTTTGTATTTTTCATGTTACTTAACTGTCCATGAAATTATCTTTTCTTTTTGTGTATGTACTTGTCTCTCCCTTTGCAATATGAGTCTTATCATTTTATTCCCAGTGCTTAGAACAAACATGGCTTAGAAGGCATTCAATAATTGCATGTAGACTGAGTGCATTAAACTCTGATCTAAAACTAGAACTAAAGAACACTATGTTTGTTAACTCTATACAAAATTCTTTAACTTATCTCAATTAGGTGTGCATATAATATCTGTGAATTTGTCTAACGTTTCTTTTAGAATATATGCTCCTTGAGTTTACAGTCAATTTACTTTGCATGGTGACCCACTCAGCACTTAGCAATAAATATGATAATAAATAAATCAACCAATTTGTCCCATAAAAGACAAAAATGGCTGATGAGGACAAAAACAATTACTTAGGGCATATGAAATATATTAAAATTGTTAAAGCTACATTTGTGCCAGGATTAAAATACATAGAAGTAATAGGGTATAATAGATATGATCTTATGCTGTTGACGTAGAGAAAGAAAATTCTAGCTGGACACTGCAGCAGTAAGGGCTCATTATGCCTAACCCATATTCCTGGGAACTTGCTGTCTGCTCCTGCTTGTATCCTACTTCCAGAATCGGCATTTGTATACCTGAAGGTGTTTTTTTTTTTTCCTTTTTCATCAGTGAAAAGCAAGACTGTTCACATGTGATTGGTCCAGAAATTAAAACAGACAGGAGCATCCCTCAATTAATAACTCAATATTTGCTCTAAAATTACCCCAGCTTTCTTGTCTCGGCTGTGATAACTCTTAGGTGTGGCATTTACACTGTCTCTAGATTTTCCTCATGATATTGAGTCACGCACGGTGTTAGCTAATGGTGAGCCCTCTCTTTCTTGTTTTTGTTTTCGTTTTTTTTTGCGGTACGCGGGCCTCTCACTGCTGTGGCCTCTCCCGTTGCGGAGCACAGGCTCCGGACGCACAGGCCCAGTGGCCATGGCCCACGGGCCCAGCCACTCCGAGGCATGTGGGATCCTCCCAGACCGGGGCATGAACCCGTGTCCCCTGCCTTGGCAGGCGGACTCTCAACCACTGCGCCACCAGGGAAGCCCCGGTGAGCCCTCTCTTGACTGTCTTTGCTTGCATGTAATCACTTACGCACTCCCCTACCAGCATTATCTGCATTTCATGAATAAACTCCTTGTTCTGGAATCCTAGTTTTGGGGTCTTCCACTTATAAACTCTGTAATTTTGGATGAGTAAATTATCTAACATTTGCCTCAGTTTGTTCATCTATAAACTACAGATATAAAATCATCTGTCTCACCACTTTGCTGTAGGATTTAAATAAGTTGATGCATGCAAAACACTTAGAAGCAAGCCTGGCATGTATTAAGCTCTCAATAAATGGTATTGTCTTATCATTATCTGACTTCACTTTGGCTGATGCCAAGGGCTCTGCATAGATTATCTATGTAACCTTTATAACAGCCATAGACTGATATTTAAACGGGTTAAGTAACTTACTTAAAGTCTTAGAAAAGATGTGAAAATGGAAGTTAAGTCTGTGTCACTCCCCAGTAAAATTTCTTAAATGAAGGCTTTTAGCGTTATTTAAAATTTTATTTTTAATAATAGCAAATTATTTGGCATATTGGCTGGTAATTTATAGATATCTGAGGATTAGATAGGTAAGGGAAGTATACGTATGATGTAGATTTGGAAAATAGTTTTCAAATTTTAGTATGCACAAGATTCACTTGGCAGACTTTTAAAACTCAGATTCCTAGTCTCACACCTCGGAATATAGATTCAATTGGTATGGGATGATATCTGCATTTTTAACAAGCACGCTGATTCTAAAGCAAGTCTTTCAAGGAACACATTAAGAAGTAAACTCATGGGCTTCCCTGGTGGCGCAGTGGTTGAGAGTCCGCCTGCCGATGCAGGGGACACGGGTTCGTGCCCCGGTCTGGGAAGAT
>NW_006769459.1:853822-900361 GCF_000442215.2 Lipotes vexillifer
AAAAAAAAAAAAAAAAAAAAAGTAAACTCGTAGTTGTTGTTTTTAATTGATAGCTTCTGACCATAGTATTAGGATTACATTAAAGGTCCTAAACGGCATGTATGGCTTTTAGAACATATTTTATAAAATCGCAACACTTTTCGTAACCCATTCTACCAGCCACGGAAAAACTCCAATTCCTAAAATGGGAGGACTAACCTATGTTTGCATTAATAAATTAAGGAAACCTCATTAGAATGACACATTAAAGACAACTTTTAAAGGTTTTAGATTTGTTTTGTTTTTTAAACACTCTGGGAACATTTGGATCTTCTGCGAAAGACAGGTTGCTTACTCTCACAGTGAATAGCCTTATGGTTTCAACCTACATAAAAATTCAGGGAAAAGCACTTTTTAAGCACCTTGCTTGCAGTTACCACATAGAGTCAGTGGGAGGTTGAGCCATTGCACTTTAAGAATAGAGAGAAACAAAAAAACAGGATGTGATGTTTGGGTTCTTTGTATTCTGTACTGTGTACAATTCTAAAGGTTAAAATGTAGCATTATAATTCTCAGAATTATAAGGAAGTATGTACTAGTTCCCTGCCCCCCTCCCCCCTGCAAAGATTTCTTGCAAAGGAATGTTTATTAGAAAATGCTTTAACTCCCTGATTCTTTGATCATCCCTACTAGCTGGAAAGTATCTCTGGATTTTCTGGTAGAGCCAAACACTTGTTTCCTCTCACTGATTAAATAAATGAGATGCTGCAGGAACTTCTGTTTCCCTTCTATTTCCGTTGGGAATTTGTTTCTCTTAAATGAAAATAGCAAATGGCTACATGATTTAAATTGTAACTTTGTACCAAGACATTATTTACAAATCCTCAAGACTAAAAAAATTGTGTAGTGAAAGAAAACATGAAAAGCAAATAATGTAGTGAGACTATATCGTGCTTTTCTACCAAATCAACAAATAAATTTTAAGCTTATTCCTGCTCATTTTCTTCCACTGTCTCTTGTAGTTGGCAGCTAGAGTGTTTAAGTCAAACAATAACTGGATTATGAATGTCTGCCAATTTCCTTCTTTCTTTGCTAGCAAACACAGTTTTTAGATTCCTAGCTGAGTCAACTCATTCCTACACTGAATGGAAAAATTAACCCATGCAGAAGAAACTGACAAAAGCCATGCTTAGTAGTGCTGGAAGGTTTATGAATTACTGTATACTTTTATATAAGGGAATGAGACTTGCCATTAAAAATAATGAACTTTAAAACTATGTATACAACATATAATGCATTTGGTACTTATCAATTAAAGAATAATTATTTATTGTTGAGTTTGCATATCTTACTATTTACATTCACCAATAATCTGTACTTTTAACAAACAATAATTTGTAGAACAGAGTACTACCATTTGATTTTTTTTCCTCTTCTCGCTTGTGTACACAATACATTTACCACAAAAAATCAGTTAATAAATAGTACTTTGGTCATCTGATACTTTCTGAATCAGCGTAGGCACACACGTTTTTCTCTAATACTGGCATAAGGGGCAATGAACTGAGAGATAACTTTATAACTAGGTTCATTTTGCTTTATCAGTAACTAAATCTCTGAGGCAGCACAAGAAACATGTATCTTGAACAGAATAATTTTCTATAGAGAAAATGTCATAAGCAATTTTCATTACTATTTCTATGACCAACACATATTTTTATGTGTTTGTATAATTTGATTATATTAATCAAGTTCTTTATATGAAAAAGAGAAGAACCTCTTATAGACAAAAGAACACTAACCTACTTTTTAGAATAATAGTTCCTCAAGTGTGGTCCCAGTAGATTTTATGTAGGTTACTCAGGATTGGATAATGATTTTTAAAAAAGGAGAATGAAAAGAGCTTAAAGGTGGTACTACTGAGATTTGAGGTAAAAGAACTAAATTAAACTGACAAAGTAGTGGGCGCCTTACTGTGGGCCTGACAATGATCACCTCATCTGATTTTTTTTCCTGCTGCAATTCTAAATTGCTATATGTAATGAGAGGTTGCAGAGAGAGATGGAATGAGAATAAATGCTATGGAGAAGACAATAAATAAAACTCAATGCTTACAATGTGAAAGGCACTGCACATACTACTGGGGGGGATATAAAGATGAATAGTCTCTGATATCAAGAGTTCTTTATGATCAGAGCTCCTATTTACAAGCTGAAACTCTGGCATTAGGGGCAGACGCACGTATTTATATTTACTGATGTTCTCCGACTGGGGTGGTAACCATGTGTCCCTTACTAAGTTACTGTGTTTGCTGAGCCTGGAAGTAAGGTCCAACTCTTTCTAGATATCAGTCTAGACAACTAGACCAGCTGATAACTATCAACTCTGAAATAAATTTTCTTCATCATCCCTAGAAGAGGGAACACCAAATTTTCTCATGTATTCCAGCCATAGCTAATTTGAAGAAACACAGGCAAGAGATCTTTATGCTATATCTTTGTAATGACTGTAAACCTTAAACAGTTGTTGCAGAATAAGCTGTGTGCAGTTCCACAATTTTTCCCAGCAATACCATGATAAACAAAGTAATATAATACACAGTTTTTGAGGATCTAAAAGTGTATTCAAGATGAGTTCACAAAAATATTTTGAATTACAAGGGAAAGCCTAGACCCATGATTGATACAAGATTGATATGAATTCAACAGGCCCAACAAAAGGGCAAATTTATGCTTGAATAAGTTAGGGTAATAGTGCATTCGGAAAAAATTCTTTAAAAAATGTAAGAGTATTTTTAAAATATCTATACTTTAAGCTGAGTGGGGTGATGATACCCATTAAATAAGAAAAGACATATTTGAAAAAAATGGAAATTGTTTTAATGAAAATATAGCCATTTGGGAAAAAATAGGAAGTCTTAAAAATTGTGCACAGCTAATATCAGAATTGGCAAACAAGATGGCAGAATTGAAGAAATGTTTCAAAATGCATCAAGAGAGTTAGAGGGACAGAAAATATAAACCAGATGCAAAATTTAAGAGATGAAGAGCTTATTAATAAAATCTGAATTACTGGCATTCTCAAAACTGTGAATAGAGAATAGAAGAGACTGAATGACAGAAAATTATTTGGAATTAAAGAAAGATATTAATCCTCATAGTTGAAAATTGGATGTATACTGAGAAGGATGCATTGTAAGCATATTAAGCACATATACATTGAATAATAATACTAATAAGAAGAATAAACCCTGGAAATAAGAGGGTAAGGACAAACCCAGAAAAGCAATTAGAGTGAAAATGAGGTTAGCTATGATGGAATGGCAAAAAGATTGACTCAGATTTCTAATCTGAGCAAAATAGACTTGAGTAATATCTTTCAAATATTGAATAAAAAGTTGAACCTAGAATCCTATAACAAGTTATATTTTCCTTCATGAGTGAGAGTGAAATAAAAGTACTTTAGACATACAGTACTAAGAATTTTTACTGCTCACAGACCCACTATTATTAAAGCATATACTCCAATAAAAATATTACATGGACTGAAATTGGAAAAGAAAGAAAGGTACAATTAACCAAAGTGATCATAGAAATTAGTCAGTGATATAAATCTAAGTCATAATTATGAAATAATAAGTATTTATTGTCTTAAAATATGACAAAATAACATAATTTAAAAGCATGGAAATTGAGGAGGTGTAAATTGGCAGGAAGTTAAAGTTCTTTGTTAGGATATCTAAATATTTTAAATGAGTGCGTATGCTAATAATATAATGATAGTCATTAAAAGAATAAAAGTAAATTGTGTAGATTTCACACAGGTGGTGATATATAGAAATTTTAAAATGAGATCTATGAAAATTCAGGAAAAATAAGCAAAGAATATACACAGTAAATAGGAACCAATAAGTTAGAATAAATCTAAATGTATTAGCAATGAAAGTTCATATAAAGAGACTAAACTCTGCAATTTAAAACCAGAGACCTTCTGACTGAGTTTTTACAATCCAGGTATATGCCCTTTAGGGGAGGTTGGAAATAAAATCTGATTCTGAAAACTAATGGTTAGAATTGTTAGACCTTTATGAGAAGAGAGGAATTGTCGGTAGTGCTTTGGGTCTCCTACAGAACCTTCATGAGACCACTTTCTGGCACTGTGTTTAGTCCATGCTTTGGGGTCAATGACTGTCAGGTTGGTATTTCTTCAGCCACTTCCTAGCCTCTGCTTAGCAGGGAAACCCAACACACTATAAACCACTGCTAACCGACCATCATGGTTCTCTTTCTTGTTAGGAAATGTCTATGTCAAATCTGCAGTCTCCTTCTGGAATTACTTCTACTTCCTACACAAAGTTGCACCTATTTTTATAAAAGACAAAATTCTGACTTCAAATAACAATGGTCGTTATAGGAAAGTTTTTACATGGCAAGAGCTAAAAATTAATGTACTTTAAAAGAACTCGAGTGAATAAAATGAGACAAAGTATTAAATATTAGATGGTCAGCTTCTTTAATTAGTATGTGGAGGCTCAGAAATAAAATTCTAAATCTAAGATCAGATCACTCAAAGGCTGTATCCTTCTGAAACTTGCCCTCCCTGCATCATTCTTTCAATTCAGACATGTCTGCACAACACGTATAGTCTTTTTATCCCTTCTGCTTCTTTCTCTGACCTTCTAAATTAGCTACACATTGTTTAGGTTTTCTCAGGAAAGGAACAATCACTTTATAAAATTGCTAGACCCCAAAGTAGAAGGTAGATCCATAGAAGCTGAATTTAAATTCCAGATCTAAAGTCAAGTTAAGAACTGTAATTAAGGATTTTCTTAACCCTTAGGAAGATAAGCAGAAATTTTCTGTAGAATTTAAAGTGTTGTTACATATTCATTGTTCCAGATTATTAGACGCAACAACTTATTCACTTAAGTATTAACTCTTCAAATGGAGAAAAGCAATTAAAATCAGCAATATAGGGAAAATAAGATTTAAGTAATCCAGCTTTGCAAAAATTTCAAATTGCCTTAATTATGAAAAACAGAAAATAGACTACATAAGGACATTTCAGAAATCTTACAAATATGGGAAATTCTTCTAATTATGATAGATAATTAATGTCTATTGTAATTTTGAAAAACACAAAAACACAAAACAAACATGTCCTAAAGGGTGCTTTGAACATCTCCAAGTGGCTTTAGTACATGTGCTTCCTCTAAGATATCTATAGATATCTATAGATATAGATATATGTGTGTGTGTGTATATATATTCCGGTAACAATGTCCTTTAATTAAAGGGTGATATTTAAATATATTGGCTATGATGCAGCAGTTAAAAGTAAATACTTAAAATACTTATGGGCACTAGCATAGATAGATCTAAAATCAGGCTTTTAAGTGAAAAAATACACTCAACAGTATATTTTCATGATACAAAGATAACGATGCCATTTACATAAATTTTAAAGCACAGACCAAGAATAATAAATTGTACATGTTTGCATATGTAAGGAAAAGTAGAAAAATGTACACAGGAAAGGTGTATCACATACTGATGAAAGTGATTGTCTTGGGGATTGAATAAACAGAGGTTTGTACTGGTTGTCAAAAGAGACTTTGATTTTATAAGTAATGTTCATTTTATTTTTTTTGAAAACTTGAGGGAAATAAGACTCTCAAGTAAAACAGCAATATGAGTGCTGTTTCACTGGTCAAGATGGCTCTGTTATGTTTAACTTCCCCGAGACACGTTAACACTAGCAGATAAGGAGGAAGGCAGAAAGTTTTAATGAGAACTTCAGACAAGAAAAACATCTCTGCGGGACATAAGGATAAAAACATGGTGAGCAGGCTGAAGTGGTAGACCTGCTGGGCTTTTAATTCAAATAGTATAATAAAGGAGTTTAAAATGTTTCTCTTAAGTTGGGAGACTGATCCAGGTATATGTGGAAAGCCAGAGACCATGGATACATTTCTTCAGTTTATGAAAAGATAGTGGGAAAAACACTTGGGCTGAATTTCCCTGGAAGCTATGTATATGGACTTAGAGAAGGACAACAAAGACAGAACTTGGAGACAATGAATTGAGCCAAGATATTCAATATCACTGTCAATGCAAAAAAAAAAAAAAAAAAAAAAGAGGCAAAGATCATATACTTGTAGTCAAACAGAGCTCTGTTTAGTACTCAATGTGACACGGGGGACTGCAAACCATGGGAACCAAGGGGATTAGCAGGCACTTGTTATATGATTTGGGCAGCCCTAAGTGAGTGGAAGGAGGGTTCAAAGAAAATGGGAGTTTCTGGAGTGGGTGCTGTCAGTGACCATGTGTCATAATGATTTCTATATAGGATGTTAGAGGAATGAAGCTGAGCCGAGTTGCCTTTGGAAAAGAAGTAGAAGCCACTCAAGTTAGCTGGTGGGGAGGGATGCTTAGTCATTTATGTGGTTGTGCTGTGTATTTGTTTTCATGATTTTTGATTATAGAATGGTCTTGTTTTTGTCTCATTCCATCATGATAACAGATAGCTCATATCTGATGTTGATATTCTTTGAAAACGTTTATTTTCAGCAAGGGAACATTATAACCTATCTGACGGGAACTAGATCAAATGCCAGATGTCAGCTGTCAAGACTGCACTTTTTCTTTCTCATCGCCATGGGGCAGCGCTGACATGCTAAGACTTGTTTCTGTATGGGCCCTATGGAGGTTTTAGCGGAAGTAATTGCCTAGTTGAATACTGGAGGGGATGCACAAGTAATGCAGGGCCAAAATGTATATACATGTACTTTTACTCAAAATGTAGGGATAAACCCAAATTCCAAAATCCACGAAGAAATGCAATAATAAGGAAGACAAATTAGTAATTTTTAAAATGTACTCCAAATTATTTTATTGGAAACTTCTGAATAACAACTTTTAAATAACTAGGTATAGGCTATTTGAGGAGAGAAAGAAGTCGTAATTTCCTTAGAAAATTGCAAAATAGTAGCAATGGTTGTTGATTCTGAGTATAGCAATATAAGTGATTTATTATTCTTTATATACTTATGCTCTTAAATTCCTCAAAAAACAAGTTCCTGAAAGCTTTACTGGAAAACTGAATATCTAGCATGGATTTAGCATCTATGAACCAGTTCTTTTCATGCTCAGTTATGAAAATGTGGGAGATCTGACGTTACCCTCAAGAGCCTGATGGTGGAGTTGGGATGACACATTGTATATACAAAGGTAAAGAAAATATAGCAGAGAAGTTAAGTAGTGGAGGCTATAGAAATTCATCAAATGAACACAGAAGCAAAAGAAGAATTTTATTACTTTAAGTAGTGAAAAGGGTTTTTTCCCTCCCTTGGTCATAAAGAAATCTCTGTCAGTCTAATTTGAAGGAAAATAAAAGTCTCAATGTTTATTTCTAGATTACTAGAGATCGTATTTAATTAAATCACATGTAAGTTACCTCATACATAACATGTATGCTAAGATTGAGTGTGGATGAATTTTTCAACTATTCTATAAAATAAATGGAAAGAAGAGATATATTTCATTATCCAGTGTAATGGAATTTTTTTAACTTTTATTTTATATTGGAGTATAATTGACGAAGAATGTTGTTAGTTTCAGGTTTACAGCAAAGTGATTCAGTTATACGTATACATGTATTTATTCTTTTTCAAATTCTTTTCCCATTTACGTTGTTACATAATATTAAGCAGAGTTCCCTGTGCTACACAGTAGGTCCTCGTTGGTTATCCATTTTAAATGTAGCAGTTTATACATGTCAATGGAATTCTGCATTGAAAAATTTCTTTGTTTTTACACTTTATAGTTTATTCCTCCTACCGTGTCGATATAATTAGTTACACATACCAAATATGTTCTTTCATTTTCTTTTAGAAATCTCAGTGGTTGCACCACCCAAATGCACCCTTCAGGGCAGAGGTGCCCATTTCATCAGGTGCTGGGGGCTCACAGCACGGTGCCTTCCCAGGTTTGCCTTGGTTTAAGGTAGTGGCCTAATTCAAGGAAATGTCCCTCTTCCTGGAGACAGCCAGTTCCACTGAGTGGATGCTGAGGGATTAAAAGTCCTGGGCCCAAAGAAGACATACAGATGTCCAAGAGGCACACGAAAAGATGCTCCACATCGCTAATTACCAGAGAAATGCAAATCAAAGCTACAATGAGGTGCCACCTCAACAGGTCAAAACGGCCACCATTAAAAAGTCTACAAATAACAAATGCTGGACATGGTATGGAGAAAAGGAACCCTCCTACACTGTTGGTGGGAATGTAAATTGATGCCACTGCTATGGAAAACAGTATGGAGGTTCCTCAAAAAACTAAAACTAAAGTTGTCATATGATCCAGCAATCCCACTCCTGGGCATATATCAAGACAAAACTATAATTCAAAAAGATACATGCATCCCTATGTTCATAGCAGCACTATCCACAATAGCCAAGAAATAGAAACAACCTAAATGTCCATTGACAGAGGAATGGATAAAGAAGATATGGTACATATTTACAATGAAATACTACTCAGCCATAAAAAATGAAATAATGCCATTTGCAGCAACATGGATGGACCTAGAGATTATCATACTAAATGAAGTAAGTCAGAAAGAGAAAGACAAATATCATATGATATCATTTATATGTGAATCTAAAATATGACACAAATGAACTTATCTATGAAACAGAAACAGACTCACAGACATAGAGAACAGACTTGTGGTTGCTAAGAGGGAGGGAGAGTGGGGAAGGGATGGATTAGGAGTTTGGGATTAGATGCAAACTATTATATACAGAATGGATAAACAACGTCATACTGTATAGCATGAAAAAATATATTCAATATCCTGTAATAAATCATAACTGGAAAGAACATGAAAAAGAATATATGTATATAAATAACAATCATTTTGCTGTATGGCAGAAATTAACACAACATTGTAAATCAACTATACTTCAATAATAAAAAAAAAAAATTCTGGGCCCTTTACTTCAATGGAGGACATCTTTGAAGGTCCATCTCAGCTCCAGAGTGGCCCACGGGATGGGCTGACACTCTGTGACCACTGTATACCAGCTTAACTTTTTCCTCTGCCCAACTTCGCTTCCCTTTACCCCTTCCTTACCTTAGTTCCAGAGATCACCCAGTGAAAAACTTCCTGTATGTGAAATTTCTACTTCAGGAAATCTTCTTTAAAAAAAAATGTCTGCAATCTGTAAATGGAAATGGAAATCTAGTACAAATTTGAACGCAAATTTGTATTTTTTGCTCAAATGTTTTACATTATTGTTTGTTACCAAATAAAAATGTTTAGCTTCCTTTATAACTAATGTATAAATATTAAATCTAAGAATAAGTTAGATTTTTTTCCATTTTTGTGTCATTTAATTCAGACTTTTTTCAATGTTCTTCCTTTGGAAAATTCAGATGAAGCTAGAGATTTCCTGATTTCCACATTGAAATGCTGGATCACAGGAAATATTAAATAGCTTTTTGGGAAAGATGCTGAAAAGGATAAATTGCACAACCATATTCTTTCATCATAGAATCCTTAAATAATATGAAAAATCATGCTGCAAATGAAAATCTCATCAAGTTTTCACAGTAAAAATGTAAATAAAAAGACCTTTTGCTAAGTTTATCCTTTTGTTATCATGGAAAGTATCTTGTTATCAAGGAAAAAATCTTGTCATGTATATTTGTCAACTTTTAAAATATATGAAACAAAAATTCACCTCTAATTCCTTGATTCCCACTTACATGTTTCTCCATGAATTTAATAGCTTTATTGAGATCTAATTTGTATCCCATACGCCTCACCCATTTAAAGTGTAGAGTCAATATTTTTTAGTATATACAAAGATATGTTCAACCATCACCACAGTCAATAGCAGAACATTTTTTCACCTCAAAAAGAAACCCCTTTCCTTTTAGCTGTCCCTTCCCTCTAGTTATAATATAATCTGATAACCTAAATATTAATCTGCTTTTTGTGGCTGTGTTTTATATTAATGGAAATATATAGTACATATAGTATGTGGTCTTTTTTGACTGGTTTCTTTCACTTATAATGTTTTCAGGGTTCCTTCATGGAACTCTGTATTAGTAATTCATTTTTTTTATTGCTAAACTCTATATATTACCTATACATATACATATACATATACACACATACACATATATACTCACGTTATTTTATACAACTGTTTCTTAAATCAGTAAAGAGAAGAAAGGAGAAAAAATATGCCTTCCTGGTGTCTATTACAATTACATAACTAGCTTTATCAGTGCCCTTTGTTTGATCCTGATGATGAGAGGATAAATTAAAGTTTTTCACTTCAATGAACTTCCATGAAGTTGAGAAAAGGATTTATAAATGTGTAGATATTATAATAGGGGTGACTGATCATAGCAGGGACACAGAGTAGCGAGTGATCTTTTTAATCAAGGATTTTATAAAGACCTCAGAATGTGACATGAAATGACTTTTATGAGTAAGAGAGGTATTCAAGATGCATCTGAAAGATTTGTGAAAAGGCATGTCATATTTGTTAAACAGTATGAAATGGTGTTTTGGCTGCTCCTTGATTAGGAGAAGAGCAAGGTATATTCACAATATGCTACACATCCCTCAGATAAAATTATATAATAGACAACTACATGATATGGCTGTACTTGTTTCATCTACATCATTTATAAAATGAAATATTTTCATTTCTGTTTGCTTTCAGCCCCACAAATGATAAAAGAATGCAGTTGGAACTTTATGTATAGATACTGGAATATTATTATATTTGAATGAACTTTTCAAAGTCTTCTACATCTTTATGGGCTTCTTCAATTAAAAAATTAACAGAAGCAAATTAAATATTCACCCTCCTATTTAGAGTTCTTGTTTCACTGTCACCTGGAAAGTGCAGAAAACATATAAAAGAGTTTTAATATCTTATGCTTTCCTTAATGCTCAGTTGAAAAAGTACAGTTTTCTCAAAACTGAATATTGAAATATATTTTTAAATTTTAACCATTTGAGGATTTTAGAGTATTTAAGATAAAGGATATAAGAAGGAAGCATAGAAATGTACTTAATTTTGATACACTACAATGTTTCACTGGGCTCCCCAGACAAGCTATTTGTTCTAGGGCTCAATATAATTTCCAGAGTTAATATCAATAGAATTTAATGAACTTCTAATTGCCCACCAAAAAAAAGTCATATTGAAAATGACTGAGAGTGAGTTAAATGAGTCCCCAAATTACTGTTTTTAAAATAATTTTCAAAATGGGAAATTAATCATTTTTATCATTTAATTTTTAGATATAATTGAAAGCTACAAAAATTCACCCTGAAAATATCTGCAAAAAATAAATTTAATGCAGAATTCTGATAATTGATCAAATCACAGGTGGCATTCTACATGTAAAGGTATCTCTCTCTTAATTCCCTTCCAAGAAATTATATCTCTTCTTAGAAGAGAGAACATGTACATGCTCCTATCTTTTTTCTTCATGCTCTATGTAATATGATGCTCATCAATAGTTCCAACAAAGCAGTAGTAATGATTTGAAAATTTATGTTATTAGAGTGCCTATGCTATAGCTTAAATGAACAGCTATGTGATGGAGATTAAAAGAATCAATCTCCTCAAATAATGAGGAAAGTGATCAGATGAAAGAAATTAAACTAATTACTTTAAATTCCTTTAAGTGTTGCTTTGATTATTAGTGATTTGCCATCAAATAAATGTTTCCATTTAGAATTTTTTTTTTTTTTTTTTTTTTTTTTTTGTTGGTACGCGGGCCTCTCGCTGTTGTGGCCTCTCCCATTGCGGAGCACAGGCTCCAGACGCGCAGGCTCAGCGGCCATGGCTCATGGTCCCAGCCGCTCCGCGGCATGTGGGATCTTCCCAGACCGGGGCAAGAACCCGTGTCCCCTGCATCAGCAGGCGGACTCTCAACCACTGCGCCACGAGGGAAGCCCCTAGAATTATTTTTATTATTTACTTCATGATAATGCTATGATTAAGTTTATTTTTCAATTTATATGTCACAATATGACATCAAAAAGCTAGAAAAATTTAAAAATGAAATCCTAAATGAATGTCATAATCCAATAAGTAAATTGAATTCTCAGATTCAGAATTCCCAGGTCCACTGACTCCTGCATTACCCCACAGTGTGTTGTGCGGATAGAATGTGGACAAGATACCAGTGTTACATGGTATGATCCTCACAAATTGTGGGTAGGTAGAAACTGAGATAACAGAATTAATGGGAGAAAAAAGCCTCAAGTGTGCTTTAATTATTCCTGAATGCACATCTTGGTTTCCAAATACATATCTTTATTTCCAGAAATTTTTCCTTTCACATATTCTGTGGCATTTTCTCAGGTGACTGGTGATCAAGGAATAATGGAAAAAAACACTGAAAATAAACAAACCAAAACAAAACTGAACTACATTGGACATTTGTCCCAGCAAATAAATAAGTTTATGGAAACTAAATCCATTGCCAAAACCACTGACCATGTTAACAAGAAACAGTGCAGAAGAGGGAAAAAAGAAGTGTGTGTGTGTGCGTGTGTGTCTGTGTGTGTGTGTATATGTGTGTGTTGACCTAGACGGCATTAAAGTTCTCCTGTTTTGACTAAACTTTAGACAGGCTTTTTCCTGAATATAGTCTTCTCACCTCCCGATTCTTAGAGCATTTACTTTAGAAAATGCGGGATTGTACATTTTTCCTCCACCGCTTTGAGATGTAAATCTTGTTCCAGCCTCCCGAAAGGAACTCAGGAATGTCTTTCTCAAGGACCTGGGAGCCATCCCTTTGAAATGTGATCATTGAGGAAGAGAGTGCCTTGTAATCAACTTCTCTTACCACTTTCCCCTAAAGTCCTGCATTGGTTTTCCACAGTCTCAACTATCCAGTGCTCCTGTTTTTCCGTTTCAGCAGAGTTGAGTTCTGTCTCTGTGTCTATGCCAATAGTCTTCACTCTGTGAAAATAAAGTCTCATTTTAAATGGAGTCAGGAAGCTCAGATTGGGACGCTCTCACTCACATAACCACTTGTTGCAGCCTGCATAAAGGAAAAAGGAAGGAAAAAGCAGGAAAAAGGAAGATAAGAATGTTACCTTTCTTCTGGTACAAGGGAGGACGTTTTCACATAGGAATTTTACCTCCTGCTTTTTAAAAAATGCAAGGAAGATCTCTCTGCCCTTAGCAACAACACTAACCACCCCTTGAAGCCAAGGAGAAACCTCCACAACTTGGAGCTCTTGTTTTCCAATGAACTTTTCTTCAAAGCAACGCTGTCCAGTTTCCTTCTGAAACCTAATAAAAGCAAGCCCCTCTCCTTTGTTCTCTGGATCTGCCTGTCCTGAATTACAATTCTCTGCTATTCCCAATATTTCCTTCTCTTTACCAAACAAAATTAAAGGGCAATATGTTTTTTGACCACTAGACGGTGCATGTCTTAATTTCACTTTGTTCACTTAATTGCCCTGAAACAGACCAAATGACGACTAATATTTTTTAATCTTTTATTACGATAAGAATGCCATCACTAATATATTATATATACACATAATATAAAATTATTTGAAAGATTATATAGACATTCATGCTATTAATAATTATTGATCCACAACTGCTGCTTTGAGCGTTAAATTATTTTTGTGACTTCCATTTTAAGTACTGTGGGTTCAAAACCATTTACATGCTTGTTTACATCTTTTCTGCATCTAATATAACAATCTTATATAAGAAAAACTGCAATGTTCTATTTGCAAATGGATGAATTGTTTACTTCAAATGGAATTATACAATATCTTCCCTATGTTCCCAGGTTCCAAAGACAACCTTCTTGTGTTTCTGTTTAAAGAGATTCCAGTTGTAGATCAGTGGTCCTATGTGGCTGTAACACATCTCTGATAGACACAAAGGAGCACATGCCTGAATGTAGCTTCAATTTAGGATTATTACACTCAGAAGTTTTTGATGGGCTTTCATCTTGTACCCTTATCTGGAATATCAACCTGGCCAGTTTATCTGCTACCTTCTATATATAAAAATTCCTATATTAGAATGGGAAATACTTGTGCAAGTAAAATGAAACAATATTGGAAATCATAAAAGTTACAGTTTATAGATATTATGCTCCCTAAATTTGGTCTAAACCTATTTCATTATTCCACAACCATATTACTTATTATTTCTGTCCTCACACTGCACTAGAGACATTCATGAATTATCAGTTGCAATGGAGTTAAGGGCACAGTTCAGTGCGATCTTGAGCATTTCTATTCTGTACACATTAAAGAATCTTCACTGAAATATCAAAAGGTCTGAAGTGTTTTTACATTTTCTTTGAGTTAGGCTTGGCAGCCAAGTGTGGCTTACAGTGATAAGCTCCTTGTGCTTGAGCCCATCAATCCTGGGCAGTAAAACTACTGAAGAGTTAAACATTTAAATCAGAGAGATGAAAATCAAGCCATAACTACTATTCATGTCAGGTATTTCGGAGGACTTTGTTATTTTACTCTAGCTAGATTGGTGTGGAGGTACATTCTCCCTTACTAAAGCAGATAACTTTACAACAATTAAAGTATAAAGAACATGGTCAACTCTCTTGTTTAATGAATGAAGATTATGAAATAAAAAATTCCTACAGATAATGTAAGGGCAAAATCCATATATATCCTCTTTGTTCAAATGTTTTATCTTCATGAAACCCCTAAACCCCAACTTTTTCCCCTAACCAAGACTGCAAACTCTTGATTGATCCCTATTTTCCCAGTCATTCTTCATCTGGATTCTCCTGTATTGTATTAATAGTTCAGTGCAGACCAGACAGTGCAAACATTTCAAACACATTATCCTTACCAATACCAATCCCTTCAATTCTTAGATCAGCATATTCACAATGAAGTACCCAACATGATGAATACTGATCGCAGAATACTGGAGTCAAGTGATTGCAGTCTACATTTTAGCTGTCACTTACTTTCCATCTTGAGGTCTTGGAACAAACACCACATGATAACTGTGCACCTCACAGTTTCAGGTAAGAATACTGGAACCTTACTCACAGTCTCCATAGAATTAAATAAGGAATTGTAAATTTGAAGCACTATGCAAATATAAGCTAACATTATTGTTCAGTCCTCCATGAAAGAAGCTGAGAATAGGCAGAAAAAAAATCGTATTATTTCTCTATAAGTTAGTCACTTCTAAATTCAGACAGACCATTAGTGCTACTTTTCTTTTATTCATTTTCATCACCAGTTTACTCTATTATGCATGTTTTTCTCACCCTCATTGAGGTTTGTTAATCAATTCATTTCAATAAACTATTATTTAGAGTTTCAAGCTTTCTCTACATCTGCATTGCCTCCTACTTCATAGAGGAAATACAGGCCATCAGATGTGAAGGCTTTCATTGTGTCTAGATGGGAAGACACTTCTTAAACTTCACTTATTTTTTACTTTTCTCCTGTGCTCTGAGGAAATGTGGACTGCTGCTCATTTCCGATACCACTGGGCACCTCACTATTTCAAATTATATGGTCGATATTTTCTGTATTTTCATTTTTCTCCTCTTTATTGGGTGATATTTCTCAGGCTTACAAACAAATTCAATTTATTCCTATCCTAATAAAGCCTTCTTCTGAACTTCATGGCCATTCAAGTTACTGCCATTTCATTTTTCTTTCCCTCACTAGAAACCTTTTTTACTATTTTAATATTTAAAAAACTTTTGAAACGAACTCTAACAGAGAAGAGTTGCAAGTGTAGTACAATGGACATTATTTTCCTGAGCTGCTGGAAAAAAAGTTGCCAATATTATGTCCCATCACCCTTAATATAAAAGTGTATATTTCCTACTAATGGGGACCTTCTCTTATATAATTACAACACAGCCTTCAAAATCAGGAAACCATCATTAATACACTGCTAACATCTAATTGTTGTACCCTATTCATAGCTAACAAATTATCCCAATAATATTATTTAGAGCAAAATACTATAGTACATTATCTCGTGTTGTATTTAATTTTCATGTCTCTTTTAATCTCCTTCAATCTGGATCAAGTCCAGAGTCTCTTCTTGTCTTTTGTGTCCTTGAGCCTTTTGAGGATTAAAGGAAACTTATTTTGGTTAATGCCTATCAATTTGAATTTGACTATTTTGAATTTTGACTAATTTGAATATTTCCTTATGATGAGGTTCAGTTTATGTATCTTTGGCAGGAGTATCATCACTGATGTTGTGTTCTCCCTGCTTCATCTTATCAAGTAGTACATGACTTTGTTTTTTTTCCCAATACTGGTGATGTTGAACACTTGATTAAGCTGGTGTCTGCCAGGCATCTCCACTGTAAAATTATACATTTTTTCTTTTAAACTTATAAGTAATTATTTGAAAAAATTTGAATCTTTATAAATTTTCTAAATTTCATCAAACTTTCATGTTATTCATTTTATTTACATAAGTATGGATTTTTGGATGACTGTATTGTTCCATGGATTATAATCTATTAATAATATTATTTTTAAGCTTTACTTATTCAAGATTTGGCCAGTGATAGCCCTCAAGCTAGCTCATGTGTCCAAATAGTATGGAGGTTCCTCAAAAAGGAAGGACAGAGTTTCTATAGCAAGTTATGACATGTTCCATAATTTAACAATGTTTTAACAATGAAACAGGTAAATGTGTACATACATGACATCTGAAGTTCTGAAGTTATCACCAAATACCATATAAAAACATTTTGCAATTTACTTTACATCAAATATTCATCTTTATACAGGAAAATCATGGATCCAAAATCCATTTAAATAGTAAGTGAATCATGTATATATAATATAATTTTAACTTAGATTTACAGGATAATGTTGAAACAGGATCTTGATGAAGGGTTGAAAATTAATGTAAAAAATATAACATTTATTTTCATATATATGTATATATATTTATAAATTAAGATTCTTGAATTTTAAAAACTGTCTTCTTCAATTTCTATCATATTTCCCCTGGAAGATTATACTTGACAATTTCTACATTTCTATGCATTAAAATATCATAGAGAACACTAAGTTCTAGTCAAGATGAAGTCGCCTGGACCAGATTTACTCTCCTTCCTAAAACAGATAAAATACATGTAACAATAGATTTCGAGACACTAGACATAAGGAAATGAAAAGCAGTGAACCCTAAGCGATGAGAAACAAATGAGATGAGTCCTAAGATGCTCTCAGTTTACTACATTGAGAGAATTTCCTAAGTGCAGTGTTGAATTTGGAGCCGAGGTTGAATCCTCCTAGTTCCTGGGGTGAAAGAGATGGAGTTAAGTCTTTGTACAAGACAAGGCAGCTCGTTTGCAGAAGAGCAGACCTAAGCGAGATGCTTTGCAAGAGTCCTCCTCAAGTATTTAGCAGAGTACTGCTTAATGCATGTTGGTGAAGAAACTACTGGAACCTGGGGAAAGAGCCATCTGTTCTTATAGGGACTATAGTACCTGGAGTTGACACAGAGTTCTCACCTGTGAAGGAAGTGGAATGCTCACACACTGCTGGAGGGCATAGAAAGCGGTACTACCATTTTGGTAAAGAGTTTTGTATTTTGTTATAAAGTTAAGCAAACACCTACCTTCTGATCCAACCATTCTATTCTTAGACCCAAGAAAAATCAAAGCCTAGGTCCTTACAAAGACTTTTATACATAAGAGCTGTATCTGTATTAACCATAATCTGGAAACAACCCAGGTAAATGGATAAACAAATTTTGGTATATCCATTAAATATGATTCTACTGAGCAATAAAAATGAATGAACGGTTAATACATGCAACAACATGAATGAATCCCCAATTATCCTGTGTAAGAGTATCCAGACAAAAAGTACATAACATATAGTTCAATTTATTCAAAATTTTAGAAACTGTAAAATAATCTACTGTGACAGAAAGTAGATCAGTTATTTCTTGGAGGCTGAGAAAGGGGCTCCTGCGGGGAGAGATTATACTGAAGCATGAGGACAATTTTTGGGGTGTTGTATCTGTTGATTATCTTGATTATGATGACATTTCACAGGTGTATGTCAAAATTTATCAAATTACATATTTTAAATATGTGTGATGTTTTTGCATTTTGAATTATATTTCCAAAAAGCTGCTTTTTAAAAGCAAAGAAGCAATTTAAACATTCCCTTGGTGCAGCACCACCATCAATCCATTCTCAATTAGGCAAGTTTAAAAGGAAGCAGCAAGCTCATTTGTCATATTGAAATCCTTAAAAATCAGTACAGTGTTATTAATTCACATTATGTAAATAGATATTTAGTATAGTGATATTTATAATTTCAGAATGCCAGAATTTTAAATTTAACTGGTCGCTGGTATGTGTAAGGTACATAGCTTTGTAAGATTTTTCTTTCCCTTATATTTGTTCTGATTGTATTCCTTGAAATGCAAGTTTGTGTCTGCTGAATCTAGCCATAAAAAATTAAACTATATTGTTATGCCTTTCCATTTTTGTTTTATTTTTCTGGTAATTTGTTTCTATTGGTCAAGAACCTTTCGCACAGACAGGTTGGGGAAGGACTGAATTTGACCCCTCATTTCTCTATTAACTTTCCAGGGCTGATGAGGAATGCTTCTAAGCTTTGCTGCTTCAGCAGCTCTCAGATTTGACTTTTTTTGCATACCAATAAGCATTATTTTTCCTTCTCTCCTATTTTTCCTCCCTTCCTTCTTTCCATCCTTCTTTCGTTGCCCTACATGTGAAAAATATATATTTCAAGTATTTTAGTAGCCTTTGAGCCATTTTTTATGCTTTCACCAACCAGTTCTTCATTGTCTGTAATGTGGTATCTTTTAATGGTTAATTTATTATAATTTCCCTTATTAAATATGAGCAACGTTTGGCAAAAATTCTGACCCCTCCAGCAGTGGTGCCTAGCAGATGTTTAAAAAGAGTCAAAATAATTAAACAACATTGTAAAACAAGACAATATTTTTTTCTCTTAAAATAATATTTTTTAGTAATTCTACCATTACTCATTAAAAATCACAGCAAGCAAGTGATCATAGGGGCTCCTTTAATTTGGACAGATTTCATTTGTCAATTCACACATGGTATATCTCCTCAAATGTGATTTTTTTAGGTAAACATATTTTTAGTCCTAGTGTTTAAGTCAAATTAGGAACATGTATCAAAAGTTGACTTAAAGAGCACACATCTAAACAATTGTAAGTTGTTAGATTTAATTTCATGTATTTAGCTAAAGCATTAGATCATTGTGGCTTGGTAAAGAATCTAAAAGCAGTTCGTAGAGTCATCATGTAGAAATACCAAGGTTTTATTGAGAGTATAAAAGAAGATTTCTCATCTAAGAGTATGTGTAGAATACATCTAAAAGTGCATTTAAAAATCAATATTACATTTTGTGTTTAATGCAGGTCAGTGACAGCGTATCTCAGTGGAACCAAAGGACATCTTCCCTGAAGGTAGCACAGAAATTCTCTATTTCTTAATGCACATTACAGTTCACTGAACTTCTCTGTTATCTAATTTTGAAATGCCCTTGGTTCATGACAAGCAGTTTCATAGACAGTGAGATTCTCAAAACTGAATAGGATGGCAACCAAATTTCTGGTCACTACCCAAGTATTCTTTTAACAAGTGGTGTCTTTCATCTTGGAGCCCTATGCTATTCAACAAAATATTTATTCAAGTTATCAAGAAGCATTTCATATGTAAAATAAAGTTTCTATTTTGTTTCATAAAGGGATATTGCTCTTTCAACTCTATTCCCATTTTAATGCATTCATGTTCTTTTCATTTAATGTATACTTACTTATTGTTTTCATTTTACATCTTTTTTCTACCCATCCAGCGCATAAAAGTCATAATGACTGAAAATGACTGGATATTTTCCAAAGTCCATTTCTCTTCTGACCTAAAAACCATGATAGTAGGTAGTTAATGAGTACATCCTCAAAAAAAAAAAATCTAATTCATGCTTTTAGTTGGTACCTAGGGATCTGTTAGCCCACTGTGATACAACGTTAGCCCCATATCATTATTTTAAGCTCATTCATAAGACGTTAGAAATTTTAAGATTTGTAAATAGTGTAATCATATTTCTGTGTTTCTCTTTGCACCCTGTGAAATAAAAGAACGTTATAAATTTGTAGTTGCTTAAAAAAATCATCTCATGTTTTGGATGTATTTGTTAAAATTGCATGTTTTCAGGTTACCATATACCCTAGTAAAGATTCTTAAAAATCTCTGTACATGAGCCCCTTGGACAATCTGGTGAGGACTATGGGCCACTTTTCAGAATAATTCTTAAATACATTAAATAAAAGATATAACTTTGCAAAGGAACTAGATTATGTAAAATTCACTTATCAAGTTAATAAAACCAAAAAGTAGAATTGGGTGTAGAACTTAATGTGGTAAAATAAGATATAGCAATACATTTAATAACAATGATAATTCTGAAGCAGTGATGAGCAGAAATAATGAATTGAGATATCTACAAAAGTTGCATTATATTAACATTTCTTTGAGTTTTACTGCTGACAAATATAATGCTACTTTGATTTATTGCATATGTTTGAAAGAAATAACATATCTCTGTTAGAGATTAGTTAAAATGAAGCTTTAATTCTTCCCATTTAACTTCACAAACTCCCGAACTCAATCCACAGATGACTTTGTAGTCTGTGGACCCTTGTTACGGTATTTTAGTTTTCCTATTAGAAACTCCATAATGACAAACATTGAGATTATCTTCAGCTCTTAAACCGTGAGATGTGCATTTTTACTCTTCTTGTATTATCTATATTCTATCAATTTTTAAAAATAGTGTATGCTTTTGAGTCCCATAACTCAGAAGTGAAATTTATCATTTGTTATCATTTATCATTTGTTAGCTGCCTAAAATTGGGCAAGTCATTTGCTTTCCAACTGTGCTTTCCCACACACTTCTTGTAAAAGTTTTGTGAGAATCAGAAATAATTACTGTGAAAACCTAGTACTTCATGTGGCAAAAATAAATAGTATCTTTGAAAAAAGGTTCAGTACAAATCAGAACTTATTCATGTGGCATGTTAGTCCACACCAGTATAGAGCTTATTAATTCACTTCTGAATTTATAGAAACTACAGAATAAAAGAGAGTGCTGGAGGATTAAAAGGAAGGAGAAGAAGTGAATTGAATGACAAAAGAACTTGGGGGTGTTTTCTATAAATCAGTCCCCAGGAGAAGTGAATCTGATTACAACCAGAGGACTGAATCACAATGACAAGCGTAGGGCCTTCTTGCTCTTGGTGTGAAAGGGAGCAGAGATATGAGGTGATGCTCACACATGGTCCATTTTCTTCTAGGTCTTCCTGACTTCTAGTCATTCAGCCTGAATCTGTTATTCATCCCTCTGTGTTCATGGGGCATTTGGAGAAGCATTTTAGCATATATCCAGATTTCCATCAATGACAGATTAACTTAATAATATTGTTAAGATTTATTGGAAAATAATAGTTAATACTTACATAGCACTTCTATATATGGCACTCTGTTTTGAAGTTAACAATATCTATAATCCTCATAGCAAAAATGAGATAGGTACCTTAACATCCCGGTTTTAGATGAGAGAATTGAGGCACAGTGGGACTAGGTAACTTGCCTGAACTCATTTTCTATCAAAGCATGCAAAGTACCCAAGACTTTCAAATCACAACTACTTGGTGAAAGTCAGGTGGAGAAATACAGAATATTTTATGTATAACTCTCATTTATAAAATTTTTGTGCACTACCTCATAACACTTTTTGAAATGTTGTTTTTCCATTGCTGTTAAAAACACAAAACAATATAAAACATGGAGTCTGGCCTTACATTGTCCACATTTTAGTAGGGTAAGTACATACTTCAGTAAATATAGCAAAAGATATAAATTGGAATTTTATAACAGATAATAAGAAAAATAAAATAACATTTAAAATTACATAGTAGCTTACTACCTTCTTTTTAGATATGATTATAGTCAAGTGTTGATATTCAAAGCACATTAAAAATCAAGCAAAGCACGAGAAGTTGGGAACATATGGAGCATTTTTCAACAGTGACAAGCCTGGTAAGAATAATTCATAAACTGTTCTGAAGTTTTAACTCTTGCACTTCATCTATTTTGTAAGGCATTACAGTTAACATAAATAAAATCTAAAGACAGTATTCCATAATTAAACACTCAGTGGATTAAAAAATGAGGAAGTTGATATCATTTGCATGTCTCCAGGAACACCTGCATTTATTTCCAGGATCTTCTAGTAAAGAGGAACACAGCTGCTAATGTTTTGACTAATGGAAAATATAAAGTCACGGAGGACTGGCTATATTATGTATATTTCTACTACCCTAAATAGTTTTCTTTGGGTCCAGAATTTATATTACATATTATTTTGACTAGTGATTCATTATGAAGTAATAATATGATGTTGGCTGATATATTAGTCATTTGAGGCTGCCATAACAAAATATCAGACAGCTGGTGGCTTAAACAACAGACATTCATTTCTCAAAGTTCTGGAGGCTGGGAAGTCCAAGATGAAGGTGCCCGAAGACTCAGTTCATGGTAAGGACTCTTTTACTAGCTGGCAGATGAGAGGCAACTTTGCTGCTTGTTTACCTCCAATTAATCTCACATTAAAAAAAGAAAAATCTGTTTTTGTTCTTCACTCTTTTGTTAGCTAAGTTCTGCATTTAAAATACTTATGTAAAATTAAGCAGCATTTCATGGGTTTTAAATAAGATAAGTAATCAGGGTATCTACACCCATGCATTTTGAATGATATAAAATTGAAGATGCTAATAAGTACTTTAGGTACTATGTAAACTTCTTAATTTCCTTATTACCTATTTCAATCTGAATTATGTGAATAACAAATATAGTCCTCAATACATAGACATTAAGCATATGTACACATTTCTACTTATTTTTGATAAAAATGGATTTTCAACAATAACATTTGTATTCATAAATAAATTAACTAAAATGAATCATGTATTTTCTTGGTATCTTTTTTTTGGCAAAAAAGTACTAAGATGAAAACATCCCAGTAGAACAATGTAATAATGAAGATATTCAATGAATTGTTGAAAATGACTCCAAGAAAGCCAGAAAGGACAATGATTTGATAGTACAGTCTGCTGGCATGACTTCTAATCAAATACCATCAATGTTACAAAAAGAATGCCTTCCTTGAATATGGTAGCTCTTCATAAGAAAATGAAATTGTAAAGAATCATTAGGTATACTGTTTTACTTTTAGTCTTTGAAATTCCAAAGCACCACAAAGGTTTGAGACACAACCAAGAGCTTGGGCAGGGTAGAATGGTAAAGTTCATCTCCTACTGAGGCCATTCCATCAAAACTGGGAGAGGTGGCTGTTTTATCTAATGTATAGAAACCAACACAGAGAGTCACAGAAGACAAAGGAACAGAGGAATATGTTCTAACTGAAAGAACAAGATACAACCCCACATAACATATTTTAAACAATGATAAAAATACATAGGTACCGCTTGTTAAAAAAACCTTTTCTAATTTTAATTATGATAATCTACTCAACACAATATTTACTGAATATTTTCCCCTTATGTAGAAATATGCTACAGTTTCTTACCATTAGAAAAATGGTAAAATTCTGAGATGTTGGTGAAAACACTACACAGCCTAAATGTGCTAATTAGTATATAATTTTACCTATTATTAATATACTTTTCAATTCTAACGTATGACTGCATCAATATTAAAATGGAATTTTAAAAAGAAAGCTAAAATATTATTTATGTAAGAATAAGAAAAAATTTTATTTCACATATAGTAGGTATGTTTATTTTTTTATTCATTATATCAAAAAATTGGCAAAAAAAAAAATTGGCAATGTATCTTAAAAGATTACTAAGTGTCCTTAAATATAAGGGCTGAAAGTAGCTTATTCATCAAGGGGCCAACAATTCTTGAGGTTAACATATTTGAAATTTGCATAGGCTTATGTTAAATATGATTTAATATTCAATTCATTTTAACAAAATATATTTATCATTTTAAAAGAAATTTAAGATGAATTAGTATTCTCCTGAAAATAAACTTACTAATTACAAGAAAATTAAATGAAGTTATAGTGCATTTTATGGAGTTCCAGTCAAAAAGATGAAATTCCGCTTTTAAATTAACCATAATAGTTTAAAAGTCTACATAAGATATTCTGGTTTCCAACAATTTCCAATAATGGGTGATCGAGATAGTCAAAGTGATGATAATGTATAACTGTTGATTTAAAAAAATATATTTTATTTATGGCTGCATTGGGTCTTCACTGCTGCGCACGGACTTCCTCTAGTTGCAGCAAGTGGGGGATACTCTTTGATGCGGTGAGTGGGCTTCTCATTGCGGTGGCCTCTCCCGCTGAGAAGCACGGGCTCTAGGCGTGTGGGCCTCAGTAGTTGTGTCTCGCGGGTTCCAGAGCACAGGCTCAGTTGTTGTGGTGCCCAGCTGCTCTGTGGCATGTGGGATCTTCCTGGACTAGGGCTCGAACCCATGTCCCCTGCATTGGTAGGCAGACTCCCAAACACTGAGCCACCAGGGAAGCCCCTAATTGTTGATTATTTTATGACATTGCATTTACATAGAACTAAACTAAAGGTAAGATTAAATAATTACTCATGTGATTTAAATAATGGATTATATCAAACTAAATAAATAAGATAAAATATTGTGGTGGAGGATTATCTGAATTGGAGATTTAAATTTCAACTGCTATTTAAGAGATGATCATACATGACTATTTAATACTAAAATAAGGAAAACAATGTCTGTGAGACTGATGAGGCAGAGGAAAAGAAGTCTTACTTATTTCAAAGTCAGATTTAAAAATTCTGGAAAGCTGTTTATGAGATGTAACACTATCATTTTGTATAATATTATTCATATGCATTTTACTAATTTTTATTAGTGTAATATTAATACTTATTTAATACATATTAACTCCTTTGAATGAACAGATTTTTATTAAATTGAGGTCCTGTTTTTTTCTTTTTTTTTTTTGAGGAGTATCAGTGCTTTGATTCCCAAAAATATATTACACACTGCTAAAAACACAGGTTAACTGAATTAATTGTCTTAATTTGAGCTCCCTTCACCAAATGAAGCTAAAAAAGTCAAATCCTTGAGTTAAAGGTATTTTAAGGTAGAACTTTGTATGCATCTGTGTGATTTCCACTTCAAGCCCTTCTTGACAGATTCTGCATTAACAGACTAACCTAATAATAACCCTAGACCAATGTGCCTTTGAAATTAATCACAAGAGTGCTGAATTCCAATGACTAAAACGGGCATAGCATAACGGCTCTTGTACAGTGGTTCCAAAATGAAACAGGAGCTTTATTTTTGAATTTACATGGCATGAAAAAGCTCTCTTCTTTCAAAAGCATTTTATGATGTAAACTTTCATTGAATTAATACTATTTGATAAGTTCCCTTTACATTCAATGTGTTTATCTACACATATGTGTACTTTGTTTCTCTAGAAGGATAATTTCAGAACCAGTAATGGTGGTTTTCTTAATAAAAACCAGTTTTCTTAATAAAAACTTAATGTATCACATTACATTCCATTACAGCACACTCTAATTAAATTCCTTTTCATTTCAGTCTGTCTCAGAGGGTTAGGGAAGCTCAAGAATGTTTAACAAAATTCAACAAAGCAACTACCTGAAGTTGATACATTAACCTTGGCACTGAAAGTTACTTTATTCAATCCACATATGTCAGAAACACCATTATACAATGACCTAAAAACGACAGTATTTCACTTTAACTGGAGAGGTTGTAAATGAATAACGATCATTTCTAACTCATTATATGCATTATGTATTTTGCCCTCGGAAATGTTAAAGAAAAACAATCACCAACTGCAAAAGCGTGTCTTACTTGGATGTAAAAGCTAAAATATATCTTTTCTTGATAATAAGGAGGATGGACAGATTTTAATACGTGTGTAATCATTTACAGTAAACACATGCCTCACAAATTGAAAAATATATATTGATACATTTTGTTCCTCCATTTGGAATTCGAAGATGGGAACATGTAATTTTAAAGAGAAGATTAGCCTTCCTATTGAACATGCCCCCAGGCTTATGCCCAGAGAAAGAACTCATTCCAATGGGGGTGGGGAGGTGGGAGGTGATAAGGCTAAAGGCCAGATCTCTTTCCTTGTTTGGTTCTAAAGAGTAATGGGGCTCTTTTCTGTCATAACAATCATATCTATACAGGCCCACCATCCCACCATGGCTTATCCAAATCTCTACAGCTGCCACATAAAATTCAGATTTCTAAATTTTTCATATTTTAGGAAGGCAATAGCTTATATGTACTCTATACTATATATCATCCCTAGTTATAATAACGTACTTTTTTTTTTTGCAGTGAGACAAAAATATCCATATATCCATACTAGATTAGGTAAATAATGACCATAAGTAAACTTATGTCAGTTCTGGCAAAAGATTTTATGTAGGTTTCAAGTTTTTCTGCCCATTGAAGAGCTTTTTGATTTTGCAATATTTGATTCAGAACTGTAGACCCATGTGGCCATGTTTTGAAGGCCATTTGTACTTTCCATTCTGGTGCACTCACCCCTAATTTCTTGACCATTCTATTATGTGATGGCCAAATAAAGCCAAATAAATGATGAAAGAGAGGGTTCAACCTCCTATAAAACTGGATGAGTCAGATATGAAGCACAGCCTCGAGGTTCAAATACAGTAGTTTGAATCCAGTTTCATTTATTGGTTATTACTCAAGTGGTCAGTTCATTTGGTTTGCCTGTTGAAGCCTCTGAAAATTTCCAGCTATGCTGCTTTTTGTTCTTTTGGCAGTAGCTAAAGCAGCTGCCCTAAATACATCTTCATGGACTCAAACTGTCTACCTCCCCTTCCCCTCCACCCCCCAACCACCAACAGTCGAGAAGAATTTTTTTTTTTTTTGCGGTACACGGGCCTCTCACTGTTGTGGCCTCTTCCGTTGCGGAGCACAGGCTCTGGACGCGCAGGCTCAACAGCCATGGCTCACAGGCCCAGCTGTTCCGCGGCACGTGGGATCTTCCCAGACCAGGGCGTGAACCTGTGTCCCCTGAATCGGCAGGCGGACTCTCAACCACTGCGCCACCAGGGAAGCCCAAAAAGAATTATTCTTTAAACTCCCAAGTTGTCTGCATGGCAGCTGATCCTCGCCACCCCTCTCCTTTCTCTCCTATAGGTTGTAACAATTTCTTTTCTGGCTGCTTTACCCCTTAACTGCTTTAACAGATTTCCATCTCTTCTTTTTTCATCCAGCTTTCTATCTATTTGAATAAGGGATTTTAAAAGAAGAGCAATGGGGGAAAAGAAATGGATATCCTCAGATTTTAACACTCATGAATGTTAAGTCTATATCCCATCTTAAGGGATTTCAACAGTAGAATGGCAAAAGGCACATCTGCTTTAGGGAAGATAAAATGGTGAGTGTTTGAGTGAGTTGAGAGTTGTTCAGTGTGGTAATAAAAATAACAGTTTGGACACTGTTGAACTAGTTAAGGCAAGACAAGGAGTAGATGATCTAAATTCTAGTGATAGGAACACAAAGCAAAGATTGGATGCCAGAAAGATTCCAAGGTGAAAATATCTGGTTCTGTAGATGATCTAAATTCTAGTGATAGGAACACAAAGCAAAGATTGGATGCCAGAAAGATTCCAAGGTGAAAATATCTGGTTCTGTAGATGATCTAAATTCTAGTGATAGGAACACAAAGCAAAGATTGGATGCCAGAAAGATTCCAAGGTGAAAATATCTGGTTCTGTAGATGATCTAAATTCTAGTGATAGGAACACAAAGCAAAGATTGGATGCCAGAAAGATTCCAAGGTGAAAATATCTGGTTATGTTCTTCGTTAGACCTGGGGTGAAAAAGTGCAAATATAAATTCAAACAACTCACAAAAGCAGACGTTAAAGCAATGGAACACGAAGAGAATAGGATTCTGAAAGAACATCTCAAGAGCTCATAAAATATGTGACTAATAGGGCACATTTGAAGGAATAGCACAGATTTTTCAAGACAACAACTAAAATAGAAAAAAACATGGTTATGTTTTGAGGAAAAAATGAAATTTGAAATCTTTCCTTTTATAAAAATGCATTCATATTACTTACTATTTTTTTCTTTATTATGGCTTATTAGGTTATTTCATATAGATACTTTGGACATGCATAAATATCTTGTGTCTTCTATGAAGTGCATACCATGTTAGTTATACATTGTATGTATATATATTAGACAAATGTAAGTAGAAAAGATTGAGTTATAGACAGCTGTAGTTAAGGCAGGTATTTCTGAAAACATATGACTTATTTCATACAAGTTAATCGAGGAGAAATCAGTATTGCACCCTGATGGACTGGAAAAATGTCACAAGAGAAATACGAATTCAACAGACAGGATCCATCTTTGCCTAAGAAATAAAGCTTCTGAATGACACTGCATATATAATTAGGTGTTAATGAGACATAATTAAGAATATAAATACTACTAGTGAGGAGAATTTGATGGACACAGTGCGGGGGGGAGATGTTATGAGAAAGATGTGACCAACTGAAAGGAAAATATGGAGTAATAGAAACAACTGCTTCTCTATTCCTACCTAATACATAGATTTATATTCTGTGTCACTGTGAATGCTAGGATGCATCTGAGTATGTGCTCCCAGAAGATGAATGGGTGCTGTAACAGAGATAAAAGTTCCTCTGATTTCTGTTACCACCTTGTTACAAAGGAAGTCTAACTGCATAAAGCATATTCAATAAAACTACCTTCCTAGAATTTGTTTTAGTGGTATTGATTCAAATCTTTGTAGCGGCACAAAACTTGTTAAATAAATATTCAGTTACATTTCAGGGTGCACACTGGAAAGTTAAAAATGTTTTCATTTAGGGGTTGGTCCTGAGCTAGTTAAAAAATTTGATTCGTATGTTAAGCAACTGTATGAAACGACTTACACTGTCTTTCACCTAACAGTTCCAGTGTTATAACAGTCTCATAATTACTTGGCTTCCATATTTTATTTAATCCAGTAGTTATCAATGTGTGATCTAAGGACCCCTGAGGGCCTCAAGGTCTTCCTTGTTCCAACTACAGATCTGTGTGAAACAGAATTTTCTTTATAGACTTCACCCAAAACATTATATGACAACAGAATTGATGCAGAAGGAAATAAAGTTTAGCTGTCTTCTATAAAGATATTTATTAAAGAAATCCCAAACATGCACGACAATCTCCTAATTTTTCTTTTGTTTTCAAAAATATAGTTCTATTTTATAAAAAATGTTATTTATGTTAACACGTAGTGAGTTTAAAATACCTGTTTTAAATATTTCTCCATTTTTATTTCTAAATTTATAAATCTAGGAAGATATAACCCATATAAACACAATCACTTTGGGGTCTTCAATAATTTTTTAAGAGTGTTAATGCTATAAATGGGGCCTGGGATGGAGTAGTTTGAGGACCGTCACTAGAATCCATCCTGGGCACCATCACCAGGGTGGTGGGATTTAATCATGCTGGTAAGTCTCTTGTGGCTTTTCACAGTTTTCAACAGTGCCCTTCTTTTTATTTTTTATTTACTTTTCTTTTCCTTCTTTATTTATTACAAAAATTATTTTATTTAAATTTTGCAGCTTTATTGAGATACAACTTTGTCTTTCAATATGCTTGTTGATCCTGGGGATCTAGTGGTAGATCCCAAATGTTCCAGTCGAAATCACTGATGGACAATATTGGATCTGCACCTCTTGACAGTCCATAGAGCATTCCCACACCTACTTCATTTATATTCCCCAAGCAGACTGTAATCAATTTGAATTTGAAAGTTTTGCTCGGTCCAGTCCTTCTGTAATATTGTTCTTGTCCTCGCTGAATATCTAAAATTTATTCATATATCTATCATTTACCTGATCTATATAGCACTCTAAAAGCCTCACTAAAAATACCGGTTCAAACTGATCTCCCTCTGTCTGCTGAACACACAAAGAGTAGGTATTAGATTCCTAATAAGACACACTGAATATTGCTTATTTTTATAAAGTAAGCATTGTGTTTGCTGCTGAGGATGTTACGTTACTATAAGGACAATGTGATGGACTAACTAACCTGGGAAGGTACAAGTGTCTTGAGAGCACAATAGAGAAATTTGAAAATGAATTATAATGGACACATAGTATTTAACCGTATAATGGGAAAGGGTGGAGGTGGGAAAGAAAATTCAGGTAGAAATTAATGTATAACTGTCTCAGAGTGAGAAATAGTATGGAAATTACAAATACAGCTGTCACTACAAGGTAAAGTGAACAGAGAACAGGGTTCAGGTCATGAAAGAGTTTATATGATATGCTAATTATTTTTGACATTAATGTAGAGGTAATTTGTAATGCCCTTAGTGTATAAATGAAAGGCTAACATATTCATATGTTTCTTTTCTATGCTTTCTTTTCTGTGCAAAAATCTATGGAAGTCTAATGAATGAGTTTTATCTTGCAAATACTCACCTATAAGCAAATGGAATTGACATCAAAAGTAGCTGGATATTAAAGATAATGATAAAATAAGTTAATTAAAGTAGTTATTGAAGATGCTGCTTCCAAACTTTTGCCTATAATGTCCAAAATACAGAGAGAATTTTCAATTTTTCAAATTCATGTTAAATTGCTTGTACTTACACCATTTCAGTCCCTCTAGTTTATCAAATTACCAGAAGGCTCTTCTTTCTGCAAATCACCTGAGTTATCAATCTAGAGTGACCACCATTTCTAAAGTTACCTATACATCAAATAATGTAGTCTATTTTTAAAAATGCCCTTACATCATCTTTCACACATTTTGGGGTGAAGCACTCTAAGTTAGAAGTATAGAGTTAACATTATAAAAGATCCATTAATCCACAATAATGTGGAATAAATTTTTTATTCTCTTTCCTGAAACTTTTTTTTTAATGAGGGGTTGTTAAGCCTCTCTGTAAAATATTGAAACATAGCAGCAAGGTACATTCATGGCAATGTATCAGCTGAATTCATTTGGAATTGGAAAATGTGTGTGTTCACTGGAGCATTTAAAATGATGCACAACACAGGCTAATTTATTAGAATAAAGTCAAACTGAATCTCAATTAGAAGAAAGACCACAATTGTTTGAGGAGAGTCCTCAGGGTAAGGGTAGAACAGACTCTATAAATTCTTTACAGTTATACATTTGCACCCCAAATTGAAAGAAAAATCCTTTGCTCCTTGAATTCAACCTCAGTTAATTATTTCAGTTTTATATACATCCCCATGTAAAATAAATTTTAACATCTCAAATCTCTACTTGATTTCAAGGTCATTAATTTAATGAGATACTACCTAAGATATTTTATTAATAATCATCTGCCACGTCAGCTTTTAGTTCTTATTCATTGTTTCCCTATTTATGTAGCACAACTCTAGCTCAGTCTCCTGAAACATAAACAGTTTAAAGGGAATCTGAAAAACCAATTTTAAATGTTATATGTGAACCTTTATAAATGTCTACCATATCTCATATAATTTTGTTTTAACAAGGTTATCTATATTAGATTTAGGTTTGTCCCAAGCAAAAATGTACCTTATTTATAACATTTTCTTCTGATAATTAGGAATAAATTTTCTGAGTATTACCTCTGAATTTGCTATATCTCATAAGATATTTTTAATTGAACAAAACCCCACTGGAACTCCTATAAGCATGTGGGTATTATTCAAAAAGAAGTTTTGCTAAGAGACTTGAAATTTTAATCAAATGGCTTTGGGGATGGAGATAAGAGAAGAGGAAGGAGAAAAACAGAGATTCAGTTCAAAGAATTTTAGTAATTATGGAGGCAACAGATAATACTTTAAGCTAAAGATAAAAAATGGAAGAAGCATTTTTCTTAGTTTCTACTGATTAAGTCAATGAATTTTGAAATTCCAGTAACAGTTATGTATTGAACTTATCTATGTACTAAATACTTTGAAGTTTATAAACCGTAAGTAGATAAAGAATTTGGCATTGCTTCATACCAAAGAGGCAAAATGACTGAAAGTAAATATATATTAACATTAAATATAATCAAAGATATATGCAAAAAGTATAAGGATATGAAACTTACTCATCTGAGGTCTTTCTAAAATAATGTAAATCAGGGCAAATTTCTGAAGAGTAAAGGGGTAATAATTTCTTCTTATATATGGCTTCAAGACCTGTTGCTCACATATAAAACACATATCCTCCCTACTTCATCACTTAACTTAAACTGGAATTAAATCCTTTTCAAAGCGTATGTCTCTTGGAGATAAACAGAAGTTATCACTTATTTAACACAGGGCTAGTTCACTCTTCAATCTCCAAGGTAAATGCTGGCCTCATGTATACAAGATTTACTATATAATTATAGCATGGAAGCACAAACAACATACACAATATATTAACTTTATAATCAAGCAGGGATATTAGGTATATATAAAATAAAATCTGTAGTCAACATAGTAAAAAAATAGTGTTTTACAATTATGCAGCACCCTTATTTTTTTTTTTTAATTTAACAAAGAGTTGAGCCATTTGCTACTAAGATTCTATAACTCTAAACAATATGTTTCTAACAATATAATTTTTGTTTAATTTTAAGCATAAATTTAAAATAAGCGATTGTGTAACTTAAAGAAATTTTATAAACATTACTAATACACTTGAAAATATCAGACTTTGAGGGATATGGAATTTATGATTTCAGTTAACACTGATATACAGTTTATACTTTTCATTCTGCTTAACTAAAGTCAATTGGGAGGCAACTGGATGCATATTTACTTCTACAAATTTTTTCTCATACAATCTTTAAGAGAAAACAATATAAGTAATACATAATTTTTTGAATTAATAAATATTTAATTGAGTAAGCTTACTAATTAATTTATCCAAAGATAATACTTTTTCTTCTATTTTAGATTTATATTTTGAAATAAAATACAGAATTTGTATGAATAAGGTATGAATCTATTTGAAGAAAAGATTAAATTCCCTGCTGAGGACTGCTAATTAATGTTGAGTTGACTTATGAGATATTTAAGTTTATATATAAAGTGATTAGAGATCTCTCTTTTCTCAGGAATCTAAAAACATTTATGGGATACAAAGATTCTTCAATATACGTAAATCAATGTGATACACCATATTAACAAACTGAAGAATGAAAACCACATGATAATCTCAATAGATGCAGAAAAAGCTTTCGACAAAATTCAACACCCATTTCTGATAAAAAAAAATCTCCAGAAAGTGGGCATAGAGGGAACCTACTTCAACAAAATAAAGGCCAAATATGACGCACCCACAGAAAACATTATTCTCAGTGGTGAAAAACCAAAAGCATTTCCTCTAAGATCAGGAACAAGACAAGTGTGTCCACTATCACCACTATTATTCAACATAGTCGTGGAAATCCTAGCCATAGCAATCAGAGAAGAAAAAGAAATAAAAGGAATACAAATTAGAAAAGAAGAAGTAAAACTGTCACTATTTGCAGATGACATGATACTATACATAGAACATCCTAAAGATGCCACCAGAAAACTACTAGAGCTAATCAATGAATTTAGTAAAGTCACAGAATACAAAATTAATACACAGAAATCTCTTGCATTCCTATACACTAACAATGAAAGATCAGAAAGAGAAATTAAGGAAACAATCCCATTTACCACTGCAACAAAAAGAATAAAATACCTAGGAATAAACTTACCTAAGGAGGCAAAAGACCTGTATGCAGAAAACTATCAGATACTGATGAAAGAAGTCAAAGACAACACAAACAGATGGAGAGATATACTATGTTCTTGGATTGGAAGAATCAATATTGTGAAAATGACTATAATATCCAAAGCAACCTACAGATTCAGTGCAATCCCTATCAAATTACCAATGGCATTTTTCACAGAACTAGAACAGAAAATTTTACAATTTGTATGGAAACACAAAAGAACCCGAATAGCCAAAGCAATCTTGAGAAAGAAAAACAGAACTAGAGGAATCAGGCTCCCTGACTTCAGACTATACTACAAAGCTACAGTAATCAAGACAAAATGGTACTGGCACAAAAACAGAAATATACACCAATAGAACATGACAGAAAGCCCAGAGATACAACCCACCCACCTATCGTCAACTAATCTATGACAAAGGAGGCAAGAATATACAATGGAGAAAAGATAGCCTCTTCAATAAGTGGTATTGGGAAAACTGGACAGCCACATGTAAAAGAATGAAATTAGAACACTTCCCAACACCATACACAAAAATAAACTCCAAATGGATTAAAGACCTGAACATAAGGCCAGACACTATAAAACTCTTAGAGGAAAACATAGGCAGAACACACTCTGACATAAATTGCAGCAAGATCTTTTTTGACTCACCTCCTAGAGTAATGAAAGTAAAAACAAAAATAAACAAATAGGACCTAATTAAACTTAAAAGTTTTTGCACAGCAAAGGAAAACATAAACAAAATGAAAAGGCAACCCTCAGAATGAGAGAAAATATTTGCAAATGAAGCAGCTGACAAAGGATTAAGACCCAAAATATATAAACAGCTCATGCAGCTCAATATCAAAAAAACAAACCCAATCCAAAAATGGGCTGAAGACCAAAATAGACATTTCTCCAAAGAAGACATACAGATGGTCAACAAACACATGAAAAGATGCTCAACATCACTAAACATTAGAGAAATGCAAATCAAAACCACAATGAGGTATCACTGCACACCAGTCAGAATGGCCATCATCAAAAAATCTACAAACTGGAGAGGGTGTGGAGAAAAGGGAACACTGTTGCACTGTTGGGGTAATGTAAATTGATACAGCCACTATGGAGAACAGTATGGAGGTTCCTTAAAAAACTAAAACTAGAACTACCAAATGACCCAGCAATCTCACTACTGGGCATATACCCAGAGAAAACCATAATTCAAAAAGACATATGCACACCAATGTTCACTGCAGCACTATTTACAATAGCCAGGACATGGAAGCAACCTAAATGTTCATCAACAGAGAAATGGATAAAGAAGATGTGGTACAATGGAATGTTACTCAGCCATAAAAAGGAACAAAACTGGGTCATTTGTAGAGACGTGGATGGACCAGAGACTGTGATACAGAGTGAAGCAACTCAGAAAAATATTGTATATTAACGCATATATGTAGAATCTAGAAAAATGGTATAGATGATCTTATTTGCAAAGCAGAAATACAGACACAGACGTAGAGAACAAACATATGGATACCAAGGGGGAAGGGGGGGACGGGATGAATTGGGAGATTGGGATTGATTTATATACACTATTGATACTATGTATAAAATAGATAACTAGTGAGAACCTACTGTATAGCTCAGGGAACTCTACTCAATGCTCTGTGATGATCTAAATGGGAAGGCAAACAAAAAAAGAGGGGATATATATATATATATATATGTGTATAGCTGATTCACTTTGCTGTACAGTAGAAACTAACACAACATTATAAAGCAACTATACTCCAATAAAAATTAATTAAAAAAATAAAAACATTTATGAAATTACTCAAAGAACTTACTGGAGGAAAAGTAAGTACATGTCTAAAAATTTGTATATGTCCCACTACTTTTTTAGTTTATGTTTTGTATAATATATACATTATTATATATTATATGTAATTATATACAACTGTTTCATCTAAATTGCATAGTTTTCAAAATGTTTACATATTATCTGAAATAGAAGAAATTTTCAAATCTTCCTTTTGCAAAGAAACCTGTATACTGTGTGGTTGGAGGGACTTGATACGTTATGAAATAGAGGAGTTAAGTGCAATTGAAATGAGGAAATTTAGAAATACTGCTTAAGTAGAATCAGTACAATTTGTAACTAAGTAGATGTAAGTAAAAATGAAAAGAAGGAAGAGAAGCATGAGACTGAAGTCTGAATACAGAATAACAGCACTGAATACCTGAATACCTGGAGATAGATAGTGCATACTTAAGAATAAGAAATTATGGGGATAAGTTGCTTTGGGGTATGTTTGTTTGTTTGTTTGCTTGTTTACTTTCTAGATGTAGATACAAATAGTTTGGAAATATGCATTTAGATCTTAAGAAATAAGTGGTCACTGTAGATTCAAATTTAAGAATAAGGTACAGAGAAGTAATTTTCATATATATATATATATATACATGAAATGGATACATGAGGAGAAATATACAAGGGGGTAAAGATAATGAGAGAATATTCAATTAGCAGTCTGGTTATAGAGAAATATCAGAACAAAAATGAGCGTTGCAAAACAGAATAAAACTTAATGAATATTATTTGAAGAGCTCTAGGGAGAATATATACAGCTGCAAATCTCAGACAAAGGTAGTCAAATATTGCTACACAATATAAGAGGTGCATCCTGACAATAAAAAACAATCAATGCTGGAGAAAAAGGTGGACTAGGATACACAAGCTGATACGAGAAGATTCTTTGGACTGCATTCCCAACAGCAGCAACAAGCTGAACTGAAGGAAGTATTTAAGAAAAGATATATCAACAGAGCTCAGCTTTTCAGCAAGACCAATTTTAGGAAAGATTCTACTGACTGGAAGAAGCCCAAGCTGCCAGTCCAGGTGGGCTGCAGACATGTCAATCAGATTTCTCAAAAAGCAGAAAGCAGGGAAACAATAAAGCAATAATTTCCAACAGAATTTTATACCCTCTTAAACTATCACTTAAAAGTTATTTTCAGGCCCTCCAAGATCTCTGGAGATATATTGTTTAGTTACACTCTCACTTCTGTCATTTGCTAGCCCTATGATTTAGGGCAGTTAAGTTTTTCTGTATTTACCTCAGAATGTTCATGTATAAATGTTTTCAATTATTAAAAATTAACTTTTTACTTGAATTATTAAAGGTAAAGCACTTAGTGAAATGCCAGGAAATACTAAGCAGTATATAAGTGTGTCATTATTAATGTAGCTTTTATTAATGGTGTTTTCAAACATGTCAGATACATAGTAAGCCTGGAGAACACTGATCCCAGGTTGAAGCATAAAGCTCAGGGAGGTATTTCTTCAGGAACAAGAAACTACTAAAATATTTAAGGTATTGAGAGGAAACTGAGTCAGCTGGGAAAACTATATTGCTAGGTTCATAAAAAAACTAATCAGTGGAAGAAATCGTAATATAGCTTACACCATGATGGAGGTACCTTACACCGGAACATCATTCTGCTGGACCTGGTGATGGAAGAAGAAAACATACTCTCATAAGGATTTGATACTCTCATCTATATAAGTCCCCACCCCCTTCCATGCTGAAGAGCCACTTAAAATCAGAGAGCTCTTCTGGATAATTTTTTCCTGCAATACTGCTGAATGCACTCAAATGGCTCCAGTGTTCTAGGGACATGTTAGTTTCTTTAGACTTGTGCCTTATAAGGTCAGCTAGTGGAAGGAAAAAAAAAATGACTAGACGTATGAGGAGGGAGAGGAAAAGTACACATCTTCTAATTTATTTCTCAATATTTAACAGTACATGTTCCCATGGGAACTCTTGGTAATGAATGGCTCTGTCTTCACCCCAAATTCTCATGCTCTTAAAACTTGTACCTTTTATTTTATCTATTTAATAATATAAAAATTCCTAACATATCATTAATTCCTTGAGAACATGCATAATACCAGGACATGTATGTACAACTCTGTATGTCCAATACAAAGTTTTGCATATAATAAATGGTCAAAAAGGTTTTTAAATGAATGTTGATACAATTTCCAATTTAAATTTAACTTGAAAATAAATTCATAGTGGGCAGGATCTCTACTATTAATTCTTTCCATCTCCACAGATCACACAACATTCCATATAGTTCAGTTGTCAGGACTTTGGATTTCAGTAACAGAAAAACAATTCTAACGAGCTCAAGAAAAAAATAACGTTTTGCAGCTTGCAGCTTGCATATCTGTGAAATCAAAGAGAAAGCTCCTGCTTAAGGCATGCATAGGTCCTAGAGTTCAAAACGTGTCATCAATTTTCTCTCTCTTCCACTTTGGTCCATTTTATATATTTTTAAAAAATTAATTCTTAAGCAGGTCTTCTTCACACGTTGGCCTTAATATCCACTGGCAGCCCAAGGATCAGCTGGTTCTCAGTCAACCATTTCAAAAAGAGAGATTCCCTTCTTCGTAGAATCAGTAATGATGCCATAAATAGGATTCTTAATTATCTAGTGTTGTATAACGTTTAATCCAATCACTATATCCAGGAGGAATGTGGTATTATTGGCTATCTGCTGTCATTTACCTACGGAAAGGAATGCTGGACAATGATAATGTTGACACCATCTGCTGGGGGGAAGGGGACAGTTCCTGAAAGAAAACAATATGAACAGTCAAGAAATAACTGAAGTACATTACACAGTCTAATTTTAATTGTTATCTTCTATTCTCTATAATTAATAGACTTGAAGCACCTATATTTTCCTTGTATTTTTATAATTCTTCCATGTGAGCATGGGCATTATAGATATCTACTGCTGCATAACTAACTGCGAAAATTCTGATTCAAAACAAACTTTAATTTGCCCTTGATTTTGTGGAAGGGTCCAGTTAGCAGGTCATGTCTGATCCCATGCAGCAGAAAATGGAATGCCTGGAGCTGGGGGATCCATTTCCTACATGGTTTCCTTATTTACACATCTTAGTGCTGTTGCTCTCTTCCTCTCTGTATTTCTTCTGATTTTCTAAGGGATACATGGGACTTGAGGTTTTTTCTGTTTTGTTTTTGTTTTTGTTTTTTTTTGCGGTACACGGGCCTCTCACTGTTGTGGCCTCTCCCGTTGCGGAGCACAGGCTCTGGACGCGCAGGCCCAGCGGCCATGGCTCACGGGCCCAGCCGCTCCGCGGCATGTGGGATCTTCCCGGATCGGGGCGCGAACCCGTGTCCCCTGCATCGGCAGGCGGACTCTCAACCACTGAACCACCAGGGAAGCCCTGTGTTTTGTTTTGTTTTGTTTTGTTTTGTTTTAATGGAACCTTTGTCTCAAGGTAAGTGCTCTTCATATAGGATTCCTAGAAAATGTAAGATGCTAGGCAATTAAAGACTATGCTTCCTACTGGTCCAGCATTACTTCTGCAATATTTTATTGGTCAGATTCAAGTGAGTGAAGTACACTACTCCAGCTCTTGATAGGGGAGAGACAAGTTCATATCGCATATGGACATGTGAGAAGAGAGATATTGTGATGTTTTATGAACAGAGGTGGCTGCTATGGGTAAATTAGATCTATTTGGTTAAGAAAATCAGAATTTGATGACTCACACGTTGTGATTACCATTTGATCAGCAAGAGTTATTACAGCTAATTATTATTTTAACTGCTAAAATTATTAATGGTGTGTACGTTCCTATAAATTTCTTTTAGAGAACTAATAATCAGGGCTCTATGTCAAAAGTTGATTACTGATTAACACCATGATACCATACAAGTTTCTTGATTGGCCTTTAAAAGCAACTCTTTAAAAAGATTTCACACTGTGTGACTGGAGGGAGTGCCACTTTCCCTAATGACAAGTTTGGGTTTTTTTTTAACATTCTTTCTTCTTTTAAAAAATTTATTTTATTTATTTATTTTTGGCTGTGTTGGGTGTTTGTGCTGTGCGCGGGCTTTCTCTAGTTGCGGTGAGAGGGGGCTACTGTTTGTTGCTGTGTGCAGGCTTCTCATTGCAGTGGATTCTCTTGTTGTGGAGCACGGGCTCTAGGCGTGCAGGTTTCAGTAGTTGTGGCATGCGGGCTCAGTAGTTGTGGCTCACGGGCTTAGTTGCTCTGTGGCATGTGGGATTTCCCCGGGCCAGGGTTCGAACCCATGTCCCCTGCATTGGCAGGCAGATTCTTAACCAGTGTGCCACCAGGGAAACCCCTCTAATCACAAGTTTTAAAAAAATGTACACACGCATATTATCTTAAAAAGCATAATATGATAGGTATATTCTTTGAACAATAAATACTACAAAAATATGAATCATACACTATGTCCATTATCAATGTTACTGTCATATGACAATATTTAATGTTTTCTTGTAGGAGGATTAAAATGATTATAGCTCATATGTCATTGGATTACACTATAAATTCTAAAGTAAGATTATTAATTATTTTTGCCACTTTTCTTCCCAGAACATTTAAAATCTGAAGTAAAGATTTTATCCAAGAAAATATTTTAAAACCCATGTTTAAAGTGTGTAAATATTAAGGACTACAGAATTGCTGTTTATTTTCAGAGAAACGTTTTTTTAAAATCATACACATAAGTACCGAAACAATACATATTTTTTCTCAATTAGAAGTACCATTTTTTTCTGAAAGTGTTGTAACACATAATACAAATAGAGCAATCTATGCATGTCTCATCAACCACTGAAAATGTGCAGAACTGCTGGTCCCAAGAAACTTGAAAGAAGCTTGAGTGGTCATAGCAGATATTCTTTCAAGCTTCCATGCATGTAGGAAGTAGATTATCACAAAAGAGTCTAGAAATAAGTTTTCAAAACCTGTGATAATTCAGAAAATGAAAAGGAGATAGAAAATATTAGTATTGAAATATTAATAAAATGCAAGATGCAAAAATGTATTACTGGGCTTCCCTGGTGGTGCAGTGGTTGAGAGTCCGCCTGCTGATGCAGGGGACACGGGTTCGTGCCCCGGTCCAGGAGGATCCCACATGCCGCGGAGCAGCTGGGCCCGTGAGCCATGGCCGCTGAGCCTGCGTGTACGGAGCCTGTGCTCCGCAACAGGAGAGGCCACAGCGGTGAGAGGCCCGCGTACCGGTCTTTGCTAATAGTCTCATGTTCTTTGATATTGATCTGAAGTTTAAAATTTTATGAAGCCTAACTACTTAGATTTGCCCTGATTTCAAGGTCAGGGAAATGTGTGATATAAGGGTTTAAAAACTTCCAAAGAAAAAAAAAAAAAAAAAAAAAAAAGAGTCTCTATCTCTGACAATTTTCACTACAAAAGCATTAGAAGTTACTTGGTAACTGCATATTTCAATTACTCTGTTGCTTAGAATAACCTTCTATATACATGATTAGAAAATAGTGGAAGCTGAAGGAATATATGTTTGATACGGATTCTCATAAAATAAATATAAATTAGCTGTGAATATTCATCTCACTGAATTTCCTTCTGCAGAATAATTGAATTTATGAGTTTCCTTAAAAATGCTATAAGTTAAATAGTATAGCTACTGAACATTTTATTTTATGTGAGACAATGCATGACTACTTCAAGATATGGTGGAATGTTCAAATTCATCAGCAAATTATTAAATAAAAAATAAAATAAAATTTAAGTATATTTGTTGATTATCAAATTGGAAAAACATTAAGATGACTATTCATTGTTATCAAGGTGTTATGTTAAATTCAAAGTATCAAAAATGTGTCTGGAGGGCCTCCCTGGTGGCGCAGTGGTTGAGAGTCCGCCTGCCGATGCAGGGGATACGGGTTCGTGCCCCGGTCCGGGAGGATCCCACATGCCGCGGAGCGGCTGGGCCCGTGAGCCATGGGCGCTGAGCTTGTGCATCCGGCAACGGGAAAGGCCACGACAGTGAGAGGCCCACATATCGCAAAAAAAAAAAAAAAAAAAAAAAAAAAAATGTGTCTGGAGAAAAGTATACCCAGCTATCTTTGCCAGAAGATATATCAATGTGCTTTGGAAAAACAGATGGATCAAATAGAGCACATTTTAAAATTACTTGAACAGAAATATTGCTGTTTCTGATCTGCAAGACATAAAATTGGATGTTGCTTTTAGGCAAAAAGTTCAATATTTATAAAAACAAAACAAATGTATTAGGTTATATCCATAAATATACAAATTAATAAAGTAAAAATTGTATTCATGAAAGAATGGTTAATATAGAGGAGAATATAAATTTTATCATATTGTGATTCCAAAGTCTAGATCCACTTACCTATCTATCTATCAATCTGCGTCTCTGTATGTGTGCACACGTGTCTGAGTGTGGGTGTGTGTGATTAATTACTTGCTCTTTTGAAGATGTCATTCCTGCCTAGAGGTGTCAGTTCACTGGTGACATGTAAAGGAATTAAATATACTGGAAAGAAGTCTAGAAATGAATATACATACTCATTCTGAAAGCAGTGTTTGTATACTATATGGCCTGTTTAACTTAATTACAGATGTAGAAATTGGGGCAGGAGGGTGTTCAGGAAATACAATATAAATATATAAAATTCTTCTAAACTTGAGAAGAAAAACTATAAATTACTTAAAGCATTAAATGAATAATAAAATACAGTACAGCACTGCAACTATAGTTGATAATACTGTATTGCATATTTGAGAGTTGCTAAAAGAGTAGATCTTAAAAGTCCTCATTACAAGAAAAAAAATCTGTAACTATGTATGTTGATGAATGTCAGCTAGACTTATTGTAGTGATCATTTTGCAGTATAGACAAATATTGAATCATTATGTTGTACACCTGAAACTAATATATTGTATGTTGGTTATATCAATTATGCTTCAATTTTCAACCAAAAAGAATATATATAACCATAAGAATCAGAAAAACCTCATTTGATCTTTTTTTTTTGGCATATATGCTATTTTATGAGGGGCACAGATTCACATTTAATGAGTATGGTTTGCATTTGGGAATCCTTGAGAGGAAAAAGTGTTTCAATTATTTTTCTGTGAAGGAGGAAAACCAAAATGAAAGTAACACTTCCATTATGGGTTTAGAGTTCAGGTACTGCATGCAGAATTAAGATGAGCAAGAAACCTTAAATAATTTTTACTAATATTCTTTTAAAATCATTGTTCATCTATTATTAGGTAATATAAAGTTACAATGAATGTTAATGTGACTCAATTCCTTGGATAGTAGAAAAACTGTTCTCTTAAAAGTGATTCACACACTCTGGTTTCTTGCAAACCTGAATGAAGAGGACATCTTAAAAATAAAGTTGAAGCTTACTGTAAATGAATAAATAAGTAAAAATAGATAAACATCTAAATAAGGACAACAATTAGAAACCTGGAATAATCAGCATCACAAAATTCTTAGAAGTCCAATAGTCCAGAACTATTTTTATTTTCCCATGTATATACACTCAAAGAAACCATTATTTATCACCAACAATGTATTTCAGCAACTATGCCTTTATCCTTTGGAAAGAAGCTAGATTCTCTGCCAAAGCATATCATATCAAATGTTAAAACAAGGACTATGTGAATTCTTGAACACATAGAGTATGTAATATATGACTTCACCTGTGCCCTCTACATAGACAAATACTACTGACCCACTAAAGAACAACCCTGCTATAGTGTTGGACCAAAAAATAAGGACTGTTTTTACAAAATCAGGCAGTGAAGTTCCATGTAGCCTCTTATGAGACTTCAGCCTCAGGCATTTTATTTTCATGCTCATTAATTTTGATTCGTCACAAATGGAAGAGAGATTTTTAAAAGGTTATGATATTCCGGACTTGCCACTATGATTCATATCCACTTACAGTTTATTCCATTGAGTGTTTTAAAGTGAGCATAGGGCAGGGAAGGAAACCCTCAAATCAGTATATAAAATATGGGGCATACTTTGTGGACATTTACCTAGAGACTTAGCCCTCTTTGCTTATAAAACATAGGGGTACTTATAACAATTATGAGGATTAACTGTGATACATTATACAAAGAGCCTTCTAAACCAAGGCAAAATAGTTATGACATTAAATATTTTAACTCCCGTTAGACAAACACTATTACAAAATGCAGAGAGCCACCTTTTTAAATATTTGTCAAAAGATGAGGAAAGCTGTCATCCTCATATACATCACTCATTTTTCCTCTTAGGTGCCTCATTTTCTTTTACCAGTTGCTGGTTATCTCCTCTCAGTCCTTCTTGGTTTATGCAAGAAGTCCTTCACATTCTTCATAAACTAATTTCCCTCGGTCAGTGAAGGAAAACTGTTCACTATATCTGGAGAGAGATGCTGTTAAGAAACACACATATTGCAGAAATGTCTTCAGTATTCATACTCTTAAAACCATGGTGAGGACAGTAAAATGTTCTCACCTGTACAAAATGATTGCATACTTCATACAGAGTGGCACTTCCCCCTACCTTCCTGTGTCAGTAGCTTTTCCAAACATGCCATTAATCAGAACAGGGAACAGTTAGAAGTAGAACAGGAGTTGAATGCATCTTTTGATCATATTAGATAAAGGCACCACAGAAACCAGAGATGGTAGGAAAGTATGACTTGTCATGCCTTACTTCCTCAATATTATCTTGGCATCTACTGTATCATTTGCCAGGTACAGCCTTTGTATTCCAAAACACAATCCATGCCAGACTTATAGTACCATACTCGTGCTGTGTTTAAGTAGCCCCCTAGTTCTAAATTATGCACTTACAGGTGCTTTTTAAAAACGTTTTCAGCACCACCAGGTAAGATTTAGTGGGTGGAATCATGAAAAAAATTAAAATAACGACGCTTTGAAATTTTCATATCTGTTGTAAAAAATGTTCACAAAATATTGAATATTGAGCTGGAATATTCAAGTGAAATAACCATAACTAATGGGGAATGCTAGTACATTGCTTTTATATAAATCTCTTTCTTACATATTTTTCTAATTTCCCTAAATTATCTTCATTTTAGAGAAGGGAATATATATATATATGTTGTATATATATATATATATTTCTCTTGGGTATTTTGATTGTCATTATTGTCTTAAAATCACAGAATATATAAAAAATGAATGATACAATATTTGAATAATACGTTAGAACGCTTAAAGGCTTTTACTATTGGTCATCAGCTCTGCCCAAGCCTTCATAAACTGAGAAGCAGACAGTTTTCTAAGGACAATAACCATTGCATCTTGCAATGTTTTGTCTTAACATATCAATAAATACGTTTTTTTAAAATCTGCATAATTAATCATAATTGCTTCTTAAATGTTTCTTGTATTTATGTTAAACGCAAGACCAGGAAAATATATGTAGAGTTTTGGGATTATAAAACAATATAAATAATCCATTAATGTTAACATCCAGGCTATGTACATGAGTACTGAAGGCAGAAGGTCTAATTCAAATCTTGCTTCTTCTATTTGCAACTCAATGATCTTGTGCAACATGATATATTATGCCCTAGATTTCAATCTATATAATGGAGATTATATCCATGTCAATGGTTCTTGTAAGATTATAAGTAATGTAAGTAAAACACTTAGCTCAGTGCCTGGCTCACAGTAATCTATCAATTAATATTAATTATTATTGTTATTTCTGGTGTTAAAGTGTTCACTTTTCATCTGACAATTCAAAATAAGATTATGACCTCTACATTATTATACTCATTGTCTCAAATAAGGGATTAGAACAAGAGACTGGGGAGAAAATTTGGTGTGTCAATAAAAGGGGCATATATTGGTGATCAATGCCTAAAAATTCTGTGAAATGTAAAATTGGATCATAATATTGATAAAATCTGCCTAATGGGTTTATATGGTAGAAGAAGTAAGGTAATGACTGTCTTATTCTATAAACTCTCCTCCTCCTTCTTATTACTTTAAAAATATTTTCATTCATTTATTTATTCTTCTTCAACATATATCAAATACTTACTATAGTCAAGGTACTGAGCTAAGTGTTATGTAGAACACATAAAGAAAATATTCCATTAAGTAAGCATTTATTGCATACTTTTAAGTATAGGCACTATGTTCAGCACGGTGAAAATTGTGAATTTGAGATATCATTGCCTTGGATGGCCTTAGAAACAATACTGTCCTAAACATGGTTATAATCTAGCATTTTTATTCATAATACACATACCAGAACTTTAAAACAATGCTGAATTATATTTTAGTTAATTAAATTTTCTTTTTTTTAAATTTGGAGTATAATTAACGTATTAGTTTCAGGTGTGGCAATTTTACTTAGATTTAGGAGGCACTTATATATAATATAATTTAAAAAAATCCTGTGTTGACTTAGTTTTGAGACACTAACTAAAGGCTAATCAGTTCCCCTTCTTGGGCAGCTGATTCAGTCCACCCCACAGGCAACTCCCTTACTGGGCTTTCACACTCATTACAGTCCTAATCTCCTCAAGGCCAGGCATCAGACAACCTGGAAAAGCCCCTATGTCCCATAACTACCGGATCCTAAGCATTCCTTCCCATCAAAACCACAGTTCAGGCACTTGGCCACAGTTCCCCTTTCTCCCTCTGCCTCATGACTGATCCTGGTGCTTTCCTGAGTGGCCCTTTGGTGGCATGCTGTGTTCTTGCCTGGGGAACTCTGAATAACAAAACTGTAACACTCTTTCTGGTTCTGCTCTCTA
>NW_006769459.1:900371-925016 GCF_000442215.2 Lipotes vexillifer
GCATACCCCACCAGAGTAGTAGGGTCAAAAAAGTAGATTAAGAAGGTTGGTAGGAGTGCATTTGCAGAATAATGCCAAAATGACTTTAAAAGTCCTGCTGCCATTTAAAAATTAAATATTTCATTTCATCATTTTCTTATCTAGAGCCTACCAACTAGTTTTCTGGCAACAATGTTGCCCCCTTGTTCACAATGATCATTTTAAATATAAATTTTAATCTTCTAAAATTATCTGTTAATAAAAATAACTACTCAAAGACTCTCTTTTGGTGGTACAAAATACTGCCGTTTCTCAAGAAAAATACCATGAAGACTGAAAATAAATAATATAAAACAGATCAATAAAAACGAGCCCAAGAATTAAGGTGGTTTGGTAACAGGGGTCATCTTTTTAATGTGAATTAGGCAGCCATACACTTAGATGCATACTATGGGTATCGCTGCCTCGCCTGATTGTTTTACCCTGATCTGTGCCCTGGCAGATTGATCTATAAGGTCTTCAATACATCAATGGACTATCTTGTGTTTTGGCTTCTGGTTGGGTATAACCAATGGGGCAGGAAATCGATGCAAAGAAGAGTAAGATCTGGGTTCTTATTCCCTTGACTCAGTCATTGTGGAATTTTCTCAACTGGTAGTTTCCCTTGATCTGAGCTTATAGCTCCATCAAAGCAGGCTTTTTTTGCCTTCTGTCTGGGTTTTGGTAATTGTTTCCTGTCTTTACCCTCTCAGGATTGGAGGAGATAAGAACACCACAATTTCTACCTCCCAGAATATTGGACTGTTCCTTATGGTTTTCCTACACTCGCATGACTTTATCAATGGTTCCTTATTAAAGTTTCAACACATTTCCTCTTTTTTTTTAAACATCTTTATTGGAGTATAATTGCTTTACATTATGTTAGTTTCCGCTGCATAACAAAGTAAGTCAGCTGTATGTATACATATATCCCCCTATCTCTTCCCTCTTGTGTCTCCCTCCCTCCCACCCTGCCTATCCCACCACCCCTCTAGGTGGTCACAAAGCACCAAGCCGATTTCCCTGTGCTATGCAGCTGCTTCCCACTAGCCATCCACTTTACATTTGGTAGAGTATATATGTCAATGCCACTCTCTCACTTCCTCTCAGCTTACCCTTCCCCCTCCCTGTGTCCTCAAGTCCATTCTCTGAGTCTGCGTCTTTATTCCTGTCCTGTCCCTGGGTTCAACAGGACCCTTTTTTTTTTAGATGTGGCACATATATACAATGGAATATTACTCAGCCATAAAAAGAAACGAAATTGAACTATTTGTAGTGAGGTGGATGGCTGTAGAGTCTGTCATGCAGAGTGAAGTAAGTCAGAAAGAGAAAAACAAATACCATATGCTAATACATATACATGGAATCAACAAATTTCTTAAAATGAGTGTGAAATTAGTTTTCTGTTGGGACCCTGACTGATAGAGTTTCTTATATTCATATTACTGTATTTTGTTAATTAGAAATCTAAAGAGCCCTCTGATGAAAGACAGCACAAAATATATTCTGTTCAGAGAAAACAATTTTGAATTGTTCAGCTCTTAAATGAAAAGCTAGCTTAAATAATATGACCAAGGAGTATAATCTGGATGTGATGCTTCTATTTTTACCCCAAACAATTTAAACTTGAAAGCATGGACCAAACAAGTTCATTAAAGAACAAAATACTAGAATCATGTCATTTTAGTTTTATTATTGGCTTATTTCTTGTAATGGATTCCAGAGTCACACTTTATCCAACATTAAGGGCTATTATAAGAAAGAACAATATGAAGTTTGGGTTTTTTAAAATTGTATTTTGATTTTGATGATGTTAAGGCCGCATTAGTCTGTATCTTGCAGAAACTTCCTATCACGTCCCTTGAAAGAAAAATTTTTCCATTTTCTGTACTGGGAAAAAACCCTGCACATTGTAAAAATCTGGTTTGCTTTAATCTTTAGAAACTTAAGAATCTTTTAACTGATCATAGTTTCCTATTTCCTTTGTTGGGTAAGATGATTAGAACACATTTTTCCAAATTTTAATGACCAATTTATTAAAAGTTAGCCACAGGATGAATACATTTATAATATATATATATATATATATATATATATATATATATGAATACATTTATAATAATAATTATGCTATCAGACTTCCCTGGCGATGCAGTGGTAAAGAATCTGCCTTCCAATGCAGAGGACATGTGTTTGATCCCTGGTTGGGGAACTAAGATCCCATGTGTTGAGGGGAAGTAAGTCTGCGTGTGCTACAACTACTGAGCTCGCGGCCTCAATGAGAGAGCCCGCGTACCACAAACTGTAGAGCCCACACACACTGGAGCCTGCGTGCCCTGGAGCTTGAGAGCCACAGCTAGAGAAAACCCGCATGCCACAAGAAGAGAGAAGTCCTCGTGCCACAACTAGAGAGAAGCCTGTGCTGCAATGAAAGATCCCGCACCCCTCAACGAAGACCCTGCATGCTGCAACTAAGACCCAATGCAGCCAAAAATATAAAGAAAATAAATAAATATTTTAAAAATAATTATAACCAGAATATCTGGTTTAGAACACTTTTTTTTTTTTTCTTTTATTTTTGCGGTACACGGGCCTATCACTGTTGTGATCTCTCCTGTTGCAGAACACAGGCTCTGGACGCGCAGGCTCAACGGCCATGGCTCACAGGCCCAGCTGCTCCGCGGCATGTGGGATCTTCTCAGACCGGGGCACGAACCCGTGTCCCCTGCATCGGCAGGTGGACTCTCAACCACTGCACCACCAGGGAAGCCCTAGAACACTTTTTGATAACTAATGTTTATGTACTTAGGGTTTTGAAATTATATAAAAACTTAAAGTACTCTATATTTTGCGTTTCTGAAAATGGTTTTCCTAACCTACTAATTTTCTAATTTTATATTTGACTCCAATTCCATCAAAATCCTACTATTCTTTTTTTGTATTATATATATTCTTATAAAACCTCTTTAGTTATTTATGAATAGAGTACAATTGTATATGTATGTTGAAATAAATATTTTATCTTGGGGGTTGAGGTTTTAAAGCTGAGAACAATAGATGCAAAGTAATCCCATGTGCTAATCTAAAACAGGGTGCAGGAAGATCTGTGAAGGACTTGCAAGGAGTGTGGGAAAATGCTGTGTTTTTTTTTTTTAGAAACAGTATTGAAATATGATTCATGTACCACAAAATTCACCCATAGAGTATACTATTAAATGGTATTTACAGAGTTTGTGCACCTGTCACTACAATCAATTTTTAGAACAGTTTCCTCACCCTAAAAGAAACACCAAACCCACTGACAGTCAGTCCTCATCTATGCCCTTCTAGTCCTGTGCACTGATCTATTTTCTATCTTTATAGATTTACTTATTTTTGATATTTCATATTAATTCATTAATCATACCATATGTGTTATTCTATGTCCTTGCATGTTTCATTACTAAGCATGTTTTCAATGTTCATCCATGTTGTCGTATGTACCAGTACTTCATCCCTTTTTATTGCCAAATAATATCCGATTGTATGGATATACCACATTTTGTATATCCATTCATCACTGATAAATATTTGGGTTGTTTCCACCTTTTGACTATTTTGATTTCATCTATGAACATTCATGCAATGTTTTTGTTTGGATGGGCATATGTTTTCATACCCATTGTGGGTGTATAACTAGGAAGAGAACTTCTGGGGTATATGTAACTTTATGCTTAACATTTTGAGGAACCGCCCAACTGCCAAAAAAAGTAGTTTAGAAAACCATTAATTATCATGCAATTTGAACATACAAGAGAGTTTTTAATTAGAATCTATTGGGCAGATAAGTCAGTAATGAGGATGTGTTTGGTGTACTTTTCCCTTTTGTTGGGAGTGGGCAGGCAGTGTCCTTGCTCGTGTTTCTCCAAGTGACAAGGTCTAGATACACCTATGGAAAATATCGTCTATGTGTTATGAAACATGGTGTACTCAGGATTAGACTTTTTGATAACTAATGTTTATGTACTTAGGGTTTTGAAATTATATAAAAACTTAAAGTACTCTATATTTTGCGTTTCTGAAAATGGTTTTCCTAACCTACTAATTTTCTAATTTTATATTTGACTCCAATTCCATCAAAATCCTACTATTCTTTTTTTGTATTATATATATTCTTATAAAACCTCTTTAGTTATTTATGAATAGAGTACAATTGTATATGTATGTTGAAATAAATATTTTATCTTGGGGGTTGAGGTTTTAAAGCTGAGAACAATAGATGCAAAGTAATCCCATGTGCTAATCTAAAACAGGGTGCAGGAAGATCTGTGAAGGACTTGCAAGGAGTGTGGGAAAATGCTGTGTTTTTTTTTTTTAGAAACAGTATTGAAATATGATTCATGTACCACAAAATTCACCCATAGAGTATACTATTAAATGGTATTTACAGAGTTTGTGCACCTGTCACTACAATCAATTTTTAGAACAGTTTCCTCACCCTAAAAGAAACACCAAACCCACTGACAGTCAGTCCTCATCTATGCCCTTCTAGTCCTGTGCACTGATCTATTTTCTATCTTTATAGATTTACTTATTTTTGATATTTCATATTAATTCATTAATCATACCATATGTGTTATTCTATGTCCTTGCATGTTTCATTACTAAGCATGTTTTCAATGTTCATCCATGTTGTCGTATGTACCAGTACTTCATCCCTTTTTATTGCCAAATAATATCCGATTGTATGGATATACCACATTTTGTATATCCATTCATCACTGATAAATATTTGGGTTGTTTCCACCTTTTGACTATTTTGATTTCATCTATGAACATTCATGCAATGTTTTTGTTTGGATGGGCATATGTTTTCATACCCATTGTGGGTGTATAACTAGGAAGAGAACTTCTGGGGTATATGTAACTTTATGCTTAACATTTTGAGGAACCGCCCAACTGCCAAAAAAAGTAGTTTAGAAAACCATTAATTATCATGCAATTTGAACATACAAGAGAGTTTTTAATTAGAATCTATTGGGCAGATAAGTCAGTAATGAGGATGTGTTTGGTGTACTTTTCCCTTTTGTTGGGAGTGGGCAGGCAGTGTCCTTGCTCGTGTTTCTCCAAGTGACAAGGTCTAGATACACCTATGGAAAATATCGTCTATGTGTTATGAAACATGGTGTACTCAGGATTAGGTACTATTCTCTCGTGAAAAATGCTAATAATTGGCAAATCAGGGAGAGGAGCCCCATCAAAAATCATGTGTTGAGAGGTAATTACAGGCAGCTAACCAGGAACATGCCATCTGTGCCAGAGGTCTGCATGTGAGGGTCTTCAGAAGGAAAAGGCCTGAGAAACCACAAATACACAAAGAAAGAATAAATATTTCATTATCTGCCAGACAGAGGCCCCCGAGAAAATGCTTGTATTATTCAGGTGACAGGTTTTCTGTCAGTTATCCTTCTTTTCCCCTCCCCTCACCCCCATATTCCATCCCAATCTTGGATTTGCAAAGGCTGTCTAAGAAAAAGGGAAGGAGGAAAAGAAGAAAAGCTATTAAACTGAACTCCTTTGAATTCCTCAAACTTTGTGTTACCTCTTACACCCAGGATGTTGAACTTGCCAGGCACATATGCTCTCCTTGTTTTGCCTGGCTAATGCCAAAGCTGCAGGTTTCACTTTACATCACCTTGTCCAACCAATCTTTCCTAAAATTCCCCACTTTTCTACCTTTGAGACCAGGCCAAATGTCACATACATTAGACAGTGTATTGACCTTGTAATCAAAGACATAGGATCGAGTTATAATTTTTTCCTTTTATTGCCTAATTGTTTGATCACCTTATTTTTTTTGGAATGCACTTAACTGCCTTAGTCTCTTCATCTGCAAAATGACTATGTTGGGTAAGATGACAGTACTGCTTTTCCTGTCAGCTCTGATTAGAAGGCTCAGCTGTAGTATAGCTATTTGTTAGGAAGTGTCCATTTACATTTGATTGAGTTGTAGATTTTGTTACAGTTTCAATCAGTGAAGCCTAGAAGGGATATCATTGATGTGCATCATCACTTTAATTTATTTATTCTGTCTTGAAAGATTGAAGGGTATTTCCTCCCACTACTTACATTCACTCCACTCAAGTATTTAAGTGCTTCCAATTGTTTAATATTCATGTAGTTAATGCCTTTCTGAGAGCTTTCAATATTATTTTTTCCTTGACTGTATTATAAGAAGTGAAAATACCAAATTTTAAAATGTCTGTATTTATTCTGATTTTTATCTTCTCTCTCAAGTATTTCTGGCTGTTCTTTTTCCCTTTGGCACTACTGAATGTATCATAATAAAACTGGGGATTTAAGGAGTATTCATTTATCATGTGTGCTTTCCCATTTATCGTTTTATAATAGATAACATCAGTTTATGAACTCATGAATTTTTTATACAGAGATTAATATCTTTTTTGCTATGCTGAGTAGTTGAATCTGATGAATGTTGATTTTATTATTATACAACATAGGAAAATAGAGTCTGTTTATTCTTATTTAATTTATATGAGATAATTTTCATTTTTATACACTGAGGCTTATCATAATTTTTGGATATATATCTTAAAAAACATCTACAGTGTGTTTAAAATTTGACCTAGTATCAGAAAAAATTTGACTTCTAAAAATATATATTTATGGGGCAGAGTCAAGATAGCAGTGTGGAAAGATGCAAAGTTCGCATCTCTCCACAACCAGGGCGTCTGCTGGACTCTGGTGGGGGACGCTGACACCCAAGGAGATGGGAAGAACCCCCCAAGTGAACCGGTAGGATGTGAGGGGACTGAGAGGGGAGGACAAGTGGAGGCCTGAGAGGACTGGCGCCCCTGAGGGGTGGCTGAGAGCGGGGAGGGGTTCCCACACGTGGAGGAACACTCACAGGCTCAGATCAGCAGGGAGCAGGCCCAGCATTTCCCCTGCCCAATCGGCCAGGGAAGTTTTCCCGGCTCTTGGGCCAGGTCCTATGCCCCCAGAGGTCCCCTCCAGGCTGGCTTGGTCTTGGGGGCTTAGGAGGGAGGCTGGGGGGATCAGGAGAGGCAGGTGGGAGGGGACCTCTGGGACAGGAGGAGCAAGAGAGGAGTAGGGGGCATTTGCCCTGCCCACTTGAGCCCAGGAAGCCTGCTGGGCTCCCAGGTGGGGATGCCCCATGCTCTGAGACCAGAGGGAGGCATGCCTTGGCCCCTTCTGTTCTGTGAACTTAAGCTCCACCCCCCACAACCACCCCCCCGCCCCGCCGCCTTTTCCAGCCCTGTGGGTCCTAAGCATAGGCCCCATCCACTGCCCAAACCTCACCCCTGCTTAGGCCCCACAGTCTCCAGCCAAGGCCTTTTCCACCTTTTTTGTTGTTCTTCTCCTCCTCTTTTTTACTATTGTGGCTCTACTTTACCTTCTGGTTGTTGTTTCATCTATCTTTTTATTTTTATGTTTTTTCTAACATAGATGTTAGTTTCCTAGTCTAATTTTATTTTTTACTTAGTTATTGTTCTCCTTTCTTTTTTTTTCTTTTTTTTTTTTTGCTGCCCCACGTGGCTTGCAGGACCTTGGTTCACGAGCTGGGGATTGGGCCAAAGCTCCTGCGGTGGGAGCTCCTAGTCTGAACCACTGGACTTACAGAGAATCTCAGACCCCAGTGAATATTCATCAGAGTGAGGTCTCCTGGAGGTCCTGACCTCAGCACCAAGACCCAGATCTACCCAACAGCCTACAAACTGCAGTGTTGGAAGCCTCAGGCCCAACAACCAGTAAGACAGGGACACAATCCCACTTACGAAAAAAAAGGAAAAAAAAAATGAGATGGCAAAAAAAATATGTCACAGATGAAGGAGCAAGGTAAAAACCTACAAGCCCAAATAAATGAAGAGGAAATAGGCAATCTACCTGAAAAACAATTCAGAGTAATGATAGTAAAGATGATCCAGAATCTCGGAAATAGAATGAAGGCACAGATTGACAAAATACAAAAATGTTTAACAAAGATCTAGAAGAACTAAAGAACGAACAAACAGAGATGAACAACACAATGACTGAAATGAAAAATACCCTAGAAGGAAGCAATAACAGAATAACTAAGGCAGAAGAAGGAATAAATGAGCTGGAAGACAAAATGGTGGAAATAATTGCCGAGGAGCAGAATAAAGAAAAAAGGATGAAAAGAATTGAAGACAATCTCAGAGACCTCTGGGACAACACTAAACGCACCAACATTCAAAGTACAGGGGTCCCAGAAGAAGAAGAGAAAAAGAAAGGGTCTGAGAAAATATTTGAAGACATTATACTGGAAAACTTCCCTAACATGGGAAAGGAAATAGTCATCCAAGTCCAGGAAGCACAGAGAGTCCCATACAGGATAAACCCTAGGAGAAACACACCAAGACAAATATTAATAAAACTAACAAAAATTAAATTCAAAGAAAAAATATTAAAAGCCACAGGGGAAAAACAAAAAATAACATACAAAGGAATTCCCATAAGGTTAACAGCTGATTTTTCAGCAGAAACTCTGCAGGCCAGAAGGGAGTGGCAGGATATACTTAAAGAGATGAAAGAGAAAAACCTACAACCAAGATTACTCTACCTAGCAAGGATCTCATTCAGACTCACTGGAGAAATCAAAAGCTTTTCAGACAAGCAAAAGCTAAGAGAATTCAGCACCACCAAAAAAGCTTTACAACAAATGCTAAAGAAACTTCTCTAGGCCAGAAACACAAGAGAAGAAAAAGACCCCCCCAAAAACCCCACAACAATTAAGAAAATGGTAACAGGAACATACATATTGATAATGACCTTGAATGTAAAAGGAATAAATACCCCAACCAAAAGACACAGACTGGCTGAATGGATACAAAAACAAGACCCATATATATGCTGTCTACAAGAGGCCTATTTCAGGCCTAGGGACACATACAGACCGAAAGTGAAGGGATGGAAAAAGATACCCCATGCAAATGGAAATCAAAAGAAAGCTGGAGTAGCAATAGTTGTATCAGATAAAACAGACTATAAAATAAAGACTGTTACAAGAGCTAAGGAAGGACACTATGTAATGATCAAGGGAATCAATCCAAGAAGATATAACAATTATAAATGTTTACGCACCCAACATAGGAGCACTTCGAGACATAAGGCAAATGCTAACAACCATGAAAGGGGAAATCGACAGTAACACAATAACAGTAGGGGACTTTAACACCCCACTTACACCAATGGACAGATCATCCAAACAGAAAATAAACAAGGAAACACAAGCTTTAAATGACACAACAGACAAGACAGATTTAATTGATATTTATAGAACATTCCACCTGAAAGTGGCAGAATACATTATCTTCTAAAGTGCACATGGAACATTATCCAGGACAGATCACATCTTGTGTCACAAATCAAGCCTCAGAAAATTTAAGAAAACTGAAATTGTATCAAGCATCTTTTCTGACCACAAAGCTATGGGATTGGAAATCAGTTACAGGAAGAAAACTGTAAAAACCACAAATACATGGAGGCTAAACAGTGTGCTACTAAATAACCAAGAGATCACTGAAGAAATCAAAGAAGAATAAAAAAATACAAAGCAAATGACAACAAAAACACAATGACCCGAAACCTATGGGATGCAGCAAAAGCAATTCTAAAAGGGAAGTTTATAGCAATTCAATCTCACCTCAAGAAACAAGAAAAATCTCAAATAAACACTAACCCTACACCTAAAGCAACTAGAGAGAGAAGAACAAGGAAAACCCAAAGTCAGTAGAAGGAAAGAAATCAAAGATCAGAGCAGAAATAATTGAAATAGAAACGAAGAAAACAATAGCAAAGATCAGTAAAACTAAAAGCTGTTTCTTTGAGAAGGTAAACAAAACTGATAGACCCTTAGCCAGACTCATCAAGAAAAAACAGGAGAGGACCCAAATCAATAAATTTAGAAATGAAAAAGGAGAAATCACAACTGACACTGCAGAAATACAAAGGATTATAAGAGACTACCACAAACAACTAAATGGCAATAAAGTGGACAACCAGGAAGAAACGGGTACATTCTTGGAAAGGTACAATTTTCCAAGACTAAACCAGGAAGATTAGAAAATAAAAACAGACCTATCACAAGTAATGAAATTGAAACTGTAATTAAAAATCTTCCAACAAACCAAAGTCCAGGACCAGATGGCTTCACAGGAGAATTCTATCAAACAGTTAGGGAAAAGCTAACACTGATCCTTCTCAAACTCTTCCAAAAAATTTCAGAGGGAGGAACACTCCCAAATTCATTCGACAAAGCCACCATCACCCTGATACCAAAACCAGAAAAAGATAACACAAAAAAAAGAAAATTATAGACCAATATCACTGATGAACATAGATGCAAAAATCCTCAACAAAAGACTACCAAAAAGAATCCAACAACATATTAAAAGGATCATATACCACAATCAAGTGGGATTTATCCCAGGGATGCAAGGATTCTTCAATGTATGCAGATCAATCAATGTGCACACCATATTAACAAATTAAGAAATAATAACCACATGATCATCTCAATAGATGCAAAAAAAGCTTTTGACAAAATTCAACACAATTTTATGATAAAAAGTTGCCAGAAGAAGGGGCATAGTGGAAACTACCTGAACATAATAAAGGTCATATATGACAAACCCACAGCAAACATCATACTCAATGGTGAAAAACTGAAAGCATTTTCACTAACATCAGGAACAAGACGAGGATGTCCACTCTCGCCACTCTTATTCAAGATAGTTTTGGAAGTTCTAGCCACGGCAATCAGAGAAGAAAAAGAAATTAAAGGAATACAAATTGGAAAAGAAGAAGTAAAACTGTCACTGTTTGCAGATAACATGATATTATACATAGAAAATCCTAAGGATGCCACCAGAAAACTACTAGAACTAAGCAATGAATTTGGTAAGGTTGCAGGATACAAAATTAATGCCCAGAAATCTTTGGTATTCCTATACACTAACAACAAAAAATCAGAAAGGGAAATTGAGGAAACAATCCCATTTACCACTGCAACAAAAAGAATAAAATATCTAGGTACAAACCTACCTAAGGAGGCAAAAGACTTGTACTCAGAAAACTATGAAACACTGATGAAAGAAATCAAAGATGACAAAACCAGATGGAGAAATATACCATGTTCTTGGATTGGAAGAATCAATAGAGTGAAAATGACTATACTACCCAAAGCAATCTACAGATTCAATGCAATCCCTATCAAACTACCAATGGCATTCTTCACAGAATTAGAACAAAAATTTTACAATTTGTATGGAAACACAAAAGACCCCGAATAGCCAAAGCAATTTTGAGAAAGGAAAACGGAGCTGTAGGAATCAGGCTCCCTGACTTCAGACTATACTACAAAGCTATAGTAATCAAGACAGTATGGTACTGGCACAAAAACAGAAACAGATCAATGGTACAGGACAGAAAGCCAAGAGATAAACCCATGCACATATGGTAACCTAATTTATGACAAAGGAGGCAAGAACATACAGTGGAGAAAAGATAGCCTCTTCAATAAGTGGTACTGGGAAAACTGGACAGCTACATGTAAAAGAAGGAAATTAGAACACTACCTAACACCATACACAAAAATAAACTCCAAATGGATTAAAGACCTAAATGTAAGACCAGACACTATAAAACTCTTAGAGGAAAACAGGAAAAACACTCTTTGACATAAAGCACAGCAAGATCTTTTTTGACTCACCTCCTAGAGTAATGGAAATAAAAACAAAAATAAACAAATGGGACCTACTTAAACTTCAAAGCTGTTGCATAGCAAAGGAAACCATAAACAAAACACAAAGATGACCCTCAGAATGGGAGAAAATATTTTCAAACGAAGCAGCTGACAAAAGATTAATATCCAAAATATATAAACAGCTCATGACACTCAATATCAAAAAAACAAACAACCCAATCCAAAAATGGGCAGAAGACCTAAATAGACATTTCACCAAAGAAGACACAGAAATGGCCAAGAGGCACATGAAGAGATGCTCAACATCACTAATTATTAGAGAAATGCAAATCAAACTACAATGAGGTATCACCTCACACCGGTCAGAATGGCCATCATCAAAAAATCTAGAAACAATAAATGCTGGACAGGGTGTGGTGAAAAAGGAACCCTCTTGCACTACTGGTAGGAATGTAAATTGATACAGTTACTATGGAGAACAGTATGGAGATTCCTTAAAAACTAAAAATACAACTACCATATGACCCAGCAATCCCACTACTGGGCATATACCCTGAGAAAAGCATAATTCAAAAAGAGACATGCACCACGATGTTCACTGCAGCACTATTTACAATAGCCAGGACATGGAACCAACCTAAATGTCCATCGACAGATGAATGGATAAAGAAGATGTGGCACATATATACAATGGAATATTATTCAGCCATAAAAAGAAACGAAACTGAGTTATTTGTAGTGAGATGGATGGACCTAGAGTCTGTCATACAGAGAGAAGTAAGTCAGAAAGAGAAAAACAAATACCGTATGCTCACACATATATATGGAATCTAAAAAAAAAAAAAGTACTGATGAACCTAGTGGCAGGGCAGGAATAAAGACATAGATGTAGAGAATGGACTTGAGGACATGGGGGGTGGGGACGGGGAAGCTGGGGCAAAGTGAGAGCAGCGTCGACATATATACACTATGGAATGTAAAATAGTTAGCTAGTGGAAAGCAGCCACATAGCACAGGGAGATCAGCTCAGTGCTTTGCGATGACCTAGAGACATGGGATAGGAAGGGTGGGAGGGAGGCTCAAGAGGGAGAGGATATGGGGACACGTGTATGCATATGGCTGATTCACTTTGTTGTACAACAGGAACTAACACAGTATTGTGAAGCAATTATACTCCAATAAAGATCTATTAATATATATATATATATATTTACGAATATATGATAGGTGTTTAGTAAAATAATATTAAAGGCCTTCTAAAACTCAGACAGTATTAATAAACTAATTATTTTAAAATATTTCAAAACCTGAAGTACACACTGATCAACTCTTTAACTCCTTTAAATGTGTTTGTATTATTTACTTCTATTTTAATATTTTTGATATATTTTGCAGTTGAAAACAAACCACATGCTGTCAGAAGCAAAAAAAAAATGGGCAGAAAACTAAATCTCTCATACTCAAATGCTTTTAGTCTGACATTAAAAAGTAGTTGCCGAGTTTATTATGCTAGATATTTGTAGCACTAGGATAATTAATAATGTGACTTTCCCTGCATTGATAGGCTGATAACACATTTGAGTTTTCTCAGTGTAACAGTCTTTTCTCAGAACATTTGTTGCTAGGGCTGTTGTGACATACTCTGCTTTGGCTCTGAAATAAGCTCTATAATCTAGTTTCAAAGAAGATGAATATAAGCCAACATTCCTTGTCATTTTTGATTCATCAATAGATTGATTGATTTAATATTTATTTGGCACTACTTTCCACAGTGTAGAGTCCCACTCACATCCCCAGTAAGAAGTAACCAAGCACAGGAAGACAAATTAACTCTTTCAGGTATTACACTTTCAAGCCAAGCAACTTCCACTTCCAAAAGTAAATGCATCTTGTGAGACAACTGTAATAAATTATAGCCTGAATTATATTGTTAGGGTCAAATGTTGCAAAATTCAAAGGTATTAAAAGAATATTCGGTTGATTAAGAGAAATGGTGTCAGGTTCTAGAGAGTAGATATCCTACATATTATATCACATGTTACAATATATGAAACAAACAAAAAAAACCCATATACAAATGAGTATTTTAGATGTTCACCCACATTGCAATAAGAAATTTAAAAAAATAATACTTCATTATTTAGGACACCTGTTGGGGAATTACAGTTTGAAATAATATTTTAAAATATCTAGTACACAATGAGTGCTATATGTCAAGTGATACTCTAAGCATTTAAATACGTTATTTAGTTTATAGTTGGCATAAATATTTACCTTATTCCTATCAATATCAACTATTTGCTTATCTTGCATCCCAATGAAAAACATAATTCCTGCCTGTGAATTGAGCCATATTTACTGTTTGCATTTTCATAAGAAAACATAAGTGGAAAATAATGTAAGAAATGAATGAAGTATAAAGCTAGAAATATACTTGACAAAACATCATTATTTTTACTAATAACTGGTTCATATTGTAAGTGCCTTTACGTTTTGTAGCTTGAGGGAATAATTGGTAGTTTTGTGTTTGTCAGATACAGTAAAAACTTAGAAAAAGATATGTGTGCATAAATGTACTTATTTAATTGTGAATTAAATTAAATAATTTGTGAATAAGTTCTATTTTTTGTTCTCTTTTACTATCTTCAGAAAAATCTTTTTTCATGATTATCTGATGATGATTTATTTTCTGAAATTTTTAATAGTTTAAATGTTATAATAGGTGTTACCCTATTCTTCTACTTTATCTAATGTTAAGTTTCTGTAAATTGTTTTATCTGAAAGTATACAAGATTTTAGGAAGGAAATGGAATAGTGCATATACAGAAAAAGAATACTTTAAAGAATTTAATGCATTATGTCTGAAAATTATCTGGTGAGGCTTCTCAATCAAGAGGTAAATTCATGGAGATTTTTTTTGTTTTAGTTAAAGTTAGTCTCTATCCAATGTTTTGGCAAAGCAGACAAGTACAATCTAATAAGAGCATGAGTAGAAAGTCTGTATAAAATGAAGTCTGTTCTGTTACCAAACAAAGATCCCCTGGCATTCCAGGATGGTGTACTGACTCTTCCTATACATAAATATATATGCAAAGTGAATCTTATTATTTCTAAAAGTCTCATCTACCCTAAATCACCTATAAGCATAAAACAATATATTTCGTTTATATTTGAAAAATTTAAAGGATTATAGACATAGCTATTCTTCATAGAAATGCATTCTTTATAAAACATTGTTATTTTGAACTAAATCCAAGGATATCTGTAATAGGATGAATTCATGTATCCCTAGAATAGTAGATTACAGAGACTTCAATGTAGTCATATTCAAAATTTCAGTCATATAATGAGTCATATTCATTATTTCACTGGAATAACAAAACATACAATTAATTTATCAAGCAAGTAAATAAAAATGCCATTTTGTATTTTTCTCTATAAACAAAGCAACTTTAATGCCCTCCTTCTATTTTTATTCAATCATGTAATGGGTATAGTAGTACATTGAATCAGAAATTGGTACAAATTAACAACCTGCCTCTCTCAAGCCTTTTACACATAAGCAAATATATGTTTCTTTTTTTTTTTTTTCTTTGCGGTACACGGGCCTCTCACTGCTGTGGCCTCTCCCGCCGTGGAGCACAGGCTCCAGACGTGCAGGCTCAGTAGCCATGGCTCACGGGCTCAGCAGCTCCTTGGCATGTGGGATCTTCCCAGACCGGGGCACGAACCCGCGTCCTCTGCATCGGCAGGTGGACTCTCAACCACTGCACCACCAGGGAAGCCCTGTATGTTTCTTTAATAAACCTTTAGACAGTGTCCTGGGCTGATTTTAGAATCCATATATGTAATAAGTAAAATACTTGTTAATATCTATACTTCTGCATTTTCCTTCATATTAATAGGTAAGTATTGCCAGGGGATGTTGTAAAGGTCAAGTTACCATATGCCCTGGCGTACTACCCATTTTGTAGCACTCCATAATTATCCAGTTCTGAGTTTACTGCCATCATTATGATATAAAAGGAAAGCAAACTACAGTAGGAGGGAATCTGTCACTGCCAATAACAAAACAGTATGTGGTGGAACAGTTCAAATAAAGAAACTGTAATACAATTCATCCTTAGCTTGCTTATTTTGACTTTTGTTAGTGATATACAAGATATTTACAATAGAATACATTTTACTATCAAGGTTGCAGAGATTGTATGGGTCTATATTTGCTTAAACTTTTTTATTTAAAACCCTGTTAATAATAGAGCAGACACTGTGCTTATGATATATTTACCTTCATTTTTTCCTATTGTTGCCTGAAAAGAAAAATAAGCTATGATGTACACTTAATGTTAGACAAAACACTGAGAGTTGTATGACTGATTTTAAAAAGGAAAACTGGTTATATGGAGTTTCTCTGTGAGCCTATTCATTTACTGTCAGAATAATAGGGCACTTTATAGGAAGATCTTTTCACATACAAATTTCTCATAAAAAATGTGTTATAATAAAATAAGTTCAGGTCCTCTTGAGATCAGTCTTTTCATTTACTTATTTTTCTTATAGACAATTTGCTTTGAAAGTCAAGCATCTGAAAACACTCAAATTTAACATATCACCCTCTAGAAATCATGATAAAATGTTTTAAATGTCATGTAATGACATCTCATAGAGAAGGGGTTGCTCCCTCCAGCAATATTTATTAGATGCCTTCCAAGCACTCACTGTATTTCACGCGTAACGTAAAGATGAAGAGTAACCCTTAGACCTTGAGATCACCTGGCATAAAGCAGGGAAAATGCTCTTTTTCTTGTCTTGTTGAGGTATAATGTGCCTACAACAAATCTAAGTAAACAGTTTATTAAGTAACCACCAAATTGATCAAGTTATAGAACATTCTGATCAGTCAGAAAATTTCTTCTTATCCTTTTCCTGTCAATCCTCTTCTCTGACCCCGTAGGAAACGACTGTTCTGATTCCTTCCACCATAGCTTAGAGTTGCCTGTTCTAGAACTTGGAATAAATGGAATGTGGAAGTATATGTTTTTTTTTTTTTTTTGTATCTTCTTTCACTTGTTTTTATTGTCATGTGGCATTCAACTATATGGATATGCTATAACCTGTTTATCTAAGACTGCTCATTTCAAATCACTAAGGTGAATATTGATAGGCAGGGCTAAACAGAGCATTTATAAGACAAGGAGGAGACTCGGCAGACAAGTAGAGGTTATGCAAACAGGAATATGCACCTGCCCCATTGTTTCCCTGGGACTGAGGGGGATATATATTTTTAATTTTGACTAGAGGAAGCAAGTGCATAAATCTGGAGAGAAGTTTGATGCCTGAGCAAAATTTAGTCTCATATCTAATATGCCTCTTAGATTTTAAAAATGACTAATAATTTTGTGTAATGTTTTTAAATGTTCTTTTTAATTATCTTAACACTATTTATGCATTGGATCAAGGAAAATGCATTTTTGGCTATTCTACTCTGATAAAATGTAAATACAATAACTTTTTACTCGTGTCTCTTTTGTTTACAATGACTTATAAATTAAAAATATCTCCAGACATGTGACTTCCCTGGCAGTCCGGTGGTTAAGACACCATGCTTCTACTGCAGGGGGCACGGGTTCAATCCCTGGTCAGGGAATTAAGATCCTGCATGCCGTGCAGTGTGGCCAAAAAATGTTTTAAAATAAATAATAGAAGAAAGCATCACAGTTTACCCTCTTAAAAACAACAACAAAACTCTATGCATACAATCGTGACCAACTGCTGAATTTAACCTATGTACATTATGAAGTAATTGCAGAAAAGTATTTCTGATTCTGTAATTCATTCTGCATAGAGAGTTAAAATCCTAATTTTTGGATTTTGGCAAATGTATCTTCTGCATAGATTAATATGATGACGTGATTTTTCTTTTTTATCCTGTTACTATGGTGAATTCCATCAACTGATTTTCAATTTGAAGTAGTCTCACATCCTTGGGAAAAATCCATTTTTGCTTGGTATATTATTCTTTTTATATGTTGATGAATTTTACTTACTAAAATTTTTAAGAAATTTTGTGTCTATATTCATGAAGGATATTTCTCTGTAGTTTTCTGTTCTTTATGGTCTTTGTCTGATTTTGGTTTCAGGGTAATACTATCTTCATAAAATGAGCAAGGAACTGTTTTCTTCTTTTTTTTTCTGGAAGAAATAGTATATCATCTATGTAATTCTTCAGATGGTTGGTAGAATTCTCCAGTAACGCTATCTGAGCCTGGGAATATTTTTTAAAATTAAAAATTCAATTTCTTCATAGACATAACCAATTATAGAATGCTTACTAATTCAACTGGTATATGTTTGCCAAGACTTGAAAATAGTTTACTCATGCTGATATTGTTTAGGGAGAAATAATTTGCCTTTTAAAATGGATTTTGTGATTTAAAACTAGGACATCAAAAGGAAATATAATGTTTTACTTGGCATTTCCAGTTTCATCAGAATCATGGAGTGTGTATCTCTGCATGTGCTAATGGAATGTATTAGGTCACAGACATTTTAATAAATGTGGAAAAGACTCATAATTTATTGTTAGACAACCTAAGATCCAAAATGGAAGGTAATAAGTACCAATTTTTCTGCTGTCATACAGATTATCCTGGTTGTAAATGATCTACTTTAGAGCTCTTATTTACTGTCCCATTATGTTATTTTACTACATACCAGGGATTTTTTAAAAATCAGTATAATTTGACAAAAATTCTTAGCTATCAGATGTGAATTTCTCTAAGACTTCCTTAAGCCAAACTCTTGGATAGAATACATTAGTGTGGCTCCACAGAATTTCTCACTTATCACAGCACTTGTCAACCTATATTATAATGACCTGTTAACTGTGGGGACTGGCCTCATGATCTTGAGGGTGTGTACTGTATGACCTTCAAGAACTGAGCTGTCTTATATAGTAGCTAGTAGCCACATGAGTCTACTTAAATTAAAATTAATTTAAATAAATAAATAACTAATAAAACTAAATAACATTAAAAGTTTAGCTTTTTAATCATACCAGCCACATTTCAAGTGCTCAGTATGCACATGTGACCAGGGGCTACTGGACAGTGCAGATATAGAACATTTCCACCATCTCATAAAGTTCCATTGAAAGGTGATTCTCTAGAATGTAGGGTCTGTGAAAACAAGGAAAAGGAATTTTGCCTGTTTTGTATCACAATTAAAGTCCCAGATATGTGGTATGTACTTAATAAACATTTGTATATTGATATCACAAAAAAAAAAACCCAAACCCCCTAATTTTAGTAAGTAAATTAATGGAGTTGACAACATACTACTGTTTTTTTCCAGGAAGATTGCCTAATATATTTTTGCTGTTACATGTTTTAAAGGTATACTGGTGTCTTTTAAACTGTACAGGCTTTTAGAAATACCGTAACAGAGGTATTCACCTGTCACATATATATTTATTGATATGATAAAGGAAGGCATTATAATCCTAACAAATGTCTATATACTGTAGAATACTTATCAACTATATTATATTAGTATAAATTAAACAAATATTTACGTTAAAATGATGATGCAAAAATTTAGAAGCGCTTAGAACTATATTGAGGTCTGATATATTCGCAATTGTCCTATATTCTTAAATAATCATTTAAGCCATTCATACTGAATATAATTTGCTAGTGTCTAATAAAAAGGCCTACATTCATTCAGTTATGTAGTAAGACATGAAAGATTTGATGGGGAGAAGAAATAATTTCTAATTCATGTAAAGTATAAGGTTGCTGGAATATCTAGTTGCTTCTACTTGAAAAACAGTTACATTCCTCAATGTCATAGTCCTAGAAGATATCTGAAGAATGCTAATAATACACCATTTACATTGTAGTCACTATGTCTTGTGATAATATTAAAAAGAGAACATTAATATACTTTTCAGATTGTTTTGTGATTCTATAGACTATGAATATATATGCATGATTCTACTGTGTTATTCATTAATTCTTTTAGCAAATATTTATTGAGCACATATTATATACCAGAAACTATTCTAGGGACTGGTAATATATAGTAAAAAAGAAGTCAAAAAAACATAAATAAATCATTTTAAGTAGTGATATGAGTTATGGGAAAAATTCAGCAAAGTCAGAGACATAGGGAGGGCCTGTGATGGGGAGATTTTTTTTTCTTTACGCGGGGTGGTGAAAGCAGGCTTCCCTCAATAAGTGATATTTAAGCAACAAACTTGAAGAAAGGGAATGAACCAGGAAATATCTAGAAAATAGTTCTCCAGGTAAATGGTGTAACACATTCAAAGCCCCTGTGGTAGAAACATACTTGGCATGTTTAAGGGCTGCACGAAGTGGAATGAGCAAGGTGAAGACTGAGGCTAAAAGTAGTGAGTGGGGGTGTGGGTAGTGAGAAGGAATGAGAGAAGGAGGGGTTAAGGGGGCTTAGGCAACTGGACGAATGGAGCTCCCATTAACCAATGTGGGAAAACCTGAAGATGAAGCAGGTTTGAGATCTCTGAATAAGGAGTTCCAAATTAGATTTATTAAGGTTGAGGTTGAGATGTTGTCAGACATCCCACTGTAGCAGTTGAGATGATTATTGTGCATAGATTCCAGAATACAATACAGAATTGTGGACTGGAGATAAAAAGTTAACACTCATTATTGTAGAGTTGGAATTTAAAGTCTTGAAAATGGATGCAATCACCAGAGGAGGAAAGATAGAAAGAACAGAGATGTCCAGGGACTGGAGCATGGTTCAGAAACCACTGTTTAGAGATGAACTAAAAACCTGGAGAGGACTCAAAGCTGAAAGATGTGAAAAGGCCACTCAGTAGGGACAGTGGCTTTGCTAGAGGATTGGCAGCCCCTGAAAACCCGTGGCCGGATTGGAAGCAAGCCAGAAGACAAAGTACCTTGAAATACATCTCCCCGCTCCCCAATCTCCTCCTATCTCATGCCATCTGTTGATCCCAGTAGGAAACCTGAAGGGCAGGAGGCTGAGTTGAAGCAGTCCCTAGAGGATAAATTTCTAGGACAGATCAAGGGGAAATAAGATAATAATAGATCAGTAGAGGGAAAGGGAGACTATCTAGCACACATGGAATGCAGAGTAAGTTGGATTTAAATAGGGTTGGTGATGATTCTAGAAAGTGTGGTGGAGGAAGAGAGGACAAGGAAATTGAAGATATACATAAGAAAGTCATAATAATAATAACGGAATATGCACTCCGGTAAGGAGGAAAGTAGGAAAAGGAAAGAGAAATAGTTAACAACAGTAGGATCAATAGATTATAGGTCCTGGGATATTTGAAGAACTGCTGGAGTCAGGTTACTATAGAAAGTGGTCAGGAAAGGAAGGAGGTGGTGATAAGAGAGGGTGATGCTCACCCAGGTTGCCGTTATTGTTGGGGTCATTGTACGATGATGGAAACGTGTGGCTGAGGAAGATTAAAGAACAAATAATTAGAGGAATTAGTCTGGGTATGGAGATAAAGATGAATTCATCTTGTCAAGAACCTGAAATGACCTAAAATCTTTCTCATGTTAGTGTGGAAGCCAAGTGGTGGCATCTGATCAAGAAGTAGCTAATTATGGGGACATCTTTACTAATAAATGTGTGTGTATTCCTATAATTCTTTTTACAATTAGCTCATATTAGCAAAATGAAGAAAAGAAAAACTAAGGTCAGACTGTTTAGGTGTATTTTCCAGAAGATATTGGTATTATTTTGGTCATATTTTGATTTTGCTTAGGAATATCTGTTAGATCAGAAGTATTTCTCACTACTTAGTGACTATTTTGTATATGATTCTTTTGAAGAATAAACATCACGACTTATTAACTCTGCCTTTTGAGGAAATAAGCTGATGCACTTGTCTTTGAAAAGAAGGGAGAGTCAGGAATAGACAAATTTCTTGTGGGTAGAAATTAATAGAAAGGAACCACTATAACAGTGGGAGCCTTGGGCAGGCAAGCTATCTGTTTCCTCAATGTTCTGAGTCTTGAAAAGACACTTAATTTTCTCAGAATAAGCCTAGGGAAAACCCAAGAGCGATGAAGTCATGTCACGGACCAGGAGAGCTCACCAAGATCCTGTCACCAGTCATATCCATCTTCAAGAACAGAAGCCCAGACGTTGAGAATATATACTCTGGGAACAGGGACAGGAATATGGGAACATAGCCATGAAAGAAAGGGAAGGTAGGATCATGGTGGGATGGGTAGTTGCTGCCATGCCTAATTATGTTCACAAACACAAGAAATATTTTTCTAATTTTGATTTTTTTTTAATTGTGTAGTTTGACAAAAAAGATTTGGATAAATTAGTCTGCCTCAGGCAACTTGCTGCTGATTCTCTGTTCCTGTTAGATATTACTGGAGGGAAGGAGCACACTGGGGAGGGAGGAGGGTTTGGAGCACAACTGATTGGACTTTTATTGTCTGTAGATACAAAGTTGGAGTAGATGACAGCTGCATTTATACATTTCCGCTGTGATTGCTCTTTTTCTTTCCCTTTCCTTTAATTCAACCCCAAGCAAAAATGTGTTGTGGTTTATCGACTAGGAGAGTAAGTTTAGTAACCTCAGAACAATGTCTATTCCACTCTTGCTGAAATATTTTGGGGTACTAAACACACTGACAAAAGAAGGAAACATGATTAGATTTGATCATATGTCTTTTTTTGTAAAATTAATATTTTCTTTATATCACCCAGTTTTACTTTTTGTTATAGCACTTATCATTCTCTGAGTTTGTACTCTTAAGTTATAATGTACTTGCTTCTAGTCTTTTTCTTCCCAAATAAAAATGACTGAAAGGACCTTGTTTGTCTTGTTTAGCCCTGTATGCTTAGGTCTTGGAATGAAACTAGGCAGAGAATGAATGAATGAATGATGAATGAGTTCTACATTTTCAAATTTTTGATCCAGAAATGCACTCAGGCAGCATATTCACCAGGAAAGACTTCTTTCAAGAAATACTGTCAAAGGTTTAGTTCTTTCATGGCTCATGTTTTAAGGAAATAACTCTACTACAAATTCAATGCAACTAAACATAAGCCTTTGAAGTACTTCTACATGAAACCTCACCCACGTATACCTGTAAAATGCAAAGATGGAAACCACAAAGTTTAAAATGGTGCTACATTGTAAAAGAAATTCAATAAAATAAAATAATTTATGTATATATTTAATATACATGTCTACAGTTTAGATATCTTTTCTAAAAATAATTGGAGAATGTTTAGATTCCTTCATCAATTACTTTGAAAAGAAAACAATTATTATTACTGAATGCTCCAACTATTTCATTCTGCTGCTGCCGGAAATAAAAGAGCAAGCTCGATTTCAATATAACAATTCACATTCTGAATGCTTTATTAGCCAAATTCTGTGATAGTTATTTATTCCAGCGTTTCCTCCAAAAGGTATATAACTCCATTAGTTTTTGGATCATACCAAAGGATTACTCAAGATGATCTTGCTTTAAATGAAGATGAATATTATGATGCTAAATATAATGATTCAGTGATTTTTAATGCACAAAAGCAGAATAGAGTCCAATATACTTACTAATCTATGTCACAAGTGACAAGATTATCACCAAAAATTACCCAGAAAGTATAATCATAAATTATATAATGTCCATTAATATTGGTTTGAAAGGACATTCTAATAGGCAAACAGATTCACATAGTGATGAAACCAGCAGTTCCTTAAAATTTTAATATAAGGTAGATCTACTTTATTTTAATTTTCTTTAATAATCAATTAAATGAGATAAAAATATTTGTTTTCTTTTTTGAAAAGCTACACTGTGAAAAATTTGATAGAGCAAATAATTTCCTTTGAGAAAAATGGCCTATTATATAGAATATTAAAGATAAAATTAGATTTCATTTATCCACCCTCATTCTGAGAACTCTATTGTCAAGTGTTATAATATCTCTTGGTTTGACATTTGTTCTCAGCTTCAAAAAATAGCAAATAGTTGAAGACATTTTTTGATATCACTGGAAAAAGTCATTGCTTAGTCACTGAACTTAGAAAGTTCTGGAAATGCAAATAAATTGAACATAACCATCTGCATTTGCTAACATAAACTGAGGCAGAATCTCATTACAGAAAAATGTTTAATTGAATGTCATTTAATATTTAAAAATCATAAAGACAAACTGTTATATTTTCATCAGATCTATAGGAAATTATACAAGTTTATTGCAATAATAACTTATTTTATCCAGCCAAACTGGATTTTCCTTGCAAATTCTTCCTCTATTTTAACCCTCATGAAAATCTGTCCCAAATTTCAATATGTATGCACATATGTGCATACAAAGCCATATAAATGTTTGTTGGTATGTCTTATGTCCTGTTTCCTGCCACTATCTTCACCCTGGTCCAAATTTGTTCTTACCTGGATTACTGTTTCTTTCTGTCTTTCACAACTTCATTTACAGGCTTGTCTGATTCTCCTTACATAGAACACAGTCAGTACCACCCAATCACCTAACTCAGCTGAACTAAATCCTATTATGGCTTTCAAATGCCATTTTGAAATCTACACTTATTTCCCTGGCTCTTATGGCTCTATATAGCGTTCCCTGTCTTTTGTATTTGCATGTGGAATCTCACAAAAATTGTTTCTGGCTAGGGATTTGATTAACCTCAAAAGGAACAAGGCAATGGTTGTATCAGGTAACTCTTCATTCAGAAATGCCTGTCCTTTTAGAATGAATCAACTGCCTGTTAAAATTTTGGGTATGATATAAGCTGGAAGCAAAACCCTTGTGAGTTTGGGGTTTTAAGTCAATGGTATAATACATTTTAAATCAATGGTATAATATGATCCTCTTTC
>NW_006769459.1:925026-983037 GCF_000442215.2 Lipotes vexillifer
CTGACTACATTGGTACAGTAACCAAAGCATGAAGGTAGGAGTGGTACTCTCAGGATTATAAACAGTGACACACTTCCCAAAATTTTTCTATTTTCCCCAAATGGCATTAGGCTACGTGTTTAAAAGTATTTGCATGAAGGGGGGAAAACAGTTTCCCCCAAGAGCCACAATAATGTCTTATCAAATTGGAAGCAGGCACTTCCAATGACCTCATCCTAATTTGACCTCAGCTTCTGCTGAGCAGATGTCCATGTAGGACAGCAGAGAAACATATTTTGAAGTTAAGGCTGCACTTCCGCTGCCAGCAGAATCATCACAGCCTATGTTTTTTCTCATTTTGTGGAAGCCGAAGTCCCTCTATGGGACACCTAGCTTAATGAATTTTGAGAGTGCAGGATACCTTTAAGAAGGCTTGGATGAGAATAAAGAAGGTTTGTTTCTAGAGCCCTTGTGTGCGGTGCCATTACCCAGAGTTCTCAACTTCTTTATCATTGAAGAAAGAGCAGCAGCTACCATAGGCCAGTTGCATGTTGACAATGAAGAATTGCTGAAAGCAACTTATATTTTCTTAAAGTGTATGTAAAACTTTTCTTCAATTTATCATGTTAATAAAAAAAATTGTATCAATCGGGGTTTTTCAGAGAAACAGAACCAATAGGATAGGTAAATAAATGGACTGATAGCTAAAATATAAATATAAGTTTATATATTGTATTATATATAAACATGTTAATATATGTGATATATTTTAATCTTATATATGTGTGTGCATATACATATACAAAGGAATTGGTTCACATAATTGTGGCAAGTATTGGGGTTGACAAGTATGAAATCCGTAAGGCAGGCTGGGATCTCAAGAAGGATTTCTATGCTGAAGCTAGAGGCAGAATTTCTTCTTTCCTCAGAAACCTCTGTGTTTGATCTTTAGGCCTTAAATTGATTGAATGAAGCCCACCCACATTACTCACAGTAATCTACATTATTTAAACTGATTTTAGGTGTTAATCACATCTACAAATAACTTCATAGCAACATCTAGACTATGGTATCAGGTTGTTGACCAGACAACCTGACACTATAGCTCCTAAAGCCATCACCCTGGGAGTTAGGACTTTAATTTAGGAATTTGGGGTGGGGGGACACACAAACATTCAGTACATAACAGTGCTCATTTCCTCTATATTATTTCTCCACCACGTAAAAACATGTGCACACTTCAAGGACCTGCACTTCTATGTTTTCATAGAATTTTGTATCTCTCATTGGTGTTACCTTTTATCAAAATGGATATTATATAGTTTTTCACTGTACTTACAATTGAATACAGAGATGAGCTGCTTTGCACAAGTCATCTACATATATATATATATATATATATAATCAATCTATGATTATCAATATATATGAGGCATACATCTATTTAATAAAATTAAAATATTCAAGTATATTTCTCTGCTCCTATTACTATTTAATAATATTTCTATTTATATTTCATCATAAACTTGCTCTTTAGATCCTTGACTATAAGAGTTTTATATAGATTCCCTCATGGAAGATTAAGACTGATCATATCTTAGTCAATTCAGTTCTGTCAATGTCTTATTGAATTATTATGGAGACAAAAACTTAAAAGCATATTGAGAAATACTCTTCTCTTTTAATAAAATCAAATAATTCTAGAAGTGCACAGGTTTCCTAGGGCTGCTAAATGTATGCCCATAAATACAGACTGCCTACTTCAATCCTCCATGGGGATCCAATTGCTTTGAGTAGCCTTAATCTTAATCACTAAAGAAACAATGTTTCCCATTTATTGAGGTCATGGGCAGACTGATTTCTCTTATAACTAGAAAACTTTTGGTGATGGATATTATGTAGTGACTAATTTTGGACCATCATTCTTTAAATTGGCCCTGATTTTCAGTGTTTCTTTAATGCAGGAACAAAAGGGAGGCTAAAATTTTTCTAAGAGTGTATTCCGAATAATAAAACAAGATGCCTACCTCAGCAGTCTTCCCCTATAAACATGATCCTCTTTGAGAGTTTGCCCCACTCCTGATCATTTTAAACTTTGATTGTTTCATACACGTCTATTTCTCACTAGGTGGATTTTCATTAGGTTTTTAAACATTTAAGGTGTGCTCAATACAGAAATGTAAATATTGTTAATCTTTTTTTTTATTCTGCATAGGGAAATAAAAATAAAATGAATCATAAAAAATTTGCCACTTGGTTTTAATCATTAATACAAATTAATACCTACTTCATTTAATTAGAAGAATGCATTCTAAACTAAAACATACATGGGTTTAATTATCCATATTTCCATAGTGAGATAACAATATTCCTTAGGAAATTCCCTATACAGTGCTTTACAGATTTCTAAAAGATGTCTAATTACTCATTTCATTCCATTTCCTGTTCCGTCTGCCCTTCTGGATTACAAGGTTACATAATTTGGGGTATTCAGAGTCTTTGTCAAGAATTAAATCCAACCTTTCTTACTTCCTCTAATTAAACCACAGGCACAGAATTGATATAATTCCTTCATATTTATGAATACTGAACTGAGTAGCACTTGATGTTTAGGTATCCTTTTGTGCTGCTTTTGTTCTTTGAGGTTTGAATATCAAATATCATTTTTATTTAATATTTGCTGAATATTTTAACAAGGAAATTCAGGTAACAGAAGTATTTGTTAAAAATAACTGAATATTTTCTTTGCAACACTTTTGGGCTAAATCTACATTTGAACGTAGTTTAAATCTTCCCTTTCTCAGCTACTTCAGAAACCATGAGAGTTGTGAATATTTAGTATATAATTCAAAGTTTCTGCTGCATTTTGATACAAAAAGGGAGATTAACAAAGTCAAATTCTTTGTTTTAGGGAGAAAATGAAGCCTACTGAGAAATGCTTCTAAATGGTGCATAACTGTTTTATGAATCAGGCAGAATGAGTTGGTGTGGGGTTATAAAACAATTAATGTTATTCATTGGGCCTGGAGTAGTAAAGTAAGAGTTCAGTGCTAATAGCATTTCATCACTGGAAGTCACAGAGAAAAGGAACCTATTTATCACTGAGCTCTAACTGCAAGTACAATTTATGGCTGGAAGTTTGTGTTTCTGTTATGCTGACAGAACAAATAAAATGTGTAAAGAATTAATTTTCTGGAAGTCAGGTCAACAATGAAGACATTTAAAAAGGATAGGATAAAACCAAAAACAGGGAAGAAATTGCTTCAAAGCTGAGTCACACTGGTGAACTGTATTATCAAATAAAGTTAATCAATTCAGTAGTAATTTAAACATTTCTTCTAATTTTCAATGAATAAAATATAATGTAAGTCACTGGAGATTAAAAAAGGCTTTGAATTTTATATTCATTAGTTTATAGCATACAGCATATAAACACTGACTTCATTTATAGTATGCAGTTTGCTTGAGTAAATTACCAGAAGCATCAAAAGAAACTGAAGCACACCCAGCATTAAATGGATACAGAGACACTACTAATTACGAGAACATTTTAATATTTAGGATACTTCACTATTCACTGGGCAGAGAATATAAGCAACCAGTCACATTACACATTTTTATGGCAGGACTGAAAACACTTTAATATTAAAATCAGAAATGAAAACAACATTTTAGGAGAAAAGAAATTGAGAGAAAAATCATAACACATATTACCTCATTGCATAATGGTGCAAAGTTTATGACCTGAACTATGAAGTAATTGTGTATTCAACTGCCTGCCTAGATGTGACAGGGTGAAAAGCTTGAGCTTATAGTGGTAAAAGAGATTTTTGGAGCAAGAGAAAAATGTGTTAAATGCTGCCAAATCTAGATTTCAAGTCTCTATAACTAGATTTTATGTTATACAGTAGTCTAATTTGACAAAGTGATAATAGACTTCAGTGAGAGAAGAACCAAATTATACTGGCTCTGAATAGAAAATCTCATTTGAAGACGCAACTACTCTCATGTTTAGCTAGAGTATTACACTTTAATGAGAAACAGGCACTCAGATGCCAATCAGCAAGTCTAGACACTATTTCAATATTGTGTGACCAGATGAGAACTCTAAATTTGATTCTCATGTTCTGAGAATTAATATTCAACATTCATGGTGTAACAGTCCTCTGTACATTTTTCTTGTCCTGCTCTGAAGGAGAATAGGAATATTTCTGCCTCTGTTCTTTCACACTTTTACCTACAGATGCTTTGATACTGATATATTTCTAATCATGGAATTCACTTGCTTAAACTCCATCAGTGGATTCCAATTACTCTCAGGATACAGCTAAAAATCCTTAACATTATCCACAAAGTCTTCCATTGTCAGTTCCCACTTAACCTTCCAGTTTTATCTTCTATCCATACACAGTGACTGTACTGAAAATCCATAACATTGGTAAAGCACAGGCATGGAACTCCCAGGAGAGACTCCAGCTAATGAGCCCATGCTGTGCCAGGCATTATCTCTAAGTTTTTGCATCTTGGGTGGTTGGAGGATTTATATGTGAGACTAGGAGTACATGAGGGGCTCAGGGGTAAAGACCCTTTATGGCTCTTTCCTCAGCCACTCTCCTTCTAATCATACTAACACTTCCTCTGACACATAAAGGTGTTAAACTCCTCCCAGTCACTGAGATCTTCATATCTGGTGTTTCCTCTTCCTGAAAAATCTTTTCTGCCCCCCTAACATTTTCATCTGGCTAAGTATTACACATCTTCCAGGTCTCAAAGTGTTACTTGATCTTCATCACAGACTGGATTAAGTTTCTCCAGTTATTTTCCTCAGATACTATCCTGTACTTTGCTTGCACAAAATAAACTGATCTTATTAGATATTATTTCAATAATTACTTACTTCGCATCATTCTGACTGTAAAGCAATGGTTTTTGTATAGTGGAGCTATAATCGCTGGGTTCATAGTCAAAAATGCCAATACTTGGAGTCCACTCTACAACTAATGTACCAGGTTCTTTTTGTCATGGCTCAAGCATTGATAGTTTAGCAAGATCCTTGGTGATTCTTATGCAAGTTACAATTTAAGAACCACTCTGTTGAAGACAGCACTTAAGAACACTTTGCTCACTTAGCACAGAGTACAGAGCGTAGCGTACAATTGGTACTTGAAATTTTGTTGAATGAAGAATGTACATCAAAATTAGTTCACTTACATGAGTTCAGTTTCAAGTGTCAGCTTGTGAACTTATATAATATGGAATAAGCTGGGAATTGAGTTAAAGCTTGGATATAATAAAAATTTTATGCCACATTTCAGTAATCATTGATGCTGAATCCTTCAACAGGAGAGCTTTTCTTGCTTCAAGGCAGCTGTGGGGTAGATGCCATATTATAAGCTCTAAATTATTGGTCAGTGTTAATCTATCACTTCCCACATGTTTTTTCTTCCTTGCTTCCTCCTTCTCCTCTTTATATTTTTCCTTCACCTTTTATTTGTTTATCTCTATTTATATGTTACCTTTTCATACCTTATTAACTCCTCAACTTATATGTTAGACTTCGCAGGTTCCCACTGGTACCCAAGCATATGGTTTCAATCTTCTGTAGCTCTCAAATTTAAGAAAATAAGAAGGTAAATAATTTGTGTGAAAAAAAGCATTGAAAATACAAAGCGCTATACCAATGATGATTGCTGTTTTGATATATAAACCAGAGGACTACATTTTTAGTGCTAGTGATGACCTTTTTATACTTACAAATTTATACATGTCAAATAAGACAGCATCAATTCCCGAATCAATTAAATTCGGAGTAAAAAGATCTGTATTTGCATGTCATTATATTTTGAGGCTCAGTTAAGTTTTGAGGTTCCTTTAAGTTACTGTACAAAGGTTTTATAAAACATTATTTATCTTGTCACATATAGTCATAGTCCTGTGCAGGTAAACCCCAAAATAGTTTACTGTGTAAGATTACCATTCAATAAACCCATATAAAGTACCTACGTATCTCTGAGTGAAAGATTTGGAGTTTTTCTACTTCTGAGAATGTTAATGTTAAGATAATGGAGTATTAGATTATGAAGAACCTTAAAGACCTTCTAGGCTAAATGAGAATTGCACAAGTAAATATGAAGAACTTAGGGAATTGGTCAGTTCAGTGATTTGTTCAACTAAGAAGAAGCAGAAATGAGATGAGAGGTCATAACCCCTGACTCTCAGTAAAATTCCCATTTCACCACATGATAAAGGATTTTTACTTATATTACCTAACTATCGAAAGTGTCTATAGCCTATGTCACTCACAGAAAATACTCATAGCTATGTCTATTAGGTTTCTAAGCAAAGAGACTGCAGTTATTTTCTGATTACTAGAGTTTGCCAAATGACAACATCTTTTCAAGCAATAGGTTAGCTTGCATGTAATATATATTTCAGTTTTCAAAGCTACAAATTTAACAAACATAAACTATCTCATTTTCACAGAGAGGACAGTTGCCAGTAAAATATGATATAAATCTTGTTACAAATTAGAGACATATGCCCTCTTGTAAAAAGTCCTTTTCTTCTTGACAAAAGTCAAGCCTTTAGAATCATTACCACTTCTGGAGCTTATTTGAAAACGTATTTGTCAATCAAATTCGTAAAGATATGCCCTTAACTCCTGTGCATGCAAATTGGAATACACTTTCATTTTTATTGTTATAAGGATTTATCCTTGGCCAAAACTAATATACGCCCTTAGGGTGATGAGTTTTACATGTTTTATTAAGAACCCTTACAAATAGAAAACAATTCTTCTCCTGTTCTAGAGGAATAGTCCAAGATAGGGAAGATATATTAAATCACTGAGCCTCCAATTAGAGAACTTTACATTAGATGATAGTCAAAATGATAAGAATATTCCAGAAAAGGTCACAATTTTGAATACATTTTCCTTCTACAATATTCTCTGTTTAAATTCTTTAGTTCAATTAAACATTATCTATGAAACATGCTTTTATTATGATATTTTGACTGATAGAAAAAGAAAATCCATCCCTACAAGCTATGAGGCTACAGTGTAAAATTTATATCACCACGCTAGGACTGAGGAATAGTCTCTCCATTTTATTGGCCCACATTTTATATGTTGACTATATATGCTATATTATTAAAAGAAGGACATGGATATTAATTTTGAATGAATGTGAGTTGTTTTCGAAATTTTTAAAATACAACATACACTTATCCGAATGCTTCAGTGTGGTGGTGATAGAAATAATCAAAAAGAATCTCTAATCACGTTTATTAATATAAACTTTTAGTGCCTATTCTACATAGTCATACGACATCAAGGGCTGCAATGGTTTATATCTGTGTTTATTTGCTTTCAGGATGTTAATGCTAGCTCCTTCACTTAATGGACACTAGATTAACTTACCTGATTTGAACTTGACTCTGTCATAGCTGTTGTGAAATTCAGCTTGAAAACAAATCATATATTATCTCTGAGGTTAATGAAATCTTTAATTAATTCCTATTCTTGGTTTTACTCATTTCCTACAGTCTCTAATCTACTGAGCGATAAAGTATTTTTGAGACTCATGATGTCAAGAGAAGGGCACCCACCATTAATTAATACCTGTCATGACTTAATGTATTACTGAAGACTGCCAAGTGTGAGAAAGCTCATGTTATAAGAAATCATAAAATGGACAATTATGCCCTCATCTGGAAGTCGTTCTTGGCTTTCCAGAATATGTGAACAGAGGTTTTTGAGGACGGTTCCTGAATCTTCATCACTTCTTTTTACACTAGTCAAAGAGTGAAAATTTGACTTTTGAACTTCACCATTTACTTATCAAAATTAACTTTTTCTTTAAAATGAGAGTAAAGCAGCATAAGATTTTCACACATTACATTTTATTAACACTTTGAAAACAATTTAAAATTACATGTTTTTATGTTGTTTGAACTAATGTGACCATTGCCGAATTAGACGAGAATTAGATTGTTTTTACATTTTAATCTCTGTATTAATGATAAACCAATAATAAGATAGCCTCTATTGATTTGTACCCCTTGGAAAATTTTATAATCGTTTAACAAAAATGTTTAGTTTAGTATAAATATGGAGATAAATCTTTATTGTAATATATATTCTAATATTATACAACATATATATTCTAATATTATGTAACATAAAATGTAATATAATATAATATGATATGACATGATATGTAGTGGGTTTGTCAACAACGTATCTTATGAGTTTCACAAAAACTACTGTACCACAGTAGGTATAAAAATACTCCAAAATAGTTTCCAATAAAAAATAAAAATTAAAAACTTTGTAGATGTCTCTTCCTGTGAAATTTTTTTTGCTAATTTTCACTTTTAAGTTAATCACTTTAAATCAAAATAGCAACAATGGTGATTACTGCATGGTGATGGAAAAGCTGTATTTTATAAGTGACAAAAGCCGACTGGTTCCCTACATTGCAAACAAAGCTATTTTTTTAATGCAAATTTAATATCATTAAATTTATAAAACCTGTTTTACTTCTCATTATTCATAGGCCCAAAACACACACCTTCAAATTGGTCTTTGAGACCCAGTATTTCTAGTCCTTGTAAAACATCCTACTTTTATCTCCCATTTTTCCTTTTCCAGCTTGAACGCTCAGGTCTCACTGCCTTGGTGTGGGGTCCTGAAACATTCCATGCTCTTCATCTGCTTTCATGTATATTTTTCTTCTTCTAGAAATTCACTGTGCAGAGCTCTGCTTCCCCAACATTGAACTTTATCTACTTAACTTCTAAAAATTCTTTATATTACAGCTAAAAGTCACTTTTGCAGTAAACCTTCCCTCATCTTCCAAACTAGTGAGATGTGCTTTATATGCTTTTAAAGCAGTAATTTATAGTTTTGTTTTTATAACAATTATCTGTATTTTGTGATTTTTAATTACTTGGATGACTATTTGTCTTCTGCCACTAGGCTGTGAACTGTCAAAGGGTAGAACGTCTCATTTTTTCTAACCTTTTTATTACCAAAGCCTGAACATAGCAGGCACTAAATAAGTTCAGTCTAAATGAATGAATGAATGGGTAGTGGACACCTCAGAAAATGCTAATTTATTTTATATTGAGATATTAAGAAAGATTCTAAATAATACAGTATCTTCGGATGTCTCTAGTATCTATAAAAATGAGGTCCTCGCACACAAAATTACACCAAATTTAAACTGGTTTTGAGATCAAAATCTCATTAACTAAACTAAAATAAATTCACGTCCTGCACATGTATCTGTTAGATTATATTTATGCTTGCCTAGCCCAAGCATACTGCAATAGTTATTTTCTATTCCTACTTGATTTTTGTTGTTGCTGATGGGGATTATTTATTTACCCAGTCATTTCTGATGACAGAGACTTGAAACTATTAGTAAATTCTTGAACATGACATTCTGACAATGTCAGAATATGAATTCACTGAAATTTCCATTCCTGACTTTCTACTTTATATAGGAAGAAGATTAGTGTTGGAATAGTTTTCACTTACTCTCAACTGAAATAAATGAGTTAATAAAGCTGAGGCTCTCAGAATCCCCTGAGGAGAGAATTTTCAACTGCATGTTTTTAAGCATCACTCTCCTGAGGGAATTTTGAAATGCAAAACACCGCTTCAGTGATGTGCCCTATCCAGCCTCTAAACTTCTAAGAGGTTCACTGCAAAAGTGGAGCATTGCTGCTGCTGGAGGTGCATCAGACTTCTTATGTGTTTTATGGTTGCAAAAATGGTGAAAACTATTGACTTAAATAGGAGAGCTAGGCTATAAGAGAAAGGTAAAGCATTATGGGAAACAATACTTTCAGCTAGATATTTAATAAGCAGCCTTTCTCTTCCTATTCTGCTACCACTGTCATGGGTAAACCTTTAGATGACTAATAACGAGGATTTATCCCTATCTCTCAAGCTTCCATGACAATCAAAATTTCTTTATTTTCAAATTTAATTTAAAACTACTTCTTTTAGTTTTCTCTGATTTTAGAGAACAATGATAACTATATTTAGTAAAAGGAAAAATAAGGTTTTAAAACTCAAGAAAATAAGGAGTTGTCTATAGCTTTTATTTCAATCTTAGACAAATCTACACCGAGGTAAACCCTGCTCAGAATCTGTGCTTGTCTTTTCAACTGAAGAGCTTTAAACTGGAGATGCAAGTGATAGATGGGTAAAACCATTACATATTTATAGCATGCTGATTGGAACTAATTACAGAAGCACATAAATGTGGAATTTATTTTCAATAGAGCTGGCATCAAATTTATAGTACCATTTTCATTCAGTTAACTCTACAAGGAATCTTTATCCATTTTTTTTCCTTGTTGCTTACGTATTTTATTATTTTTTTTATTTTTTTATTATTTTTTAACATCTTTATTGGGGTATAATTGCTTTACAATGGTGTGTTAGTTTCTGCTTTATAACAGAGTGAATCAGTTATACATATACATATGTTCCCATATCTCTTCCCTCTTTGTCTCCAGTTTGAAAACTATTTGACATTATCTACCAAAATTGAATGTATACATACCCTATAACCCAGCAGTTCTACTCTTTGATACATACCCAACAGAAACATATGCACATAAACACCAAGAGATGTGTTCAAGAATTTTGTAGTAGTATTATTCATAACAAGTTCAGATTGGAAACAACCCAAAAGTTAACAAACAGTAGAATGGGTTAATACTCAGTAGAATACAGTTTAACCTTAACAACATGGGGATTAGGGATGCTGAACTTCTGCACAGTCAAAAATGTGCATATAACTTTATAGTCAGCCCTTGGTATCCGCAGTTCAGCATCCATGGATTCAACCAACCCTGGATCGTGTAGTACTGTAGAATGTATTTGTTGAAAAAAATCTACATGTAAGTGGACTCATGAAAAAAATCTACATGTAAGTGGACTCATGAAAAAAATCTACATGTAAGTGGACTCATGGAGTTCAAACCTGTGTTGTTCAAGGATCAACTGTATTTTTATAGCAAAGAAAGTGATGAATCTCACAAACATAATCGTGAGCACAAGAAGACACACACACACACACACACACACACACACACACAGTGTATGATCATATTTCTATGAAGATAGAACAAGCAACAAACTATAGTGATGGAAGTAAGTATAGAGATTATTGATAATGGGTAACAAGGAACCCAATATAATGGGTGTGTTAGTTTCTTAGGACTGCCACAAGAAAACACCACAGAATGGGTGGTTTAAACAACAGAAATTTATTTTGTCACAATTCTGAAGGCTAGAAGTTTGAGATCAAGATGTCAACAGTTAGTTTCTTTTGAGCCCTTTCTTCTTCTTTTTTTTTTTTTTTGCGGTCACGCGGCCATTTTTTGATGATGGCCATTCTGACTGGTGTGAGATGATATCTCATTGTAGTTTTGATTTGCATTTCTCTAATGATTAATGATGTTGAGCATTCTTTCATGTGTTTGTTGGCAGTCTGTATATCTTCTTTGGAGAAATGTCTATTTAGGTCTTCTGCCCATTTTTGGATTGGGTTGTTTATTTTTTTGTTATTGAGCTGCATGAGCTGCCTGTAAATTTTAGAGATTAATCCTTTGTCAGTTGATTCATTTGCAAATATTTTCTCCCATTCTGAGGGCTGTCTTTTGGTCTTGTTTATGGTTTCCTTTGCTGTGCAAAAGCTTTGAAGTTTCATTAGGTCCCATTTGTTTATTTTTGTTTTTATCTCCATTACTCTAGGAGATGGGTCAAGAAGGATCTTGCTGTGATTTATGTCATAGAGTGTTCTGCCTATGTTTTCCTCTAAGAGTTTGATAGTTTCTGGCCTTACATTTAGGTCTTTAATCCATTTTGAGCTTATTTTTGTGTATGGTGTTAGGGAGTGATCTAATCTCATACTTTTACATGTACCTGTCCAGTTTTCCCAGCACCACTTATTGAAGGGGCTGTCCTTTCTCCACTGTATATTCCTGCCACCTTTATCAAAGATAAGGTGACCATATGTGCATGGGTTTATCTCTGGGCTTTCTATCCTATTCCATTGATCTATCTTTCTGTTTTTGTGCCAGTACCATACTGTCTTGATTACTGTAGCTTTGTAGTATAGTCTGAAGTCAGGCAGCCTGATTCCTCCAGCTCCATTTTTTGTTCTCAAGATTGCTTTGGCTATTCGGGGTCTTTTGTGTTTCCATACAAATTGTGAAATTTTTTGTTCTAGTTCTGTGAAAAATGCCAGTGGTAGTTTGATAGGGATTGCATTGAATCTATAGATTGCTTTGGGAAGTAGAGTCATTTTCACAATGTTGATTCTTCCAATCCAAGAACATGGTATATCTCTCCATCTGTTTGTATCATCTTTAATTTCTTTCATCAGTGTCTTATAATTTTCTGCATACAGGTCTTTTGTCTCCTTAGGTAGGTTTATTCCTAGATATTTTATTCTTTTTGTTGCAATGGTAAATGGGAGTGTTTTCTTGATTTCACTTTCAGATTTTTCATCGTTAGTATATAGGAATGCCAGAGATTTCTGTGCATTAATTTTGTATCCTGCTACTTTACCAAATTCATTGATTAGCTCTAGTAGTTTTCTGGTAGCATCTTTAGGATTCTCTATGTATAGTATCATGTCATCTGCAAACAGTGACAGCTTTACTTCTTCTTTTCCGATTTGGATTCCTTTTATTTCCTTTTCTTCTCTGATTGCTGTGGCTAAAACTTCCAAAACTATGTTGAATAAGAGTGGTGAGAGTGGGCAACCTTGTCTTGTTCCTGACCTTAGTGGAAATGCTTTCAGTTTTTCGCCATTGAGGATGATGTTGGCTGTGGGCTTGTCATATACGGCCTTTATTATATTGAGGAAAGTTCCCTCTACACCTACTTTCTGCAGGGTTTTTATCATAAATGGGTGTTGAATTTTGTCAAAAGCTTTCTCTGCATCTATTGAGATGATCATATGGTTTTTCTCCTTCAGTTTGTTAATATGGTTAATCACATTGATAGATTTGCGTATATTGAAGAATCCTTGCATTCCTGGAATAAACCCCACTTGATCATGGTGTATGATCCTTTTAATGTGCTGTTGGATTCTGTTTGCTAGTATTTTGTTGAGGATTTTTGCATCTATGTTCATCAGTGATATTGGCCTGTAGTTTTCTTTCTTTGTGACATCCTTGTCTGGTTTTGGTATCAAGGTGATGGTGGCCTTGTAGAATGAGTTTGGGAGTGTTCCTCCCTCTGCTATATTTTGGAAGAGTTTGAGAAGGATAGGTGTTAGCTCTTCTCTAAATGTTTGATAGAATTCGCCTGTGAAGCCATCTGGTCCTGGGCTTTTGTTTGTTGGAAGATTTTTAATCACAGTTTCAATTTCAGTGTTTGTTCTTTATCCATTTTTAACTTTGAGACAATAAAATATTTTTTTCTCAAACAGTTGCTAAATGGCAGCCTTGAATTCCAAACTCAACTTTGATGTTCCATTGATATGAGAAACCAAGAAAGTAAATTAATTTTTCTAACCAGGAAGACACACAGGAAAATTAATGTTTACCTCAGAGTTTGGACATGTACACAATAAGAAGTTTCAATGTCTTTTATTTTACAGGGTGTCTAATACACGTTAGACTTCTTCACAAACATGCTGGCTCTTTTTCTCTTCAGTCATTCTACGTTTGCACTTCCCCATCCTCTTGAAATTATATTTTCTTCTCGTGATTATTTTCAGTGAAATGTGAACAGAAGTGATTTGTCTCATTTCTAGGTGGACTATTTAAAATCCAGAGGATGTTTTCTAACATTATTTTTTCCTCCTGAGGCAATATTTCTAAGAGCAGCTACTTTGCGAGGATAACAATGACACACATCAGAGACTTTTTAAAATAACTCTTTAAAATATGTGACTTGCATAAGGAATTAAGAAAGAAAAATAAAGACAAACAAAGGCAACCTTTTTTTTTTTCTTTAAACTTTAAGCCACTAAGTGTTTGGGCATCTTTGTTATCACCTAATCTTGCCTGGTTGATTCATACCCCTTTCAACTTTGGTCAAACTATGATAAAACGTGGCTGAAAACATAAAATTTTGCTCAAAAATTCCCCCAAACATGCTTGCATAAAACACTCATTTGTTCATCATTCCAGAAGGTGATTTTAGTTCTTGTTATTAAGCTGGATTATAGAAACCTTTGAAGGCTACTTTTAACAGAACTTGGGGCTTATGTTGCATTTTTAAATAAAACTTGTCAGAAATCATTGTATTTCTGTATATAGGTATATTGTGTAATTGAGGAGGTCATAATATAACTTTCAAAATTCCACACATTTATGTTTTATTGTTTGCTGATTTTTTGTGATCAGTGTAGCATATTTTCATCTCACACATCTCATTCATATTTCAGTCTAACACCACTAGTGTCTACATAATTTTCTTAGGTTTACTATTAAAACCTACTGAATAAAAATCACGTAACTTTAATTAGTTTCTATCATTAGACCGCCTTGCAAATACCTTTACCTGTCTCCTCCTTTCTTTTCTGATGTCAACCTCCCCCTCTGGCTTGGGGAGCTTATTACTATGTGAACAGCACAATAAGTAAAATATAGATCAGCAACCTCAACTGAGTCCTCAACAAATAAAGGAAATTTTGCCACATTGCCACATTTCTTTGGTCATTTCTTTTCCTAGTTTTCTAAAATAACTTGGTTATATCTTCTCTATTCTACTTAAATCTTACTTTTAGGCCTTCCGTTCCTCTTAGTCTCATATATCATGAAGATAACAGATACTTAGCAAGAAACTTTCTCCACTTTCAGGCTCCAAATCTATAACTCTACTTGCTTCCATCCTTATCCCTTTCTTTCCTCCTTATTCAATAGCACAAGTGATTGCATTTATCAAAGGTGAATTCTTCTTCATATGCAATGCAGTCCATCTGCTGCTACCTTCTGCATCTGCCCTGCATTCCATTTACTTTTGCCTGGTCAAGATCCTCATTTATTTCCTCTCTTTTCTTCCTCGTGCATGTACACTGTCTCTAACACTGACGTCCTTCTCGAAGCATTCAGACATGCCTTAGAACAGGGGTCCCTAACCCCGCCCCTGCGGTACCAGTCCGCGGCCTGTGAGGAACTGGGCCACGCAGCAGGAGGCGAGCAGCGGGCAAGCGAGCGAAGCTTCATCTGCCGCTCCCCGTCTCTCCCCACCGCTCGCATTACCGCCTGAACTATCCCCCACCCATTCTGTGGAAAAATTGTCTTCCACGAAACCAGTCCCTGGTGCCAAAAAGGTTGGGGACCACTGCCTTAGAAGGCTTAGAGGGCCGTAAAGACTAAATGATACAGTATCTAAAGAAAATCTGCCACTTTATTCCTGAAGAAAATTAAGATTTTATCAGTTAATAAACAATTATCCCAAATAACTTGGAAATAAACTTTTTTTTTTTTTTTGCTGTATGCGGGCCTCTCACTGTTGTGCCCTCTCCTGTTGAGGAGCACACGCTCTGGATGCGCAGGCTCAGCGGCCATGGATGGCTCACGGGCCCAGCCGCTCCGCGGCATGTGGGATCTTCCCATACCGGGGCATGAACCCGTGTCCCCTGCATCGGCAGGGGGACTCTCAACCACTGCGCCACCAGGGAAGCCCGGGAATGAACATTTATCCCAAGTAACTTGGAAAATATCTTCTCTCCATTTGCTAAGTCAGAGAGATTTAATTACAAAATCTCTTCATTCATGAACCACAATAAAGAATACAAATTTAATAATTATAGAAAAGAGCCAATTCATCTGAATCCTTTCAAATGCATTTTCTTAGCGCAATCATCAAATATGCAAAAATAACTTCTGTGCTACCCATATACTACCTACCATTAGTCCATCCAATCTATAACACATTCTCCCATCACTATATGGCCCATTTCTTACAAGTTAATCCATGCAAAGGAAACCTTCCTCAAATCTTAAAACACACCAGGCTCTTGAAACGGGCAGAAGAAAAATCATAATTCCCTAGGAACATCAGTCAGCTACAGCTCTCCTTTTCACTGGAAAAGTTTACTAAGGATCCACAGAGGAAAGAAAAGGTGACTAGGTTATGTTAATTTGAAAAAATATATTCCTAGGTTCTTCAGATATACTCCATAAGATAACTCCACCCCTACTCCCCATTTATAACCAGTGTTGTGATATCTCTTGTTTGGAGGCTTTAACAATTTTTTAAAAAGTATTTTATTAATATTATATTGAAACAGTCAATCTCCTGACTCCTTTCTTATAATATCATATCTTTAAAGACTAAAAAGTTGTCACATTAGTTTGTACATACAGATAGCAGAGATTTTTTTTTTTTTGGCGGTACGCGGGCCTCTCACTGTTGTGGCCTCTCCCGTTGTGGAGCACAGGCTCAGCGGCCATGGCTCACGGGCCCAGCCACTCTGCGGCATGTGGGATCTTCCCGGACCGGGGCATGAACCCACATCCCCTGCATCGGCAGGTGGACTCTCAACCACTGCACCACCAGGGAAGTCCCAGGACTCATTATTTTCTAAGGAAAACACATATATTGTTTTTGCAGCTACATTAGTTAGGCATGAGAAATAAAACTCCAAAAGTTCAGCAGCTTAGCCCTGTAGAGTTTATTCTTGTTCTCATTTCAGTCGAAGAGGGTGGCTGTGTGAGTGAGTGAGCTTCAGGGGCCACGACTCTTTCCATTTCTTAGTGCATCTGTAACCTCTTCATTCAGTGGCAGGTTGGCAAAGAGAAGTTAGAGAAGCATGACTCATTTCCTAACTGCCTCGACACAAAAGTGTCACTTACCATTTCCACTCAAATTTCATCCATAAAACCTAGTTATATGGCCCCATTGGGTCTTTAGGGAGCTGGAAGGTACAAAGCTGGTGAGCTGCCTCTCATGTAAATATGTCAAGTATTATTAATCTAAGTTACATTGTTTACCATTTCCTTTTTAGGATCCTAAATGCTACTTTGATTAAGTTGGGACATTATACCAAAGGTCTTTTATCAGCAAAAAGAAAAATATTCAATTTTGCCTTAATACAAATTAAATTACTATTCTGGTTCCAGGTGAACAGAAATAATTATTGATATCTATATGGCTTTTGTCTGCATCTGACTCTTTTTCTTCAAAATTAAACGTGAAAATGAAAGCATTGCTCTCAACGGTTTATTTTCCCTCTTAAAATAAATGACATGAATTACTTCTCCTTTCAAAATTATCTTTCCCCAAGTGTTGCTGATGGCTTCTTTTTAAAATGCTTTGCATTAGCAACTGCCATCCAGATGAAAAGCCCATTTCGACCTGACATTAATTTTACACTCAGTGCATAATATTCAACCTTGTCATTAGGTCAACTATAAACTGCCACGGCTGAAACACAATTTTTCTACTACATTGCTACTTGTCCTTCTCTTATTTGTACCCTGAGGTGTACAGGTGCCCTCTACTGTCATCTCTGTCCCTTTCTTATATTGCTCTTTTACTCATTAGCTCTCATCATTAATGTACCTTTTGTTTATAAAAGATAAAGTTGCTTCTAGCATAAATCTACTGTTTTTTTCTCCCATTATGTCTTAAAACAAGCAAGCAAACAAAAAATGAACAAACTCTAGTAGTCAAAACGCTCAGAAGTTTATGATAATGAAGTCCATATATCCGCTAACTTCCGGTAAGCTGGTATGTGGCAGCATGGGTGTTCCCTCTTTCTTTTCTGTGGTCTGGCTTTCAGGCCATGTTTGTTTTTACACTGTAACATGCTTTAAATGCTGTTTCACAATTATTTATTTTGAAGCCATCTTCATATGAGCAACTAAATATTTCCTTATGGTTCATGCAAATATGCTCTTGAACAACTTTTATATTTCTCTGCCATGATGACAATTTTATCTCCAAAAATTGGAGATGAGTTAACATTAAATGCACATAAACACACACACAGACACACACAAACTATGAAAATTTTGTATAATGAAGGTTCACCATTTTTGAGTCCATAATTTTTGTAAATAATGATAGCATCATTTTTCTCTAACTCCCAAAAGCAGAAATAGACCAAATTGTATGACTCTATCATTAATACCAATTTTATGTGATTATTCTTTTAAGCCCAAAAATATATATCATTCTTTCTTTCATCTCTTTGGATAGTCAATAACCATCTATTTGTCATGTTGATTGATTTTTCCTCACTTGATATTCGGCTGAAACTTCTTTGAGGACTACGTTTTCTTTGCAAGGGTTAGGCCGTTGAACATTGCACAGGTATTTGTGACACCACTCTAAATGCATGGTGACAAAGCAAGAGAAGAGGAGGAGAAGGAGCAGGGGGACAAAGTTGAGCAAGAGAAAGAAGGAGAAAAAGAAAAGGAAGAAAAGGAGAGGAGGGGAAGGAGAGGGACAGGAAGACGGAGACTAAATGTGCCCATTTAAGTTTAGAAAATGGTGCATAAAAGAAATGATGAGGGCTTCCCTGGTGGTGCAGTGGTTGAGAGTCCGCCTACCGATTCAGGGGACGCGGGTTCGTGCCCCGGTCCGGGAAGATCCCACATGTCCCGGAGTGGCTGGGCCCGTGAGCCATGGCCGCTGAGCCTGCGCATCCGGAGCCTGTGCTCCGCAACGGGAGAGGCCGCAACAGTGAGAGGCCTACGTACCGCAAAAAAAAAAAAAAAAAAAAAAAAAAAAAAAAAAAAGAAATGATGAGAGTATTTATTGGGAAAAGAATAAAAGAGCAATCCTTGGAAATTAAAGCTACAGTTTTTTTTTGAATAGAGACTATGTGTGGGGCTATCTTACCTAGGAAGTAGGGAATTAAATTACTTATTTATGCATTTATTTTGTTTGAAATTAGATTATGATTTGGTTTGTTCAGTTTTCACAAATGTGAATATAATTTTGTAATTAATTTATCTAGCCATTAATAATAATAAGAGAGAAATTTCATGCAAATTATTTAACATTTAAGGAATGCCTTAAGAGTAAAGGTACCATACCATATCATACCATATTATATTATAAATTATTTCTGCTGCTATATTCCACTTCTTTTCAGTAATTCCAGCAATTCACAAAGGACTTCATTAAATGTATGTTGAATAACTGAATTCATATAGCTATATAAGTAGGAGATATTTAATTATAAAATTTCTTCACACTTCTGACATAGCAAAAAATTAAACATAATTGAAAGTATATGTAAATCATTGATAAAAATATTTTACTTATGGGGCAGATTTTTTCCATAAAGGCTTTCATTGATGAAATATTTTCTAAAGGAACCCAAGTGTGATGCAAATTGAAATGAAAAACATAAATCAATAAAAGTTAGCAGTATAAGAGAAAACAGTGATGATGGGGATGCTGGAGAAAGCTACATAATTGGTCTTACAAGGTACTATTCCCGTTAACAAATAACTCACTTTGACTACCTTCTTTTTTGCTCTCAACCCTTAAAGATTTGGTATCCTGCTTCAAACATGGATATCCTTACAGTAGTTAGTTTCTATTTAAAACAGTGTTCACAAAAAAAAAAAAGCATAATACTTTTTTAAAACTATCAAGTCAATGTGGTACAAATGGAAAAAAATGGTGTTCTGGGGTCCTGAACAGAGCCAAGGTGAAGGTAGTCAGACTCAGAGAAATAAAGAGCCAAAGGGCAAACACAAAATTAAAATCTCTGTGGTGAGTTCACTGAAAGTGTCAATCTGAAGAGACCAAGGCCAAGGTTGGAATCACATCATGCATATGTACCAGGCTACTGAGTTTATCTTGTTGGGGTATGAAAGTAAATAGTAGCTGATCATTGATGCTATTTATTTGTTTATTTTTATTGGAGTATAACTGATTTACAATGTTGTATCAGTTTCAGGTGTATAGCAACAAGGAACTCTACTCAATATTCTGGAATAACTTACATGGAAAAAAAATGTAAAAAAGAATGGATATATGTAGACGTATAACTGATTCACTTTGCTGATCATTGATTCTAATGTTTTAAGAAGTTATAAAGAGTAGTGAGGACTGCGGCTGCCGACACGAGAGCAAGTACATATCCTACCGACTGGGGACAGTCTTTAAGCAGCTACAACTGATTGCTGCCATGTGGGAATCCAGCTTCAGTGCAGTCACATTTTCAGAGTTCTCAAAAGGAATTAACAGTATTAAGTTTTTATGAAATTTACAAACTTAGGTTCCACAGAATGATTGTGTGTGTATACATACACACACACACACACACAAACATACACACATTTCCACACCTCTAGCTAGGCTAGTAAGAATATTCTTCTGCTCATTTACATGCAATATGGAATCGTAGAGTTATATGTCACTTTTAAATCCTCTTCGCAAAACTTCTGCCAATGTCACTTGGCTTCTCTTTTTGCAATTTCTTTTTCTGTTCCGTGAACCTCCACACTAACTTCAACATGATGACACTACAAGAGTAGTTTATTGTCAATTCAGCTTTCTGCAGCTGAAGTCATGCACAGACTGAGTACTTCATTATCTTCAGCATTAAGGTGTATCCTCAAAGAGTCCATAGTCAAGTATAGTTTTATAAGAAGTTAAATTTAAAAATTCTACACTTTCATGTCTCTTAATAACTACTTTAAGTTCTTCACATAATTTTTTGAACATCTGAGAATGTAAATGTATTTATCTATGCTCACAAAATACCAATATTCATAGGTTGATCTTAATACCTCCAACACTGTTTTGAGACTACTCACTTGTAATATTGTTTAGACAGGAATCATACTCTCCTTCCTTGAAGAGAACCCACGCAAAGTTGTTTCCTGAACTGATCCCTTTTGTCTCTCCACCCAAAGAAAATGGTAACAATATTTCAACTATATTTATAGCATTCTACTTTAAAATGCTAAGAATCTACTCTATAATCGGCACAGGATTCGTTTTGTAGACCTTTACAACATAAGAAATGAAAAATCAAAGTTATGATGTTTGTGGCTGTAAGTTAAAGAAAATTAAAAAACACGTCTGGAAGGGCAATTCCAGGTATGGTTAATTCCATGGCTAAATAAGAATGTAGTCCTCAGTTCTGCCCTCCTCAGCATGTTTATTCTCTACAAGTAGTTCTAAGACTGCAGTCCCATTTCAAGGTGTCACATGAAGAGGACAGGATCAAGAAGCAGATAAAAGAACATCCCTGTCCTTTATCTGCTTCAGGAATAAAAAAATTCCTTCATAAATTGCTTTCTTTGAACTGTTTTATACTTCTGAATTGCCACAACTTTGTCATATGCCTTTGCCTAAAACAATCATCCACTAAGAGAAATAAGACCACTATTTTTGGCCAAAAAAATGTTTCTGAAGAGAGGCAGACAGCATCTTTGAAAGATACGGCAAATTGGAAGATTATGAACCAATTTGGAGTTTTGATAGAAAGGAAGATGTCTACGAGAGAGATACAAGGAAACAACCAAGGATGAATGCCAACAAAGTGGCGACTCTGGCTGTTTTCCCTTGTCCCTTATTTGAAAACTCTTAAGTAAAATGGTGTTTACTCTACAGTATCAAATATCAGAGGCTAAGAATGTTCTCTGTTCTTTTTTTTTTTTTTTTTTAAAATCTTTATTGGGGTATAATTGCTTTACAATGGTGTGTTAGTTTCTGCTTTATAACAGAGTGAGTCAGTTATACATATATATATGTTCCCATATCTCTTCCCTCTTTGTCTCCCTCCCTCCCACCCTCCCTATCCCACCCCTCCAGACAGCCACAAAGAACCGAGCCGGTTTCCCTGTGCCATGCGGCTGCTTCCCACTGGCTATCTACCTTACGTTTGTTAGTATATATATGTCCATGTCTCTCTCTCGCCCTAACACACCTCACCCTTCCCCCTCCCCATATCCTCAAGTCTGTTCTCCAGTAGGTCTCTGTCTTTATTCCTGTTTTACCCCTAGGTTCTTCATAACATTTTTTTTTCTTAAATTCCATATATATGTGTTAGCATACGGTATTTGTCCTTCTCTTTCTGACTTACTTCACTCTGTATGACAGACTCTAGATCTATCCACCTCATTACAAATAGCTCAATTTCGTTTCTTTTTATGGCTGAGTAATATTCCATTGTATATATGTGCCACATCTTCTTTATCCATTCATCCGACGACGGGCACTTAGGTTGTTTCCATCTCCGGGCTATTGTAAATAGAGCTGCAATGAACATTTTGGTACATGACTCTTTCTGAATTCTGGTTTCCTCAGGGTATATACCTAGTAGTGGGATTGCTGGGTCATATGGTAGTTCTATTTGTAGTTTTTTAAGGAACCTCCATACTGTTCTCCATAGTGGCTGAACCAATTCACATTCCCACCAGCAGTGCAAGAGTGTTCCCTTTTCTCCACACCCTCTCCAGCATTTATTGTTTCTAGATTTTTTGATGATGGCCATTCTGACTGGTGTGAGATGATATCTCATTGTAGTTTTGATTTGCATTTCTCTAATGATTAATGATGTTGAGCATTCTTTCATGTGTTTGTTGGCAGTCTGTATATCTTCTTTGGAGAAATGTCTATTTAGGTCTTCTGCCCATTTTTGGATTGGGTTGTTTATTTTTTTGTTATTGAGCTGCATGAGCTGCCTGTAAATTTTAGAGATTAATCCTTTGTCAGTTGATTCATTTGCAAATATTTTCTCCCATTCTGAGGGCTGTCTTTTGGTCTTGTTTATGGTTTCCTTTGCTGTGCAAAAGCTTTGAAGTTTCATTAGGTCCCATTTGTTTATTTTTGTTTTTATCTCCATTACTCTAGGAGATGGGTCAAGAAGGATCTTGCTGTGATTTATGTCATAGAGTGTTCTGCCTATGTTTTCCTCTAAGAGTTTGATAGTTTCTGGCCTTACATTTAGGTCTTTAATCCATTTTGAGCTTATTTTTGTGTATGGTGTTAGGGAGTGATCTAATCTCATACTTTTACATGTACCTGTCCAATTTTCCCAGCACCACTTACTGAAGAGGCTGTCCTTTCTCCACTGTACGTTCCTGCCACCTTTATCAAAGATAAGGTGACCATATGTGCATGGGTTTATCAAATATCAGAGGCTAAGAATGTTCTCTGTTCTTGACCACAATGTGAGTAAAATTTTTATCCATGTTCCAATTTAAATTTACATTTTTTTCTGATGAGGTATAATTAAGAAGAAAATTAATTAAGATTTATTCTCAGATATTTTGGCTTGCTCCAAATTGCACACACTTAACAAAAAAAGAAAACATTACTTTTAATAAAATGAGCCAAGAATTTTTTAACCTAATTTCTCCCAAATATGCCATTTTGGAAGATTCCTGGTAGAAGCAATATTAATAATTACACTACTAATGTTGTAAAAGGTGTGGAACTTGTGTATAATGGCCACAGGATAAATTTTTTCCATGTGTCATTATAAATAGAAGGTGTGAGGATTTCTTTTAAGTATGGGTGTTAATTTTTCTTAATTAAATTTACCCATCTCTGGAAAGGATAATAATACATACTATAATTATTATTAGATTAAGTGATACATTACTTTTCTAGGATAAGGAATTGTGCCTGACACACAACTGGCATTCTCTATATAACTTTCATTTTCCAAGAGTCTTCAAAAACTAGGATCAAATTCCTTCTACTATTATGTGTTAATGAATTTTATTTCCATATCTTATACTTTTCACATATTAAAAGTATTTGAAGTCTAATGCTATGGAAAATGATTGCATTTTTATTGTTCAAGGTGTTCAGGTCTGATGTAGTTAGTAATATTCATTGATTTGAAGCACAGTAGTATCTCACACCATGATAGAGTTCTTATAAATCTGAAATTTTATACTTTATTAGAATCTTTTTTTTATAAAACCATACTCTGAGTAAGATACTAATGGATAGGATTACAGTGGAAGATGGTGCTAATTTCCTTTTAAAAGTAAACTGCATTCTTGCCTAAAATATTTTATGGTTTTAATATTATACTAATGGAAAATGGAAACTAACCAAGAATAAATGTAGTTCACAGTGGTACATTAATCTGTGTTTTATAAAATACAGCTTTATATAACTTACTTTGTGAGCTGTGGAATGAGGAAATTCTCCACTTGTCAAAAGCATTATTTTATATGTTAATCCCACACTCCTAATTTATCCTCCACCCTTTCCCCTTTGGTATATATACACACTACTATACATAAAACAGATAAACGAAAAGGACTTACTGTATAGCACAGGGAACTATATTCAGTATCTTATAATAACGTATAATGGAAAAGAATCTGAAAAATAATATATATGCATATATGTATACATATATATATACATACATATGTATAAATATATATGTATATATATATTTGTCTATACTTGACTTAATATAAATAGAATCACACAACATAAACTTTTTTTTTTTTTTTTGCGGTATGTGGGCCTCTCACCGTTGTGGCCTCTCCCTTTGCGGAGAACAGGCTTCGGACGTGCAGGCTCAGCGGCCATGGCCAACGGGCCCAGCTGCTCCGCGGCATGCGGGATCCTCCCGGACCGGGGCATGAACCCGTGTCCCCTGCATCGGCAGGCGGACTCTCAACCACTGCGCCACCAGGGAAGCCCCATAAACTCTTTTTTATTTCACTTCATTCACCAACATTATATATGCGAGTTTCACTCCATATGTACCCACTAGTAATTTAATCTTTTTCATTTCTGTATAGAATTCCAAGATAGAAAGATACATGATTTACTCATGCTACCCGTTATTGAACATTTGTGTTATTACAAGTTGGGGTTATTATGAGTAAAACTTCTATCCATCTGTTTTGGTGCATTTCAGTTGGGCATATACTAAGAAATATAATTGCTGATTCCAAGCACATGAATGAGTATTGCCAACTTCTTTCAAATAGGTACTAACAAAACATTTTCTTCATAATGGTTTTATAAATTTTTATTCTCACCAGTAATATAGTAGCTGCTCTGTTATTCCACATCCCCAATAACTCATGGTATTTTCAGTCTTATTTATTAGACATTCTGAAGGGGTATGCTGTGACTGCTGTGATATTAATTTGCATTTCTATGATGAATAATGATGATGAAACATTTCCATATTTTTTTTCTAACTATTATCTTCTTGTGAAGTACATGTTCAATTATTTTCAGCCTGTCTTTTTCTTGATTTATAAAAATGTCCCTCTTTGTGGCTGTGACAGTCCTTATCATTCCCATTACTGATCAGGTCTTCTGAAAATAAGAAATTTTTAATATTTTTTTAGAAGTTTTTAATTTTAATGAAGCACAGTGTTTCAACATTTTGTTTTAGTTACCGCTTACTATACACTATTTAATGAATCTATGCATAGACCAAGTTAATGAAGACATTCTTATGTTTTCCTTTAGAAGTTTGATCACTTAAGATTTAACATTTAAGTCTACACACCAACTAAAATTAATTTGTGCTTATTTGAAAGGGCAAGTGGATTTTTTTTTTTTTCCTTCATGTATATCCAATTGATTGAAAAGAACTTTTTTTCTCCAGGAAATCTGCCTTTGTCAAAATTAGTGAAGCCCCTGTCAAAAATAAAAGTGAAGCCTTTGTCAAAAAATCAGTTAAAAATTAATGTGTGAGTCTCTAATTGGACTCTGTATTCTGTCTCATTGGACCATTTGTCCTTGAGCCAATATCACATTGTTTGAATTACCATATATTTACAGAAAGTCATGGTAAGTGGTAATATATGTCCTCCAGCTTTATTATACTTCAAAATTACCTTGGCTCTTTTGGGTCATCTGCATTTCCATCTACACAGTAGAATCATACTTTAAATTTCTAAAACAGAAAAATTCCAGCTGGAATTTTGATTGGAGTTGCACAGAATCTTTAGTGAAATTTGGGGAGAAATGGCATTTTATTAGTACTAGTCTAACAGTCCATGAACTTGAAATAACTCCATTTATTTAGATATATTTTCTGTAAATAAAAGTATAGTTTTGAGTATAGAGACATTGTGCACTTAAAATATGTTTACCAAACACATTCTTAGGTGTTTAATGTTTTGGGTGCTGCAACAAATGGAGTTATCTGTTTAAATTTTATACCCATTTTTTATTGCTAGGGTAAGGAAATGTAATTGACAAATATATATTTATTTACCTTGTATCCAGCTAAATTTAGTCATGACTTCCTATGGTTTGTTTGTAGTATTTCTGTTTGTTTTTTGGGGGGTGTGATTTTCTATGATATTATCATGATGTATGAAAAATAACATTTTTTTTCAGTTTTAACAGCTATTGTTGCTTTGCCTTGCTTTATTATATTGGATAAGACTCACAGTAAAATACTGACAAGATGTGGTGATAATGAATAACCATTTTTCTCTGACTCAGGAGCAAAATATTAAATAATGATATCTATATATTTTTTATATATATACCACACCATATTTAGGAACTTTCCTATTTCTGTGATAAAATGATGGATGTGTCTTGAATTTTATCAAATGCAGCTTATTCATCTAGTTATATTGTTTTCTCCTTTAATGTGGAAAATACTGATTAAATTTCAAATGTTAAGACAAACTTCTACTCTTCAAACTACTTTTTTACAATATATTAATATTTTTGTATATCTCTGGATTATTTCTGCTAGTTTTTGTTTAGAATTTCCGATGTATTTTTGAGAGAAACTGGATTGCAAATTTTATTTTATACACAGGAAAAGTTTGAATAAGATTACTAGTATTTCTTCCTTAAATGTTTGGAAAAAATTTATTTGTGAAGCCAACTGGACTTGGAGTAATCTTTGTGAAAACATTTATTTCTATTTCTCTTTTAGAATTAATTATACTGCGCTTTCTGAAGAAATCTGCCCATGTAAAATAAATTTTCAAAACATAGTTGCGTAAGTTATTGTACTATGCTCAAATTTTTCTATATTGTAACACGCTCAAATGTTTCAGAATCTGAAGTACTGTTTTATTTTTTATCCATAATATTGGTAGTCTGAGTTTTCCCTCTGTTATTTTGCCTTTCTAGCATTTTCTTTCTATTTTACTAGTCTTTTTCAAAAACCATCTTGTATACTGTTGATTTTCTCTACTATATTTCTGGTTGCTAAGTTATTGAATTTTGCTTTTATTTTTATTATTTTCCTTCACTATTTTTGCTTTATTATTTATTTATTTGTTTGTTTCATACACTGGAAGTTTACATCATTGATTTTTTTCTTAGAATGAATTTACTTATTAGAACAGTTTTAGGTTTATAGAAAAATTGTGAAGATAGTACAGAGAGTTCACATATACTCTGCACCCAATTTACCTCATTTTTTAATATTGTAATTAGTGTGGTGCACTTGTTACAGTTAATGAAGCAATATTGATACATTATTATTAAAGCCTGTGGTTTATCCATATCTCCTTAGCATGTGTTAAGGTTTGTTCTTTGTGCTGTACATTCCTATGGGGTTTGATAAATGTATAATCGCATGAATCCACCACTACAGTATCTTAACAGAACAGTTTCATCATCTTGAAATATCTCCTGTGATTCACCTGTTCTTTCCTTAATCCCTCTAAACACATGGCAACCAATGACCATTTTACTCTCTCTACAGTTTTGCTTCTTCCAGAATATCATGTAATTGTATAAAATGTAGACTTTTCAGACTGCCTTTTTTTTCCATTTAGCAATAAGCATTAATAATTGACTTATCTATGTATTTGTACAGCTTGATAGTGAATGTAATTTTACCAGTGACTATTCCATTGTATGGATTTAACTGTTTGTAAACTCACCCACTGAACACCATTTTATTGCTTCCAGTTCGTTTTTGGTGATTATGAATAAAGCTGCTAAAAATATTTGTGTGAAGGTTTTTGGTAAGACTGTTATTTTTTAAATTTTTTTTAAGTCAGTTGGGTAAATACCTAGAGGAAGGACTGCTAAATAATATGGTAAGATTATGTGTTTACCTTTTCTTGACTTGCAAGTTATCTTGTAAAGTGTCTGTACTATTTACATTCCCTCCAGCAATAAATGAGTCTCAGTTTTTTCTACCTCCTTGCCAGCAATTGATAGTGTTAATTTTTGGATTTTTGCCAATGCAATAGTTTTTTAGGATAAATTATTGGTGTTTTAACTGCATTACTTTAAAGACAAAACATGTAAGTTTTCACATGCTTATTTTCCATCAGTATATCTTCTTCAATAAAGTGTCATTTTAGATCTTTCTCCCATTTTAAATTGAATTGTGTTTCCTGTTGAATTTTAAGGGTTTTTTTGGATAGCAATCTTTTATCAAATCTTTCTGAAAATATTTTCTCCCAATCTATGACTTGTATTTTTATTCTCATAATATTGTCTTTCACAGAGCAAAAGATTTTAATTTCAATAAAATCCAGTCTATCAATGTATTTCTTTCATAGATCATGCTTTTGATGCTGTATCTAGAATATCATCACCAAATGCAAGGCCATGCAAATTTCCCTTTATGTTTTCTTCTAGAAGTTTAATGGTTTGAGTTTTATATTTAGGAAATCTATGATTCATTTTGAGTTAATTTTTGTGAACGATATAAAAACTGTTTCTAGGTTCTTTTTTTTTTTTCCTATATGGATGCCAAATTGTTGAAAAGACTTTTTTCTCTTTTGCATTGCCTTGGCTCCTTTGTCAAATATTTGTTGGTGATATATGTGTGAGTCTATTTTATAGCTCTGTTTTCTTTTCCAGTGATCTGTGTGTCTGGTATTTAACCAAGACCATATTGTAAGGATTAATATAGCTTTATGCTAAGTCTTAAAGTTGAGTAGTGTTAAGTCCTCCAACTTTGTTCTTCTTCTTCATTACTGTTTTGGCTATTATCAATTTTTGCTTCTAGATAAATATTTTAAAATAACTTTGTCAATGCCTCCAAAATATCCTGCTGGGATACTGAGGTTGCATCATATCTATAGATCAAGTGGGAAAGAACTGACATTTCAACAATATTGAGTCTTCCAGTACATGAACATGGGATACCTTTCCAATTATTTAGACATTCTTTGGGTTATTTCATCAGAGTTTTCCAACTTTCTACACATATAACTTGTTAGATTTATATTTAATAATTTCTCTTTTTTGGTGCCACTGTAATATATTTCTTTCTTTCTTTCTTTTTTTATAAATTTAGTTATTTTTGGCTGTGTTGGGTCTTCGTTGCTGCTTGCGGGTTTTCCCTAGTTGCAGCGAGCAGGCGCCACTCCTCGTTGTGGCGCAAGGGCCTCTCATTGTGGTGGCCTCTCCCATTGCGGAGCACGGGCTCCAGACGTGTGGGCCTCAGCAGTTGCAGCACATAGGATTAGTTGCTCCGCAGCACGTGGGATCCTCCCGGACCAGGGCTCGAACCCATGTCCCCTGCATTGGCAGGAGGACTCCCAACCACTGTGCCACCAGGGAAGCCCTATATTTATGTCTAACTTAAAATTCCTGTTACTCATTGCTGGTATACACAAAAAGAAATTGACTAAAAAAAATTTTTTTTAATTAAAAAAATTTTTTTAACTTAATTTTATTTTTTTATACAACAGGTTCTTATTAGTCATCAATTGTATACATATTAGTGTATACATGTCAATTGCAATCTCTCAATTCATCACACCACCAACCCCACACCCCACCGCTTTCCCCCCTTGGTGTCCATACGTTTGTTCTCTACATCTGTGTCTCAATTTCTGCCCTGCAAACTGGTTCATCTGTACCATTTTTCTAGGTTCCACATATATGCGTTAATATACAATATTTGTTTTTCTCTTTCTCACTTACTTCACTCTGTAGGACAGTCTCTAGATCCATCCACGTCCCTACAAATGACCCAATTTCGTTCCTTTCTATGGCTGAGTAATATTCCATTGTATATATGTACCACAGCTTCTTTATCCATTTGTCTGTTGATGGGCATTTAGGTTGCTTCCATGACCTGGCTATTGTAAATAGTGCTGCAATGAACACAGGGGTGCATGTGTCTTTCTGAATTATGGCTTTCTCTGGGTATATGCCCAGTAGTGGGATTGCTGGATCCTATGGTAATTCTAATTTTAGTTTTCTAAGGAACCTCCATACTGTTCTCCATAGTGGCTGTATCAATTTACATTCCCACCAACAGTGCAAGAGGGTTCCCTTTTCTCCACACCCTCTCCAGCATTTGTTGTTTGTAGATTTTCTGATAATGCCCATTCTAACTGGTGTGAGGTGATACCTCATTGTAGTTTTGTTTTGCATTTCTCTAATAATTAGTGATGTTGAGCAGCTTTTCATGTGCTTCTTGGCAATCTGTATGTCTTCTTTGGAGAAATGTCTATTTAGGTCTCCTGCCCATTTTTGGACTGGGTTGTTTGTTTTCTTAATATTGAGCTGCATGAGGTGTTTATACATTTTGGAGATTAATCATTTGTCTGATGATTCGTTTGCAAATATTTTCTCCCATTTTGAGGGTTGTCTTTTCATCTTGTTTATGGTTTCCTTTGCTGTGCAAAAGCTTTGAAGTTTCAATAGGTCCCAATGGTTTATTTTTGTTTTTATTTCCATTACTCTAGGAGGTGGATTAAAAAGGATCTTGCCATGATTTATGTCAAAGAGTGTTCTTCCTATTTTTTCCTCTGAGAGTTTTATAGTGTCCAGTCTTACATTTAGGTCTTTAATCCAATTTGAGTTTATTTTTGTATACGGTGTTAGGGAGTGTTCTAATTTCATTCTTTTACATGTAGCTGTCCAGTTTTCCCAGCACCACTTACTGAAGAGACTGTCTTTTCTCCATTGTATATCCTTGCTTCCTTTGTCATAGATTAGTTGACCTTAGGTGCGTGGGTTTATCTCTGGGCTTTCCATCTTGTTCCATTGATCTATGTTTCTGTTTTTGTGCCAGTACCATATTGTCTTGATTACTGTAGCTTTGTAGTATAGTCTGAGTCAGGGGGTCTGATTCCTCCAGCTCTGTTTTTTTCCCTCAAGACTGTTTTGGCTATTCGGGGTCTTTCATGTCTCCACAGAAATTTTAAGATTTTTTGTTCTAGTTCTGTAAAAAATACCATTGGTAATTTGATAGGGATTGCATTGAATCTGTAGATTGCTTTGGGTAGTAGAGTCATTTTCACAATATTGATTCTTCGATCCAAGAACATGGTATATCTCTCCATCTGTTGGTATCATCTTTAATTTCTTTCATCAGTGTCTTATACTTTTCTGCATACAGGTCTTTTGTCTCCCTAGGTAGGTTTATTCCTAGGTATTTTATTCTTTTTGTTGCAATGGTAAATGGGAGTGTTTCCTTAATTTCTTTTTCAGATATTTCATCATTAGTGTATAGGAATGCAAGAGATTTCTATGCATTAATTTTGTATCCTGCAACTTTACCAAATTCATTGATTAGCTCTAGTAGTTTTCTGGTGGCATCTTTAGGACTCTCTATGTATAGTGTCATGTCATCTGCAAACAGTGACAGCTTTACTTCTTCTTTTCCAATTTGTATTCCTTTTATTTCTTATTCTTCTCTGATTGCTGTGTCTAGAGCTTCCAAAACTATGTTGAATAACAGTGCTGAGAGTGGACATCTTTGTCTTGTTCCTGATCTTAGAGGAAATGCTTTCAGTTTTCACCATTGAGAATGATGTTTGCTGTGGGTTTGTCATATATGGCCTTTATTATGTTGAGGTAGGTTCCCTCTAGGCCCACTTTCTGGAGAGTTTTTATCATAAATCGGTGTTGAATTTTGTCAAAACGTTTTCTGCATCTATTGAGATGATCATATGGTTTTTATTCTTCAATTTGTTAATACGGTGTATCACATTGATTGATTTGCATATATTGAAGAATCCTTGCATCCCTGGGATAAATCCCACTTGATCATGGTGTATGATCCTTACAATGTGTTGTTGGATTCTGTTTGCTAGTATTTTGTTGAGGATTTTTGCATCTATATTCATCAGTGATATTGTTCTGTAATTTTCTTTTTTTGTAGTATCTTTGTCTGGTTTTGGTATCAGGCTGATGGTGGCCTCATAGAATGAGTTTGGGAGTGTTCCTTCCTCTGCAATTTTTTGGAAGTGTTTGAGAAGGATGGGTGTTAGCTCTTCTCTCAATGCTTGATAAAATACACCTGTGAAGCCATCTGGTCATAGACTTTTGTTTTTTGGAAGATTTTTAATCACAGTTTCAATTTCATTACTTGTGATTGGTCTGTTCATATTTTCTATTTCTTCCTGGCTCAGTCTTGGAAGGTTATACCTTTCTAAGAATTTGTCCATTTCTTCCAGGTTGTCCATTTTATTGGCATAGAGTTACTTGTAGTAGTCTCTTATAATCCTTTGTATTTCTGCGGGTCTGTTGTAACTTCTCCTTTTTCATTTCTGATTTTATTGATTTGACTCCTCTCCCTCTTTTTCTTGATGAAATCTGGCTAATGGTTTATCAATTTTGTTTATCTTCTCAACGAACCGGCTTTTAGTTTTATTGATCTTTGCTATTGTTTTCTTTGTTTCTATTTATTTCTGCTCTGATCTTGATGATTTCTCTCCTTCTGCTAACTTTGGGTTTTGTTTGTTCTTCTTTCTCTAGTTCCTCTAAGTGTAAGTTTAGATTGTTTACTTGAGATTTTTCTTGTTTCTTGAGGTAGGCTTGTATCACTATAAACTTCCCTCTTAGAACTGCTTTTGCTGCATCCCATAAGTTTTGGATTGTCGTGTTTTCATTGTCATTCGTCTCCAGGTATTTTCTGATTTCCTCTTTGACTTCTTCAGTGATCTATTGGTTATTTAGTATCATATTGTTTAGCCTCCATGTGTTTGTGTTTTTTATGTTTTTTTTCCCCTGTAATTCATTTCTAATCTCATAGCGTTTTGGTCAGAAAAGATGCTTGATATGATTTCAATTTTCTTAAATTTACTGTGGCTTGGGCTTCCCCGGTGGCACAGAGGTTAAGAATCCACCTGCCAATTCAGGGGACACAGGTTCGAGCCCTGGTCTGGGAAGATCCCACATGCCACAGAGTACCACAACAACTGAGCCTGTGGACCACAACTACTGAGCCCATGTGCCACAACTAGTGAAGCCATGCACCTAGAGCCTGTGCTCTGCAACTAGAGAAGCCACCGCAATGAGAAGCCCGCCCACCACAACAAAGAGTACCCCCTGCTCACCCCACAACTAGAGAAAGCCCATGTGCAGCAACGAAGACCCAACACAGCCAAAAATAAATAAATGAATAAATAACTTTATTTAAAAAAAATTTACTGTGGCTTGATTTGTGACCCAAGATGTGACCTACCTTGGAGAATGTTCTGTGCGCGCTTGAGAAGAAAGTGTAATCTGCTGTTTTACAATGGAATTTCCTATAAATATCAATTAAATCTATCTGGTCTATTGTGTCATTTAAAGCTTGTGTTTCCTTATTTTCTGTTTGGATGATCTGTCCATTGGTGTAAGTAAGGTGGTAAAGTCTCCCACTATTATTGTGTTACTGTCAATTTCTTCTTTTATAGCTGTTAGCAGTTGCCTTATGTATTGAGGTGTTCCTATATTGGGTGCATACATATTTATAATTGTTATATCTTCTTCTTGGATTGATCCCTTGACCATTATGTAGTGTCCTTCCTTGTGTCTTGTAACATTTTCTATTTTTTTTTGTTTGTTTGTTTGTTTTTGCGGTACGCGGGCTTCTCACTGCTGTGGCCTCTCCCGTTGCAGAGCACAGGCTCCGGATGCGCAGGCTCAGCGGCCATGGCTCACGGGCCCAGCCGCTCCGCGGCATGTGGGATCTTCCTGGACCGGGGCACGAACCCGTGTCCCCTGCATCGGCAGGCGGACTCTCAACCACTGTGCCACCAGGGAAGCCTCATTTTTTATTTTAAAGTCTATTTTATCTGATATGAGTATTGCTACTCCAGCTTTTCTGATTGCCATTTGCATGGAATATCTTTTTCCATCCCCTCACTTTCAGTCTGTATGTGTCCCTAGGTGTGAAGTGGGTCTCTTGTAGACAGCATATATATATGGGTCTTGTTTTTGTATCCATTCAGCAAGACTGTGTCTTTTGGTTGGAGCATTTAATCCATTATCTGGCATTGATCTTTTTACCCAGAATTATGCTTCCTACTCCTGATACCTTCTCCACACACTCAAGTACACCATGCGCTCTGCACTCACTCTTGCAGCTCCCTTATACATCATGCTCCCTCCTTGGGCTCTTTGTTGTTGTTCCTTCTTCCTAGACTTGTGTTCAATGCATAAACCATAATCCATCTTTAGTGCTAATATTCTTGTATTCTCTATGTCTCGTTACACTTCTGATTGAAAGCCTTCTCAGGAATTTGATCTGCTGCTCACTGATGTGTTTCCACAGCACTCCAACATGACTTTAATATAGTTGCTATCACTCTATATGGTATTACTCTACTTGCTTGTCATATCTCCAAATACACAATAAGCTCCTTGCAGTCTGAAGCTAGCTTTCCAAAGCACCAACAAATCAACTTCAAACTCAATGTATATAATAAATGTTTGCCGAATGAATTAACAGATGAATGTATTCCACAATACTAGTTCAGTTACTAAAAAAATATATGATGATATGGTCAAGTGAAGAGAAACTGAAAAGTAAATATAGCTTAAAATAGTCATTTTGGGGCTTCCCTGGTGGCGCAGTGGTTGAGAGTCCGCCTGCCGATGCAGGGGACGCGGGTTCGTGCCCCGGTCTGGGAAGATCCCCCATGTCACGGAGCGGCTGGGCCTGTGAGCCATGGCCACTGAGCCTGCGTGTCCGGAGCCTGTGCTCCGCAATGGGAGAGGCCCCAACAGTGAGAGGCCCGCATACCACAAAAAAAGAAAAAAAAAAAAAGGCATTTTGGGTGAAGATAATGTAGTTTTAATTTTATTTTGTACTCCTATTGTTTTATGCAAAAAATTACTTGTAAAATCATAGATCTACCCTTTTGGAGCATATGAATAATGAATACTCCTTTTACACACCATTAGCAATTAAGTTTTCAGGTAAGTTAGCTGTCATGTTGAAAAGAGCACAGATATCAGATTACGGGATGACAAGCAGATAAGAATACATCCTGGGGGGCTTCCCTGGTGGCGCAGTGGTTGAGAATTTGCCTGCCAGTGCAAGGGACACGGGTTCGAGCCCTGGTATGGGAAGATCCCACATGCTGCGGAGCAACTGGGCCTGTGTGCCACAACTACTGAGCCTGCGCATCTGGAGCCTGTGCTCTGCAACAAGAGAGGCCACGACAGTGAGAGGTCCGTGCACCGCGATGAAGAGTGGCCCCTGCTTGCCACAACTAGAGAAAGCCCTTGCACAGAAACAAAGACCCAACACAGCCCAAAGTAAATAAATTTATTAAAAAAAAAAAAAAAAAGAATACATGCTGGGCACATCTTCACAAAACATTAGAGATTCAGTGGGTTGTCCTGGAAACATAAGGAACAACAGAGTGAAAGAGGAAGGAAACAATCTTAACCAACAGGGACCTACTGTATAGTACATGGAACTCTGTTCAATATTCTGTAATAACCTAAATGGGAAAAGAACTTGAAAAAGAATAGACACATGTATATGTATAACTGAATCACTTTGCTGTACACCTGAAACTAACACAACATTGTTAATCAATTATACTCTAATATAAGGTTTTAAAAAGCATGTTTAATTAAAAAGTCAAGCTATAATAACACGTAGATGGAGAGAGAATTCTGAAAAGTTTTAAAAATGTGCTTTTTTTTTTGTCTGTGACTTATTTACTTTATTTATATATATTTGTTACATCTTTATTGGAGTATAATTGCTTTACAATGGTGTGTTAGTTTTTGCTTTATAACAAAGTGAATCAGTTATACATATACATATGTTCCCATATCTCTCCCTCTTGCGTCTGCCTCCTTCCCACCCTCCCTATCCCAGCCCTCCAGGCGGTCACAAAGCACCAAACTGATCTCCCTGTGCTATACGGCTGCTTCCCACTAGCTATCTACCTTACGTTTGGTAGTGTATATATGTCCATGCCTCTCTCTCGCTTTGTCACAGCTTACCCTTCCCCTTCCCCATATCCTCAAGTCCGTTAGAAAGACAAATACCGTACGCTAACACATATATATGGAATTTAAGGAAAAAAAAATGTCATGAAGAACCTAGGGGTAAGACAGGAATAAAGACACAGACCTACTAAAATGTGCTTTTAATAACATAATTTTAAGTAATGAATTAAATGTCGTTAAAATACCAATACAGTAGGATTACTAGTGGGACAGTTTTTTAAAAAATAACATGGGTATAGCTCTCTCCGTGCAATTGTAAAATTTACTCTGAAAATGCAAAAGGAAATAAAAAGCTTTTTTCCTGTTTGATCATTTTACTTACTTTTCTGATACATTCCTTTGTTATGCTCTATTTTTCACTTTAAAACAGCATGTTTTTGTTCTCTACATCTGTGGGTCTGCTTCTTTTTTGTTATGCTCACTGGTTTGTTGTATTTTAAACTAGTAAAGTAGTAGTTACCAGTGGTGGGGGGAGGCCGGACATAGGGATAGGGGAGTAAGAGGTACAAACTATTAGGTTTAAAATAAGCTACAAGGATATACTGTACAACAGGGGGAATATAGACAGTATTTTACAATAACTACAAATGGAATATAACCTTTAAAATTGTGAATCACTATATTGTACACCTGTAACTTATATAATATTATATAGAAACTATACCTCAATTAAAAAAAACAGTATGTTTTTATCTTTCCTCAGTAATCACATGAATGTGAAGGCTTCTGTTTTTGCTACCGTGGATTTCATAAAACAAAGAACACAGTATATTTGAAGTTTTCACTAACGTTATTTTTCCTAATAATTCTTTTCTAAGAATTATGATTTTAAAATTATGCCAAGAAATATAGTCAGTGGTAAAAAAAATTACAAACTCAGCCTTACTCTTTTGGCAATGATTCTAGACTCTGCCACTTCTGATGTTTATAAATTATAAAATGTCTTTTTAACTTCTAGGTTCCAACAGTATTAGATTAAAATTCTCTCTTGTTCAAGGGTAATCCTAATGAGCACAACCAAAACAGCAACTTCAAAGAGGAAGCTTCTCTCTTTCTACTATGCAGCTGTGCTGGCTGGCTCCATTGTTTACTAACTCGATCATTCTGAAAGAGCTAAATTCCTTCTATATTTAAATTTCACCATTTTCTCTTTTATTTACTAGAGAAAGAATAGGCATCTATGCACTTCTCCATCTATTGTCTAGAATTTTCACCTTTATCTTCCGCAAAACCTTCAACTTGTCATTTTATTAAAAGGAAATAGAAGTAAAGGATACAGACTAACATAATAGAGATGTGTATACTTTTTCCATTGATATCAACTTACCCTACCCCCCCCAAAAAAACCAATAATATAAGTGAATTTATTGTATAATATAATAATTATATAATTATGATAAAATAACATAATTATTAATAATTCTATATTCCCCTCTATTTCCCTTAGCTGTCATTCATTTATTCATTCAGCAAACATTTATCAAATGTTTATCATATGTCTGGCACTGAGCTAGTCACTGTGATGTGCCCATGAGGATGACAAAAATGTGACGGACGTATGGACAGAGGATATGGATAAGCAAAAACAGCCCACAAAAGGGCCAATACACTCAGTTCAGGGATCACAAAAGTTTGAGAAACTTAAGACCTAGATTATGAGTAGCTGATGGATAGGCAAAATGGGCCAAGAAGAAGGAGACAAGTATTTAAACCAGAGAGAACGTCTTTGAAAGTACCAAAGTGAGGTGAAAAAAATAACCAAAGATCAATTTTGTATGGCTGGTAAAGAAACAGTGAGAAAATGGCAAATCTGACTAGCTAGGATTATGCAATGAAGAATTTATAGGCTTTGTTGAAGCATTTGGACTTTATCCTAAATTTAATGTGAAGCCAGTTGGTGTGGGGGGGGGGCGGGTGGTGGTGGTGACAATTTATGTTTAGGAAAATTCACCCAGTCTGTCTTCAGGGAAACAATCGAAGACTGTCACTTATCCAAACAAGAATTAACAGTTGCCTACACTCTATATATAAGAACAAGGAAGGCTGCAAGAAGTGGAGGAGCTGAGAATATTTAAAGACATAGTCAATCGAATTTAGTGACTGACTGATAAAGAGAGACATGTGAATGGTTATGCCTGATTTCTGAATTTGGCAATTAGATTTATGGTGCTGCCAATCACTGGGAAAGCAATCTTAGGTAAGGAGATAAGTTTGCTAAGTAAGGTAATTCAGTCAATTTAAAACAAGAAGATAGTTTATTGGTATTTAAATTTCTCAAATTGCGTTAAAAATTTTGGCAATAGTGTCAGTCTAAAACATGTGATGTAACTTTTTCATGTATCTTCATAGTACCTCTGTATGGAGGAGAGAAAATCTCTAAAAGACATAATGTCAGTGGTGAGAAACTCTGGTTAATTATACTTTAGGGAGATAGGTTGGCTTACTTGGCATTAATTTAAATTCTTTACCTGGTATAGCCTATAAAGAATATAAAGTCAACGAGTACATCCAAAACCTCCAAGAGTAAATATTTAAGTCAGATATAATTTCTGCAGGGTCTAGTTACTAAAATGCCAATTTTGTGTTGGTTCTAAGTACATAATTCTTGGACACATCTTTGATCTATTGGTTTTAGGATTGAACACAGAGAAAGTAAAAATTACTGGATTAACTGTCCTTGCCCCATTCTAAAGAGGGAATAAAATTCTGATAGAGTTATGCTTTCTACTGGCATAATGTTAACAAACTGTCTGACAGAATTTTTTCCATTGGGAACAGCACACTCATATTCTTAATGTTTGGTCGGTAAATAACAAATATGTTTCTGTACCATAAATATGTTTGATTGTTTGATGATAATTTAAGAAAAATTAGCTGCAGTGTCCTTTATTATAAATGAACAAAAGAACGTAAAATCTTCCAGTAAATTCATTATAGCAAAACTTCACAGTCTCAAGAGTACAAAATTACAAATTAACTCTGGCAAGTATGAATATTTTTCCAAAGTGTTCTAGTACAAAATATATGAACACTACTAAGTTTCCCTTTGCTCTGCTGCAAGGAGATTAAAAATTCAATACTTAGATTCTAACTACTTACAGAAAGAGCTTCTAAAGATCAGCATATTAAAGAAAAAGGGTGTTTACTGAAGCACATCTGTTGCTCGATCCTCATACAGTCCAAAGGTATCTTACAAGTACATGCTGGTCCTTCATTTAAAATAGCTTATTGCTTACTAACTACAATAAATTTTGGATAACTCTGTTCAAGAATGAAAGTATGGCACATTTTAAATGTGTACAGACAGACTTCTAGCAGACAGTTATTTCTCAAGAATGATCTTTTAAAAAAATTAAACTCCTTACTTCTCATATTTTTTCACCAGGTCATGTGGGAAAATTCTCATTCAATTCTCATGTAACCAGTGAGGAGGATATACCCAAAACAATGTGCACATTTTTAGAAAGTTTCTAACTTAAGGCACATGCAAATATTTCCATTTACATGTTTACAACACTTTTCAAGGTAATCACCAGATAAAACAGGTTTACAGATAAATTACTCTCAAATTACCTGTATACAACAACCATTCAAGTTACTTTTCCTTTTATATTTTGCAAAATAAAGCAGGGCAGTTTAATTATCATGCTCACAATTCTCATCTTTTCAAGATAGTAGAAAACCAGGGCACTTTTAAAATGATGTAAAATTTGACTTTTATAATGATCTATATGAAGTAACTTTTTCTCCCTCCCTACCCCCTATCTACCTACCTACCTATCTATCTATCTATCTATCTATCTATCTATCTACCATAGGAGATTTTATAAAATGGTCCCACAGATCTGCCCCCCTCTACCTGCAGTGTACAACTCTGTATAATCCTGAGTGTGGGTAGCACCTGGTCACTAGTAGTCTGACAAAAGTAGCTCTGGAAAGAACTGTTCTGACAGTTTTTAGAATGGGATTGAACCAAGGGTGGGCCTGCCTCTGTGTGGCCTCTCCCATCGCAGAGCACAGGCTCCGGGCATGCAGGCTCAGCGACCATGGCTCACGGGCCCAGCCGCTCTGCGGCATGTGGGATCTTCCCGGACGGGGGCACGAACCCGTGTCCCCTGCCTCTGTAGGCGGCCTCTCAACCACTGCGCCACCAGGGAAGCCCCAAAATGTAGGGTTTTGTATGGGCAGAGAATATAAGCCTTGTGAGTGGCAGGAATAGGCTTGAGAACTTAGAACTTAAATTCCAGATGACTTTTTCCCACTGTTCCATGATGTTTTCTCAAGTTATGTTTGGGTTTCATATTGTTCATAGATCCTCAGTAAAGTACGAATGGAAAGACAATATTTTAGAGTTCACAAGCCACTGAGTTCTAGAGACATTCTAAGTAATTTCCTCCTGTTAGCTAGGTTTCCCAGAGCTGCTCACATCATGACAAGTCTCACTAAGTGCTTCTCTTAAGTAGGTATCAGATGAATGCCTTGGTTTCCATTATGGAAATAAGAGCCTACTTTATGGTTGTGTCTAGAATTTAAGCTACATGAAAATACGGAGTTTGTTTATTTCTGTATGCTTAGTAAATAGAATAGCACTCAGCACACAAAAGATATTCAATACATGACTGTAGGAAAATAAACACACACACATATTACACACCCATATATGTTATTATACATTGCCCTTTTTAAAAGAACTCCATATATCACTAGATGGCGGTTTAGCATAAAACTATAAAAAATATAAAGTCTAGATTTCTGTATGCAGATGGGTTAAAAATAAATGCTATTATAGATAATGAGTCCTATTATTGCTTATTTAAGTAGAAGACTTAAGTCAACCTTTAAAAATATTACAATTTTTACAGAAGTACTTTTTACATTGATTGAAGATTTAAGGAAAAACAAACTTGCTTGGTTTCAAAGAAATAGATTTTCTCTTAACAGTAAATCTTAGTTCTAAAGGCACTCCATATTATAAAGTTAAAAAGCATTTTATTGTACAGTTATGAGAGTTGGCCATGCACATGAATTACCTCTTCTCCCAATGAAACACTGAAACAATGCTAAAGTAATTTTCACACACACACGCGTGCACACAAACACACATATCAGCTCGAAGAAAGGGAGGAAAGAGAACAGTCACGTGGAGGAGAGACATTAGGGGAAAATAAAGTAGATGGGAGTATGTAATACGCAAACCACAGCAAGATAAATAGACCAAAAAGGCAGCCATTCTTTCTTTGGCACACTAAGAATTTCCAGTCTTGGCAGTTTCAGAGACTGGGTAGCAAGTGAAACAGAAGTTAAGTTGATTCTTTTGAGGACTGTTTATAGCTTTTAAAGGCAGTGTCCTACTTTTATGTGACAAGTGAAATTTTAGCCCAATGAAAGCAAAGAAGAAATTTAAAATATCTCCACGGATGGAAAAAAAAAGCCTACCTGGGCTTCCCTGGTGGCGCAGTGGTTGAGAGTCCGCCTGCCGATGCAGGGGACACGGGTTCGTGCCCCGGCCCGGGAAGATCCCACATGCCGTGAAGCAGCTAGGCCCGTGAGCCATGGCCGCTGAGCCTGCGCGTTGGGGCCTGTACTCTGCAACTGGAGAGGCCACAACAGTGAGAGGCCCGCGTACTGCAAAAAAATTTTAAAAAAAAATAGGTTCCTCTATTTTCTTCTCTTTTCATTACAGGTCTTATGTTAGAAATTAACAATTTATTTTGGTGTACAGATTTATATACTATATTATTGAGTAAGGAACTGAAGCCATTTTCAAATACAACTTTGTTATACAAATTTTTTAGTTTTGTATACTCTTTCATTTAAAGTCACGTATCATTTACCCAGTCTTGTAACACTTTGAAGAATTTTTGATGAAGTGTCAGGAAATTAAATAAGCAGTCATGAAACTCTTCAATACAGAATAACTGGAAGTGACTTCAATTAGAAATAATCTCAACATTAGCCAAAATACTAAAGTCATTCACACACCCACGTACACAGAGCATGTTCAAATAAGTAAGCATATTAAGAATATAGAGTCAGGTTCCCCCCTATTAATGAAGCAATTTGAAAATATGAAGGGATGTTGTCACATCAGCATTAGAAATATCAACGTTAAGGTAATAACTAAGAACATTTCATGCATATTAATATATATGTATTTTTGTGTATATGAGTATATGTGTGTATATGCACATGGATATGGCTACATATATATTCCCTGACTATGTACATAGACAAGGCCTGGGAGCAGTGACACCATAAAAGCAAAGAACACATTTAGTTCTCAGATCTTCCACCCCTCTACCCCCTTTCCCTCCACCCACCGATGCCCCTTTCCCTGCCTGGGCATTCTCCTTACTGTGCTCAGATTTTAACACAATGTGTTGGCCATTTCCTGCAAGGACTCCCTCCTTAACCTGGTTGGGCTTGAACACTCCACCCCAGGTGTCGCCTTGCAGAATGCCCTTCTCACCCTGATGAATGTCTACCATTCCATACCTGATTGCACCTACACGTGTAGGTCCCGCTCAGTTTCTGAATTCCTGTGCTTGGCTGACTCCTCCCCTACTCCCACAACCTTCCTCCTCAGCCTAGTCTCTCACAGTCTGCACTGTGTCATGTCTCCTCTTGCCCCTGCCCTGGTGCGTGGACACCTTCCTAGTCCATCCCATTTGATCTTCCTATCCCTTGTAGAAACTGCCTTGGCTCTGGCAGGCTGCCCTGGGTCCCCATCCTGCTTAGATGCCCTTTTCACAATAACTGGGCACCTCAGCGTCATACTAAGAATCTCCCCACAGCACGCTTTTCATCTCTCTCTCACTCCCCTGACAACTCCTCTGGGACACTGCCTTCCCTCATCCCCAACTTAGATGCTGACCCTGCTGTGCCACACCTTAGAAAGAAATAGTTGAGGAAGGGAAGAGAAGGAAAGGGAAGGAGAGGATGAGGTAGTTTTCAAAGAGAAAGATGACAAGGAAGAGGAGGAGCCCAATATAAGCTCAAAGGTCATCAATTATAATGTTTAATTCAGGTTAAAATTTTTTAATGAATTATCTTTACATCTTTAATGAAGCTGTATCAGAAGACAGTAGCTAGTTTAGGGTTCCATATGGAAAAGGAAATATTTACTAACGAATATCTATAAAACAGTGACCAGAGGATCAAATGTGAGGAAAATCATGTCATAAAAATTTCTGAAGTCACAAGATTTGGCACAGACAAGAGATTTTTGGACCATGGTTGTATGATCTAAGTATTTCAAGGACTGCCATATGTAAAGGTATTATAATTATTCTCTGTGGTTCTGGGGTAACAATTAGGATTAATGGGTAAAGCATAAATTAAAGTTATTATAAATATAGTTGATCCCATAATAATATCAAAGAGTTCCAACTGAATATCCAACATTGATGCTTAATGAATCCTGGATTGCAATACAAATGCTTCATATACATTAGTTCTCCTAGGAATTTGTTTAATATATGAGAAAACATGATTTTAATTAATTTGCCCAAGGTCAAATTTATCAAATTGGTACATCCAGGCATCAAATCTCTCACAAAATGATTCCATAGTCCATGTTCCTAAATAAAAATTAAAAGGTTGTTCTAAATATAAGAGCCATTTAAAAATATGATAGGTATTGGGACTGACATGTACACACTATTATGCATAAAATAAATAACTAGTAAGGACCCACTGTAGAGCACAGGGTACTCTACTAAATACTCTGTAATGGCCTATATGGGAAAAGAATCTAAAAAAGAGTGGCTATATGTATATGTATAACTGATTCACTTTGCTGCACACCTAAAACTAACACAACATTGTAAATCAACTATACCTCAATAAAAATTTTTTAAAAATGAAAAAAAGTTACATATTAATATGAGTCTATGCTTCCATAATTTTCCTCACTTGATACATCCTACACGCTTACCTATCAAAAACTTTGATTAGTACAAAAGCAAGAGCACATTGGATAAGTTGTAAGACTCTGGAAAGAGTCTTTCTTCAAATACAAATTATGTGAAAATTCTTCTAGCTATGATTTAGATGAAACAAGATGAACAAAAATTAAGAAGGATCAGACAGAAACTTTACTTCCTGAGGTACTTCTGCAATGCCATAAGAATTCAGAAAAACAATATAAACCGAAGTTCACCAGTAACTTCTGGAAAGAGAAAAATTACTCCACTCGGCAGTTTGCTCCGCAAGCAGATCTGGTTTGGTTTGGTGTGATATCACATAGACAACACGTAGGATTGCTGTATCTGTCAGAGCTTTCTCCAACACAGACTGTTTTTCCATACTTCCTCATTCTTGTGAATGTGGAAAACCACTTAAATTTTGAAAACCACTTTAAATTTTGAAAAAGTTTTACAAAATTGGGTAAATAAACCGTATTGGCATTTTACGCCATTCAATAGTTTAATTAACTGAATACTATGTCTAATTAAAGCGAAAATAAATGGGACTCCATGTATTTTTATTTTCCAAATGCTCACATTTACCTTGCCTTTTCAGACATTATTTAAACATTTATTTTTTGGTTTTTGATTTGTTTATTTTTGTCTGTCTTTGGCTCACACATGGAATGAACAGAGGAAATGTGAAATAAGATGGCAGAGAGGACAAAAATAGAAGGAATGAGAGATAACGTCATGAGGTAAGTTTAGATGTTATGAGGTGAGTTGGGGACTAGAAACAAGCTATAAATAATGGTGGAATATGTGAAAAGTTTTAAAGTGGTGTTAACAGAAATGTATCAGACTCAGTTATGGGATGGCACATGGGCAGTCATCATTTAGTGGAGGATCTGCGGCAAGACAGACAGGCATATACAGTTTTCCCTTATCTCCAGGGCACGGGCTGATGCTAGGGTGGAAGGGTGAAGGGAGGGGGAAGAAAGAAAAGAATTTAATCTCTGTACTGGAATACATGTGGAGTGGAAGGGAAAAACAGTACACACATGACAACCTTATATTTATCTAAATATCTGTGCTTATTGAAAGGATGTGGGTGGCTGAGAAAGAGAAACAGACTTATGAAATTTAAATCAAATTGTTTATAACCGAGGAAAGCTCATATGCCTTACATATTATACTTCTTTTATATATTTTAGTTGTATAAGCTGAGCTAATGTTATAGAAATTTAACTTAATATGATTTAAAATAAGAAACTTAAGTTTATCTTTTAAAATAATCCTGATAGTTCATAAAGTTTTTTATTTCGAGTAGCATACTTTTCCTAATTAACTATTTTTCAAGAAAATTTATAGAGCATACAATACCTTAAGATCTATTTACATGACCTCTTAGATCCTCTGAATATACATTCAAAGAGAAACGTTCAAAAGGTAACAGATATTATCACATAGCTGGATTAGAGCTTTTTGACATTAAACCTTTTAAAACACCAGTGTTTCAAAGTCTGAAACATTAGTAGGCTCAGTTGTAGGATATAGAGCTAAAAAGAATATCTACCACAAGGAGAGTGTTTTCCAAATTGGAACTGCTAATGAAAGAATAGTTCACATGAGTATTATATTAATAATACCATTTCTCTTCAGCTTGAAATCCACCATGCGTTGCTCATATTCTTTGATACACAGGTTTGAGTTCCAACAACTAGGTCTCTCTTGTTATCCCTCTGACAGATAGCTAAATTGAATAGCAGGCAGTTTTCTCAGTGGGTGTCTTCAAATGAGACCTTAATAACTCAGTACCTGCATCTTGTCCATGAAAGTAGAATTTGGATTTATACACTACATGAAGCATGTCACTATGTTGAGATTTGTATAGTACCAAACTAAATTTAACAGTGAATTCTGTCCCCCCCATAGTGTCAGGATTACCAAAGGGGCACTGTGATACTGTGTAAGCATTATCTTGAATACCTGCCTCAATCACTGGCACAGCATACGCAATATGCTTATGAATAAAAAATAGATGTTAGCTTCACTTCATTTTTATAATAATATACTAATCAAAAACAATTTATTTCTTTTACTCTACTCTGTAGAAATTATAAGCTTAATGGGCAAATACTCATACAGCTAGAATATTCTCACTGAGGAAAAATGTATTCATAAAACACCAGGTAATGAGGAAAATAAATTATGCTTTTTTGCTCCCCTAATAATGCTAGGATGCTAGGAATTCAGTAAATTCAGACCCTCCAATTTACACAGATAAATTGGAGGGTCAATACTAGAATTAAAAGATGGAGGAAAGAGTTTTGATACTCCTAGAGCAAAACAAAACTAATTTAGAAGAAAGAAGATAACAATGAATTTATAAACATTTCAGTTTTCCTCGAGTGTTAGAAAATAACACACTGCATAATTATTTGTAATAATATAAACTAGAAAACAAATCTAATAGAATATTAATAAAACATGCCAAAGAATACAACATACTAGCCGCAAATAAGTAGCATACATTTGCTATTCAAGTTGAGCCTGTTGTTTACATGTAAATAAAAAACCTCATATATTAAATAATCAAATTAAAATTTATATTCACTTGAAATGAAATATATATATTATAAACTGTTTTACTATGAGAATATTATACAATTATCCAAACTTTGGGATGATAGATGGGTATTGGGTATGGACGGTGAACAAAGAGGAGCAAGGACCTCACTCTCTCTCTTTTGGAAGTAAATGTAATTCTTTGGATGCATAGGTCTTACGTGCTAATCATTAAGAACTTATTTACTAATAAATCCTTTCAATTGTTGCTCTTCGCATTTTTAAAACAAAACTACTGACTGACATATTTTTGAACCAGTGTGAGTAATTTTCCTTATTCTGCATAACTTTGTGCTACTGTGGCCAAAGGGATACATTTGCAAGGTGAAGAGCCTATTATGTGATGCCATCTGTTACTTTACATAATATTCTTTTTGCTTGATGTGCTGCGTAAGGATCACACCCTCAAACTTGACCTCATCAGCATCATGATCTAGATAATGGATCTAGTCAGTACCAATGTAACTCATTCATATTCTATTGCTGAACACATTGCAGTCTCAACTCATATTTGATTAAATTTCCATTAATCATTATTAAAGATTCCTCTGTGCAAATGAAATGGCATTTAGTTCATTTAACATGTAATTGAGTTCTAATTGAGCAGCAACTGTTTCATAGAATTGTTAAGTACTTTGAATGTAAAATAACACAGCTACCAATTTTGTCAGTAAAGTTTTATGTACCACTCATTTTGTTTGCTCATTAAGTTCTATTTCTAGATACTGGACCAATAGTTATTGATTTATCCTTATTAATATTCTCCTCATCACTAATCTCATTCTTCATCCAGTTATGGAGTATCAAGCTTTCAGGGAAATAAATTACACCTTTGAATATCTTTTTAAAATCACATATTTTCAGTTCTTCATGGACAGATTAATATCCTTATTTACTGTAAAATAAAAGTAGACATGGGCTCTTCTGTCAGGGAAAATTCTTTCTCTTAGAAGATACTATCTCTGGCTTGTGAGCAGTGTCTTCAAACAGAAGAAAAAGTATTTTATTTAACGTGTTCAAAATCACAAATCAAAGTTTCCTTTTCAATTTTTTACTGTCTGCTCCCAGGTTGAAAATGGAAGTGCCCATACAAACAATGTTGGGTTTTTGTTTTCGTATTTGTGTTTTTACATTCATATTCTGTATGTTTAAGACCCAATTTCATTTTCCTTAATTTTTATTATCAACTAATTCTCATTATTCATGGATTCCATATTTGTGAATTCACCCATTTGCTAAAACTTATGTGTAACCTCAAAATCAACATTAGCCTCACCTTTATGGTCACCCATGGGTATGCGTCCAGTGGCGAAAAACTGAGTCACCTGTTGCACACATTCTCAGCTAGAGTCAAACAAGGCAAAGCCCTGCAAACAAATGTCCCTTTCACAACCTATTTAGTGTCATATTTCTTACAGTTTTATGCTTTTTGTTGGTGATTTCACTGTTTAAAATGGTACCAAGCAGAGTGCTGATATACTGATTAGTTTCCCTAAGTGCAAAAGGCAGTGATGTGCCTTATGAAGAAAATGCATGGGTTAGATAAGCTTCATTCAGGCATGAGTTATAGGGCTGTTGTCTGTGAGTTCAATGCTAATGAATCAATATATTTAATGTATATTAAATAAGGTGTCTTTAAACAAAACACACATTAGAAAGTTTATGCAAGGCTTCCCTGGTGGCGCAGTGGTTGAGAGTCCGCCTGCCGATGCAGGGGACACGGGTTCGTACCCCAGTCCGGGAAGATCCCACATGCCACGGAGCGGCTGGGCCCGTAAGCCATGGCCGCTGAGCCTGCGCATCCGGAGCCTGTGCTCCGCAACGGGAGAGGCCCGCGTACCGCAAAAAAAAAAAAAAAAAAAGTTTACGCATTGATTGCTTGATGCAAATGCTGTGACCAGAGGCTCACGGGATCCTAACCCTCTATTTCCCCTAGGAGCAATGTTTCAGTGTTTTAAAATCAGTGTTCATGATGCATTTGTAGAACATAACTAACGCAAATAGTGAAAATCAACTCTATTAATAAGGACATCCAGAAAGTAAGAGAAATGTAGAACATAGCTCAGAAGAAGATCCAATAAAATCAGCATCGATAGCAAATCTTGCTCTAGCTATAGCCTGTGAAGTGTTTCAGCCAGAATCTCTAGAGCCAGACTGCCTGGACTTGAATTCTGACACCATCACTGGCCAGTCCTACGATCATGATCATGTAATTAAAATTCCTGTGCCTCAGTATCCTCATTTGACAAACAAGGATAATAATGATTCTTGCCATTTAAGAAGAATGGTATAGGGGCTTCCCTGGTGGCGCGGTGGTTGAAAGTCCGCCTGCCGATGCAGGGGACATGGGTTCATGACCCGGTCCGGGAAGATCCCACATGCCGCGGGGCAGCTGGGCCCGTGAGCCATGGCCGCTGGGCCTGCGTGTCCGGAGCCTGTGCTCCACGACGGTGAGAGGCCCGCGTACCGCAAAAAAAAAAAAAAAAAAGAAGAAGAATGGTATGGATTAAGGGAAATGCTGTTTGTAGTACACTTAAAACTGTGCCTGGTAAATGAGAAATGTTATGCAAGTATTTTTAAATTATCCAACATTATTAAGGGGAAAATATACATAACCAGATACAAATTCTTTTTCCCCTAAATGCATATGAATAACAGTTTTTAATTTTACAGACCATCTCAATCAAGTGAAAATATTTTTCATGCATGTAAGAGTAGCTAAGAGTACCTGGAACATAACTTCTTATTCCCTGACTTTACAGCTCTTCTTCTAGCGTGAATCACCTCACAGATGAAAGGGCTACACCCCTAGGGCTTCTCTAGCTCACATTTGGGGTATGGTAGAGCTGATGTTAAGGCTGTGATGGAGAGCAAATGATAACTTAATGACTGACCAAAAAAGAATCACCCATCAGAGAAACTCAGGATGAGGGATTGACATAGCATTTTTAATAGTCTCGTTATTTCTAAATCTCAAAAAGCTGACTTATTTAACTTAACCAAATAAGACTATATTTAAACCAGTTTCAATGCTCCCTGTGTTAATCTCACTTCCTGACTGCCCACTATATAGCATAATAGCTTGTCTATGCCTCTAACATTCTCTTCTACTTCTCAATTATTCTCAGATGTGTCTTAATACATTATAAGACATTTCAGTTCACTACCTGCATGTGTTTGCCAGGCTGCAGCACAGGTAGGGAGAACCTAGAAAGAACCCTAAGGTCTTGCTGAACTGTGGAGATGAGGGCACAGAGTTCAGGAAGGCAAAGGTGGCTGGAATTGCTCAGCAGATTATCTGACAAGAGGAAGCTACATAGGGAAAAGAGTTCCAGGTGTGTACTGAGGCCGCCCATTGAGTCCTGCCGAGAACTGGTCTGCATCTGTGTGAATGGAAACTCCTCAAGACAAGGGAAAGACACACCATGAGGCACCTAGTAGACCAACAATTCCTAGAGCTTCCACAGAGCTGGGAATCGTTTTGTGTTTCCATCAGCTAGAGTGAAGAGACCTTGCACTATACAAGGCACTGGGAAGAATTCTCAGAAGCATCGTGTCTTAGAAGTGGGGTGAATCAGTACCAAATAAGACAAGGTTGTTCTGGATATGCTAAGCAAAAGGTTGAAAAAATGATATATCATGGCAACACAAAGCAAAAGTCACCTGATGTAGCCGACCAAGGCATATTTCTGGGGATAAAGAGAGACACTACAAAATGTAAAAGGGGTAAATTCATTAAGAAGGCATAACAATCCTAAATGTGTATGTACCTAATAACAGACCATCAACAAATATGAAGCAAATACTCATAGAACTAAAAAGAAAGATGGATCCCATTTATTTCAAGTAACTTAATTGCAAATTATATTATGTATAATTTTTATTACCTCTTTTCCTCCCATCTGAAAACAAGCACTCTGAGCCCAGATATTTTGTCTGTTTTGTTCTCAATACATATTTGTGAAGAAATACAAATAGAATGGTATTTTGAAGCAAAGTTTCCCTTCAAATTTGCCATTTCATTTTTTGTGCTATTATTATTCTAAATTACTTCTACATTTTCAAGAATAATTTCAAACTTCCTAGAACTCTCTTTTTCCCAAATAACCATCTCAGAATTGCTGATTTTTTTTATTAAAGTCGAGTTGATATATGGTAATATTATATAAGTTACAGGTGTGTAATTTAGTGATTCATAATTTTTAAAGGTAATACTCCATCTACAGTCACTATAAGATATTGACTATATTCCCCATGTTGTACAATATATCCTTGCAGCTTATTTTATACCTAACAGTTTGTACCTCTTAATCCCCAACCCTATACTACTGCTCCTCCCACAATGGTAACCACTAGTTTTTCTCCATATCTGTGAGTCTACTTCTTTTTTGTTATATTCACTAGATTGTTGTATTTTTAGATTCCGCATATAAGTGATATCATACAGTATCTGTCTTTGTCTGACTTATTTCACTTAGCATAATACCCTCTAAGTCCATCCATGTTGCTACAAATGGCAAAATTTCATTATTTTTTTATGGCTGAGTAGTATTCCATTGTGTATGTCTATGTAAATAATGCTACAAACATTAGGGTGCATGTATCTTTTTGAACTAGTGTTCAGACCTGGGCTTTTTGAGTGTCTGACACACAGAATGGCTTCCTTCTCACATGTTACAACGACGAGAAGAGAGTCAGGCTGAGGCCTCATTCTTGCCTAAATTATCAGTTCCATTGCTGCATCTGCTTTCCAGCTTCCAAAATGTATTATTTTTCTCCTCTCTCCTCAATATCCTATTTTTGTAAATGTGGTTGGTTTAGATCGTCAAGACCATAAATTTTATGTGATAGTGTAAAAAGGAAGAGATAAATGTATGTGGTGAGGCAACTAACAGAATTAGGGATGTTGCAAATATGAATACATTTTCAGTACTTCAGCCTTCATTTCACATTTAAAAGGGAAATAGAGTAGTTTATTGGAAATCAAGGTCTAGGGTTTGAAGTCTGTTTCTCTTTTAAAGCAGATTTGGTACATGAAAATTAACTTTCAAAAATGTTAGGATATAAATGTTTACTTAAAAATAAAATTCTTCACCTTGCAAAATATTTCACTTTGGAATTACAGTAACACCTCTCCTAAATACATTTAATATGTGATCCAATTTCTTAGACTGTAAAAATATACATGGCTTTTCAGAAATATATTATTCTGTAAAATGATACATATTTATATTGAAAATTCTAAGGCTGGCACTAGGATGATGATTTTAGAAATTACCTTCTTTATTTTGTTAAAGAGAAAAACCAAAGGCCCAAAATGGCATCACTTGTGCTAAAGCTCACCAAGCATAGATTTAACCTAACTGCAATTTCAACCTTCACCTAGTCAGCTAGTCTGAAACTTTCTGGTCAACAACCCATGAGGTAATCTGTCTCCATGCCCCAGAGGAAGAAAAAGCAATCTGTATGGTAAAACCCCTGCTATTCCCTTCTCCCTATTCACCAAAAGAAGATGTGCTGGCCTAAAAATAATCCCTTCTTGCTTTTTGCTAATAGCTCCCTTGTGCCACCCTTCTCCCTATAAAAATCTTTCATTTTCTGCAACCCTTCAGAGTGCCCTTCTGGCTGCTAGATGGTAGGCTGTCTAATTCATGAATTGACTAGTAAAGCCAATTAGATCTTCAAATTTCCTTAGCTGAACTTCCAATGGCATTAGGGGATAACAAGGAATACAAGCATGGCACCCTGAGAACACTTTTGAGTTCACTGTCTTGACATTTCTGAGGGTCGTTGGTGAGTTCCTCTTGGTTAGGCTCTGCTCTTTTTGTATTAGAGCTCCCGATCTAACTGGCTTTCCTTTATCGGGGCAGATCAGCTTGAGCTGGCAGACAATTCTGCCCAGAGCCAAGCCCCTATCCTTTTAGACAGCAATGCCCTAGGTGAAAAACCCCAGCCCTTAGCTCTGTCCCTGGATTCCATGTTGGGAACTGCTGACGGTTGAGTCTGTGATTGCCCATTGGTCTGGAGCCTTTCCCCATATTCCACGGTGGGAATTGCTGGTGGCAGCTGCAGTTCTTCATTTGTGTGGAATTGGTCCACAGTCCCCATTCTTCGGGGACTGATGGTTCAACTATTTCCCCCAGTCAAAGTTCCATGGGAATTGGTGATTAGCAGCCAGAGTTGGACTGGGTCTGATTTAAGAGCTGGACTGGGTCCTGGATCAGACTGGGTCCAATTTGAGCTGGACTGGGTCCAGTGGGAGGCTTCAGGTTGATATTAAATAAAGGCTAGTTGCTAATGAGAATTTCAGAAGTACCCAGAAATTGATTAGTGTGGCTCTGAGAAATCCCAAGTCCTAGCTAAAAGAAAGGGGAAATCTTTATATCCAAAGAGTTGAGTGTGCCACCTTCTGGCACACCTGCTTATTTTATGTTTAAGAGCTGTGGTCCTGGAAGCTACAGATATTGAGCAAAATGGCAAAGTTTTACTAACAACAATCCTGAATTACAGTGGCCATTACTGGGAACGTTCCAAATAGATAAAATCATTTAGAAAGTGCACATAAAAATAAGGATTATGCAGAAACCTCCAAATTTCAAAACTACTATGAAATTTCAAAATAGCTTCATTGAAAAATTCATTACAAAAGAGTAACAGAAAATTAAAGAGATAAAATGTGCCTAAAACAGAAGACTGTAAGACTGACCTATAAGACTGATGTAACTTCTACTGCTCTCCTCTATCCTCCTTTACTTGGATACTACACATTTTAAAATTAGACCACCCAAGGCTACAGGCAATCCTCTTCAGAAATCTTTCACTTCTAGGTCAAAGGCCAATCTATGGGTCATAGTTTAAGAATTTCTTAAAGCCACAAAAGTTTTATAAATGAATTACCTCCTGAGATTAGTGGATAAAAAGGGCAGAAAATAAAATGGAGGCCACCAGGGTCTGACTGAACTCTGATCATAGCTGATATCCAAAGCCTGGTAGGAAATTTTTCAGGGCTTCTCCCCTAAACTAAACGTACCAGAGAAAAAGAAACATTCGACAATAGGTGGATAGGTGAGTCAGTCCTTTTTGCCAAACCAAAAACATCCCCTATTATCTCAAAATACTTGTAGTATTGGGATATTAGAAACAGAATTGTCCTGAAAATATGCCCCCCCAAAAGTCCATCTTGGAGAAATCCTGGATCCCTTTGTGAGGTAAGTTTTCTATCCCCAGCTTTTCTAGGACCTAAAAGCCATTCTTTGAAATGGAAATATTTTTCATCAGGAGGAAAAAAAAAAAAGGAGGTACTTGGAAATTGGGCTAATAAGTCTTACAAATCTTCTCCACAAATATTCGTAATTATAAGATCTCTGTGTCTATGTGTCTGTCTGTATGATACGTATGTATGTTGCAGATGTGTGGTATTCTTCTACCTTCAGATGGTATTACCAAAATTAATTTGTAAAAGAGCTCTATTTAATTGGGTTGAGGGCCAAGAACTTATAAAGATTGGCTATTCTAAATCTCATCAGGAATAGAGAAACTAACCCAAATGATTCTTTCAGGTTCACGTGATCTAAAATAACCTTTAGTAAATAAAAGCTAGCTTGTTGGTTGGTTTAATTAAAACAGACATGCCTTTAGAGTTATCAGCATTAAACATAATACTTTTATTCTGCCTAGTCTTAAAAATTTGTCAGCAAAAATTAACTCGGTATGAAGAAGTTTTCCTACGTAATTGTTGGGAGAAAATGACTTAAAGAGACATAACTGTGATAAGAGTTTATAGATAAACTTTTATAGCAACAATTATATTTTATGGTACACACAGTAAAAAATATCTTCCAAAGTATTTTTTTGTAACTTGAAAGCTTAGAGTTTTGTTAAGTCAAGTTAAATGATGGAAATCTGTTGAATAGAGTATTTTCAAATAAGAAAAACAAAAAACAAAAAACAGAAACATCAATGAATATAGGTTTTTCTACTTTTGGCTTCTTATTATAGATAAGATATATAAGATGTTCAGTGCCATGCTGAGAAATTTTCTATGAGAAAGCACATTTTTTAGAAATTATAAAAGTATTTATAATCTTGTCAATCTAAAGAATGTTAATGTAAGAAACAGTTCACAATTGTTTAGCTCTTAAATTTTCACTAGAAATTACAGTTTCTAAGGGTTAAGAATTCCAATGTAATTAAAGCTACTAAAAACATAAAAGGAAACATCTTTGTATGTAAGGAAAGCAGGATGTGTTTTTGTCTAAGAAAAGGTATGAGGAGTGAAGACGCATTGTGTTAAGGAAAATGAGACTAATTTTGTCTAAATTAGAACTTAGGGTTATGAACGACACTTCAAACTAAAAGTATACAAAAGGTTGAAAAGAAAAAGAAAGGATTTTTACCTTGTGTAGTCAAGCTGGCTAAAATGGAATTGTTATTATAAGGATTATTAAAATTAAGACTTAATATCAATAAAATTAAAATTAAGCTTTAATATCAATAGTGTAGTCATGTAAAACTGGAACTTAATTTTCTTTCATCTGCTAAATAGACAATTAAATATTATTTCATATTGATCTGTGATCTTATTTAGTCAAGTGCCCAAACCTTTTGATATCTTTGACAAACTTCCCAAAATCAAATTCTAAAAATAAAGTGGTTTCTTTTTTGACTTGGAAGAAACTTTAGAATTTTTCCAGAGGGCCCCTGGAACATTCTAAAAGATTTGTTAAACTAATTAGGCTTACTTGATACATTAAATTACATGGGAAGCATTGCCAAATAAAAAGTAACATTAAGCCTTCCTTATGTTTTATCTGTATAGGTGTGTGTTATATGTGTTCCAGAAATTGTGTGAAATTCCTACAAGTCTGATATGTCCTGGCATAAAATTTTGTCTCTCATCATAATTGAAGCTCACACTAAAAGGAGTGAAACTGAGAGTGAGGGAAATGCCCTAGCTGACTTTGATACAAAGTCAGTGGCAACAGATTCTATCAAAATTGTGGCATATGTGGTGTGAAGTCTAATGAATGAAGTCCATTCTGCTTCTGCAAAAATGACCCCCTTACTGCCAGACTTTTGCCATTCTGATATCCTTGTAACATCGCAACAGTCTGCTCCTAAATCAGAGAAACTAAAATGGGTAAACAATGGCTGTAAATTTAACAAACGGTCAGGCTATAAGAAACCTAAGATGGCCACTTGGTTCCTCCCAGCTCCCCGGCAATTGCCATTTATCTCTTTTTACATTCCTTCACTCCCCCAACAGTGCATTTAAGAAAAACTATTTTTGTCCCTAGGGGCCTCAGACCTCCTCCTTCTGGACCCTTGAACATCTGCAGCTGAACTTCAACTGCCACTTAGCATGGGTTATCAGTAATATATGCTTGTTGTTGCATGTATGTTTCCCAAATGGGTTGAAGCCTTCCCCTGTCCCCTGAAGCATTCATTCTCCTTACTTCTTTTCTGATGTTCTAGTCTTAGGGTGATTGCAGCAGCTTTTCCTGCTGATCAGTGGTTGTGAACATGCAGTTAAAACTTTTGAGAGAATACAATGCACCAGGGGGATTACTGTTCTAAGCAGTATAATTTCTACTGTCTGGAGTGCATTTCATTGCCATATTCCCCAAGATGCAAACCATTCAAAGAAAAACCCCACTGAAGGAGTGACCCTAAGTCAAGTGGCTTACTAGGTGACCATAGATAACTGAGTTTCAACTTCCCCAGAAGTGCCAACCAGGTAGGCCCAAGGAGAATGATAACCACCACAGACCAAAGACAAGACCTGTAGAGGCACAAACCGTTCCCATTAAGGAAGTACTGTTAGTGAATTCATTCACAAGGACTGATGCACTTACCCATTCAAGCCAGGGGTCAGTCATGTTTTTAAGCACATGTAGGAAGAGAATCTCCTAGCCTGAAATAACGAGTCATCCTAAATTTCAGCACTTACCCCACTTAGCAATGGCCTGGGAGATACAGATGAGTGTCATCTTTCCAGGCTCATGCCAGAGTGAAGGAAAGAAAGGGTTTCATGTTTAGCTAAAGTAGGAAGCCCACTAAATTCTGTTTGCCTAGCCTTGATGGCTATTAAGGCTATCAGAGTCTGTTCTTCCATTATCTCCCTCTATCTTCTCTACTTTACTCTTTATCTCCTCTGCCCTTCCCCAGAGTCCTAAACCCTATACTCTTGAGATCTTTGAGAGCTTGGTCATTTTTCTGGCTCATACACAGTAATTACTCTGCTTCATTTTAGAGAGTATCATCATTTTGGTTTCACCTTGGAGGACTGGCAGCAGTTTTTTACTAGGTCCCCCTGTGTTACTGCAACTTCCAGATTCTTTAAAGTAGATCTTCTAAAAAAGCCCCACACAAACCATCCCCTTTGTAATGCTGACCACACTGACAGCAGAGCTTGCATGAATCATGCTCATGGAGTCTATTTCTTTACTCCTGCCCAAGTCAAGCAGAAACAAGAAAAGAGAGGTTGAGGCAGAATGAAAATCTTGTTCTACCCTATATGCTTTAGAATTTTTAACTTAGTCTTAAATTTACTTCTATCACAAATGGCCATAAAGATTAGAAACAGGATCTTCAAAGTCAGCGGAAATTCAACATGTTTATAGGTTACTTATATTACTAATTACTTTTGTATATGAAAATACATGTTATAAATATAAATATATAACATATATAAATACTCATAATTCCAACAAATAAAAACCAAGCAAGTGGGCTTCTCCTGAGAAATTAACCTCTTAAATAGAAAATATATTTTTATGAGTGACTTCTTTTATCAAGATCATAATGAAGCAGTAGGGGAGAATAATTTGCTATCCCAAAATGTGGCATGAGGATTAATTTAGGCTGATTCCTTTTAAGAAACAGAAGACTTGAGAAAGTCTTTCTTTTTACCGCCCCCTTAGTTGCCTAAGAATTTAGATAAAGGGCCTGTCCCCTGAAAAGAGCTATTAAGAGAGCTATCTGCAAAGAATATGGGCTAGGTTTGGTGGGGGAAACTCTGCAAAGCCTAGAGATCAGAGTCCACTGTGTCTTGTTGTCTCTGTATGGCCCAGTAAATATTTGTTTACCAAACAATTGCTTATCCAGCTCCCTGTGAATTGCCTTCTTCCCCCTTTGCAGTCCCAAACCACTACCCCCAACATCCTCTTTTGTCTTTAGCTAAAGATGGTATTTAATATGAGGGATTCAATCATTTTAGTGAGTTACTTTTCCTGGGTCTCTCCCATGAATAAATGTTGTTAAACTTTAGTTTGATTTTCTTCTGTTAATCTGTCATTATGTCAATTTAATTTTTAAACCAGCCAGAAGAACCTAGAAGGGTAGAAGAAGATTTCTTCCTCCCTGTCAAAGTCCATAATGAGGTCCATTGTTCTACTCTACACTGCACAT
>NW_006769459.1:983047-986952 GCF_000442215.2 Lipotes vexillifer
GGAAAGATGTGGGGAGGGGAGTTGGTAGAAAAACAGACCACTGGAGATGTTAAAAGTATAGCTTTGTCACACCAAGGAAGTGTAGCCATTTGCTTGCTCATATCCAACTTTCCTTGTGTTTTTTAATTGACTAAGTGGACCAGGGTTGAAGATGGCTATGTAGATCCAGCAATGCCTATCTTCTTTAGGTAAAACTGAACATGTGAGTTCAAAGGTTTTGCAGTAGGAGATAGGTCACTACTTTGGACTAAAGCACATTTTCTTATTTTATTTTATTTTATTATTTTTGGCTGCATTGGGTCTTCATTGTGGTATGCAGGCTTCTCACTGTGGTGGCTTCTCTTGTTGTGGAGCACGGGCTCTAGGCACGTAGGCTTCAGTAGTCACAGCACGCAGGCTCATAGTTGTGACACATGGGCTCTAGAGCACGCAGGCTTCAGCAGTTGCGGCATGTGGACTCAGTAGTTGTGGCTCGCGGGCTCTAAAGTGCAGGCTCAGTAGTTGTGGTGCATGGGCTTAGTTGCTCTGCAGCACGTGGGATCTTCCCGGCCCAGGGATCGAACCTGTGTCCCCTGCACTGGCAGGTGGATTCTTAACCACTGCGCTACCAGGGAAGTCCCTAAAGCACATTTTCTAATATAGTTTTACTCTTGGCCTAAAAAATTTGCTCTTTCTCTCTGTATGCTTTTCTTTGAGAATCCTTATAGGATGGAGGCATCCTATTTGGCACATAAATCCCAAACTTTAGTAATCTGTATACAATACAGAGCAAAGAGTCAGGATTGATGGTAATGGTACTCAGCAAGTACAAATTCAGAATGTGTACATACAGGATCACAATTAACTAGTACTGGGGTTGATGTTTTAGATAGAAAAACCGACTGAAACCCAAATTTTTAACTTGTTTTAGTGAATTCAATTTCAGGGAAAAGTTGGACAATTAAACCGGGGAGACACAAAATTCTCATGACTAAACTTTGCAGCTAAAACATAATCAGACTACAAGGATATGATATAGAGTGGAGGTATATACATGTGTTTAGTTAGAAAAAACATGTTTTATAATTTTGTGCTAAAAAATTCCTTACAGGAAAGGAACAGGTGTAATTCTTTGTATTATCTGTTTTTTTTTTTTTTTTTTTTTTTTGCGGTACGCGGGCCTCTCACTGTTGTGGCCTCTCCCGTTGCGGAGCACAGGCTCTGGACGCGCAGGCTCAGCGGCCATGGCTCACGGGCCCAGCCGCTCCGCGGCATGTGGGATCTTCCCGGACCAGGGCACAAACCCGTGTCCCCTGCATCGGCAGGCGGACTCTCAACCACTGCGCCACCAGGGAAGCCCTGTATTATCTTTATTACCTTGCACAAGAGCTGACCTGAGATAGATTTTAAATAAACCTACTCCAAATTAAGAAAAAAGCACTGTGACAAGAAAGAATAAATGTTATTCAATATTTATCAATATGTATGTGCCAAACATTCTGCTAAGTGCAGGAAATGCAAATTTTAAATATCATTTCTCTTGACCTAAGGTCTTCCAATTTTACTAGAGAAAAGAATGAATAAAGGAGGAAGAAGAGAGGAGAGTGTTCAATGAAAGTAATATAGAAGTGGAAGAAAACACAAGACATAAAAAATGTACAATAAGGATGAAATAACAATGTAATGACGAGAAGGAGAAAGGAAAGAAGCCAAGTGGTGAATACTGAAGAGATGAGAGGATGTTGCAAAGGAAGGATAAATAAATGCAACAAGAAGGCACAGAGGAATAACAAAGAAAGAAAGCATTAGGGGCAAATTAGACTGAAAAGGAGGAGCAAAGGAAATAGAAATACAATGTTCCTACATCTGCTGTAATTAATTCACCGAAGTAGATGATATGTGCTTTTACTCTGATAGGTTTAGCAGTAACTAACTTGAAATTAAGATATGTAATTTTGAGATTTCTTTTCAACACATTCAATTGGTGGCACTGATTGAATAAATGCCCACTAGGAAACCAGTAATGATCAGAATATAGAAGATAAATACTTGACAGAAACCTGCTGTAATAACAATTGCTATCTTATGTAACAAATGCAAAACTTCCATTAACTCCAATTTAAATCAAACTGACAGGTTTCACTAAGAATTTGCTATGAACACTAAAATTTCTCGTAAAATTATGTAAGAAATAAAGCTTCCATTATAAAATAGTAAAAATACAGATGAAATAAAACGTAGATGCCAGTTAATTTTTCCATTGGGGGTTTATAATTAGTCATAAAATATGTATATATGTGTAATAATGCGGTTTGTACCCAGAGGCATTCTCTCTCTCTCTCTCATACAAACACACAGCTCTTCTATCTGGATAATTTTAATCATTGTTGATACTCTTTATAACTGTTATTACCATCCTCAGTTATTTTTCTCTGTGACTAATTGCTCCCCACTGTTAGAATGTAATGAGATCTGATAATAAAGACAAAAAAAACATCCACTGGCTTCTCTCCCCTGTTCTCTGCATCTCTTACCAAAATTCATCCTGAGTTTTTTAAGCTAAGAAAAAAAAAAAAAAAAGATTAGAGGCTCTGTCTCCTGACTGCAACAATCTGTATTCATCATTGTTGCACAGTAAAGAATACCAGATTGGTCCAGCCCCTGGCATTGCTTATTTGTATAGCCCATGCCTCCAACACTGGGTACCAACTAGCCCCAGGTATGATCTTGTCCCAGGTGGATCTAAGTACACCTGTTGTACTTTGAGAAATTCTAAAATCTAAAATTGTCCAGTGAAAATGAAACACATGCAGTCTAGCTCATTACCTTTAGTAGATTGTTATTTCAGAATATGCTAAAGCGTGTGGAATGAGTTGTTCACTAATATCTAGGATTGACAAAGTCTGGAAATGTGCCTAGAAATCAAAATCTATCATAATGCCATTATAAAAATGAGAATGAGAAAATAATTGCTACTGTGTTGAGAAAATAAATGTTATTATCATTTGTTGAATCTTCATCTGAAATATTTTATAATTGTACAATGATCGACATGCAAATAATTCTCATCATTGTGGGGTAAAACCACAATTAAATTATATTATTACAACCTGAATAAAGACAACGGAATAAGCCAGCAAATATTCATAAATACATACTTTGAGAAAAGTGTAATTTTTTGTTTCTGAAGATTTAACTGAGCTCCCTAACAGCCAGTGGACTTTTTTAGATTGGTAAGGAGGAAGAATCCAGGAGGGTTTCACCAAGTGGCAACCCATATTAGTGTCCTGTTTCACGTAAATATATATACCCTATGTGAGTTAACTATTGTCATAAATGTCAAGATTAATCATCTTAAAGCATGCTTCTGTACGTAAAGATTAATTTAATCTCTCTCTGATATTCTGCTCCACCACAATATGGTAAAAATGCTGCTTTTTTGCATTTTCCCCGTTTTGCTCCTCAGTTACCTATGATTTTCAAATAAATTAGTGTGTCTCCTGAGTATGCCACCCCTTTACACCACTGAGTCCTTACTCATGGAGTTCCAAAACCTTTAGAATAACTCATCAGTTTCCATGACATCTGGATACTACTTACTCTCCAGTCTCCTCAGCATTGAGTTATTTTCAAAAACCCTACTTGCTTAAAATCTTATTAGATTAGATCATGAATTCTCAAAAAGGGGTGATATTTTCCCCAAAGGTGATAAAAATCATTCTGAGCGGGCAAACTATTCTTATATATTACACTGGTTGTGGGTCTCTGAAGCTTAAATGTACACATCCAAATTTTCATCCTTAAGTGTTTAATTTCAAGGGGTGGGGTGGTGATTAAGAAAAAAATTTCTAAAAAATCTCCTTGTGGGGAACAGAGTGTTAATAAAAAGAAGATTGAGGAAACACTGGACTAGACTGTCTTTCCCT